>NW_022103917.1:4581053-4649347 GCF_000313985.2 Echinops telfairi
TTTTTCAAACTCATCTGTTTGCATGAATGATATCACCTCCCCGTATTTTTCTTCACCTCTTCTACTTCATCAAATCGCTGTCCTTTCATGTCCCTCTTCATTTGCAGAAACAAAAAGAAGTCACACAGAGTGAGGTCAGGTGAGTAAGGTGCGTGGGGCAACAGAGGCATGCTCTTTTTGGTGAAATGCTGGCGCGCTGAGATGGCTGCATGAACAAGTGCATTGTCTTGATGGAAAAACCAGTACTCCATCTGCCACAAATCAGACCTTTTTTATCGCACACGGTTATGCAATCTTTGAAAAACTTCTACAAAGAAAGCTTGATTAACAGTCTGGCCTGGTGGTATGAACCCCAAATGCAAGTTGATGGACATCCAGAATGAGGTTTGTCATTAATTGACATTTCACCTTTTCTGAAACAAGAAAACCACCCAAAGCACTGTCCTTGTAAGCTGTGTTCAACATCACAACAGTTTTAGTGGCACCTTTCCCAAGCAGGAAACAAAATTTCACAGCCACACACTGTTCTCTTAAATCAGCCACCACAAAAAATTCACTGTGACCAGAGATGACCTTCCCAGGTGATGCCGCTGGGTGCACTAAATCAGAGAGTTGCTTATGATGCTCGCCTGGAGGGCAAAATGAATACTTTCACAGGGTTCGCCTGATTCATAACAGTAGCAAAATTACAGTTATGAAGTAGCAATGAAAATAATTTCATTGGTTGGGGGGGTCACCACAGCATGAGGAACTGTATTAAAGGATCACAGCATTAGGAAGGTTGAGAACCACTGCATTATAGAGACCCACCAAAAAGCACAGCAAAGCTGGAGGGTGGTGAATATCTGAGAATCGGCTCCAAATCTGCATGCGATTGCATCAAGGCAGCATTTAAAGAGCAGAGGCTGCCTCTGTTGGTAGATTCTGGTGAGTGGGGTCTGACCCATTGCAACCCTCTGCATATTAAAATGAAACACTGCTCAGTCCTGGACCATCCTCAGGACCATTGCTTGTGTTTGAGACCATTGTAGCCGCTGTGCCAATCCATCTCCTTAAGGATTTTCTTCCTTTTCACCGACTCCCTCCGCTTTGCCGAGAATGATGCCTTCTATAGGAATTCATCCCTCCTGATGACATGTCCAAAGCACGTGAAACTGTCTTGCCATCCTCTCTTCTAAGGAGCATTCCGACTGTATGTTTTCCAACATAGATTTATTCATTCTTTTTTTAAGATTTATTCATTCTTGTAGCAGTCTATGGTATATTCAAGGTTCTTCACTAACATCATAACTCAGAGGCATAAATTCTCCAATCTTCCCTATTCATTGTCTAGCTTTCATGTGCATATACAGCAATTTAAAATGCTATGGCTCAGACAGGCCCACCTTAGTCCTCAAAGTGACCCTTAAACAGGTCACTGAAAGAGGTCTTGTGCATCAAATTTGCCCAATGCAATTGTCCGTTGGTTTTTGACTGCTGTTTCCATGAGTGTTAATTGTAGATCCAAGTAAAATTAAATCCTTGAAAACCTCATACTTTTCTCCATTTATCGTGCCAGGTGTAAGGGCTTTTGTTTCCTTTACATTGAATTGTAATCTATACAGCAGTTTATAGTTTGGGGGTTTTTAAATATCTTCAACAGCCCCTAATAAAATGATCTTTAAAACCCCCAAAATATCAGTATATGTTTCAACTCTTCTTTGCTTTCAGTAAGGTATCATCTGCATACTGCAGGTTGTTCATGAGCTTTCCTCTAATCCTGATGATGTGTTTTTGTTCATATGCATAGTCCAGCTTCTCAGATTCTTTGGTTAGTTTCCAGAGCCTCTCACATGGCACCATGTGTAAATGGCACTTAAGAAGTGCTTCTGCCACATTATTAGAACAAAGTGTTCTTGTGTTGAAGGAAGACTTAAGTAGAGGCCCAAAGTCCGACTGCCACCATAATGTTTTAACATAAAAATATATGTGCATAGACCCATGCCTCTATCTTTATATATTAATATGTTTACATATATGCATGTCTACAGTTATATCGCCCTATATAGTTCTTAGTTCTCACTTCCTAGTTCTTTCCTCTATTTCAGCAGTTCTCAACCGGTGAGTCACAACCCCTTATGGAGTCGAATGACCCTTTCAACAGTGGTTGCCCGATTCATAACAGTAGCAAAATTACAATTATGAAGTAGCAACAAAAATAATTTTATGGTTTGGGGGTCACCACAATATGAGGAACTGTATTAAAGGGTCACAGCATTAGGAAGATTGAGAACCACTGCAGTCTATTTTCTTTTACTTTCCTCCTGTCCCACTATCATGTTTACCCCTCATCCGCCTCTTAGTAATTCCTCTCAACTACATTACAATTGATTGAATGCCACCAGGAACTCTACATCCTCCTCACTGTCCCCAGTTTCTGACATTATTGGCTCACTGCTCCCTCACCACCCACACTGCCTCCTCCTGTCCCATGCGTCCCACCCCCAACCATTTTGACATGGTTGTGGCTGAAGACAAAATGGGCTCAGAAGCAAATGTGGTGAAGAAAGCGGATGGTGCCTGGCTATTAAAAGATATAGTGTCTGGGGTCTTAAAGGTTTGACGTTAAAGAAGTGGCCATCTAGCAGGTGAACAATTAAGCCCACATGGAATAAGCACCCCAGCCTGTGTGATCAAGAGCTGTCAACTGGAACAGGTATCAGAAGTTGAAAAACAAATAATCATACTCATGTAAAGGAGATGGGTCAGAGTGGAGACCAAAAGCCCATCTGTTGATAATTGGATATTCCCTCACAGAAGGGCCAATACTTTCAGGATGCAGTACAGCACAGACAAAACACACAACATTCCTCTAGTTCTTTAATACTTGATCCTCCCACTATTATGACCTCAGGTCTACCACAAAAATTTAGCCAGATCCGTGTATGTACATTGGTACAGATAAGAGCTTTCAATACACAGAATCCAGTATAGATAACCTCCAGAGAAACAGTAATGGAAGCAATGATCCCATGAGGGTATGGGAAGGGAGAAAGCCAGAAGAGGGGGAAGGGGTTGCATAACCCCCCTTGAGGGGGATGAATAACAGAGTAAGTGAAGGGATACATTGGATGGTGTAAGATATATACATATATACATATATATATTATAATAAGGGTTCCCCAGGGTGGTAGGGAAGGAGGGAATAAAGAGGAGCTGAGAAAAGACTAGAAGAAAGATAATGTTTTGAAAATGATGATGGCAGCATCTGTAAAATTTCACTCGATATAACTGATTTATGGATCATTACACTATCTGTAAGAGCCCCCAATAAAAATGATTAATAAAAAAAGAATAATAAAATGGAAAAATGGAAAAAAAAATAAGAAAAATGCTTCTGGATAAAGGCAACAGCAGCTTCTCTATTGTTTAAAACTGCTCTTTTCAGAGGAGAATGAGAGCCCTAAAGAGTCAGGTATGGTAAAGCAATAGAGAAAACAGGCCTGGGGTAGGCCAACTGGGAAGGAATCTTGTCCATGCTTCCAATTGTCCGGCTCAGTCAAGTCTAAGATGTGTTCAGCATTTTCCCAAATAATTGAGTGAATGTTCTGTAACCTAATCTTATATCAGTATCAAGAAGCACTCTAAATTCATTCATTCATTCAACAAAAGCCATGGTTTAAACCAGGCCTTATGCAACTGCTATGGACTATATTATAGAGCTTAGGGTTTAGTGGATTCCTGGGTAGCGTAAATAGGAATATATGCTTGCTGCTAACTAAGGTCTAGTGATCAACTGCCGAAAGGTGACAGCCATGCAAACCTATCGAGTGCATTTCAACTCTGAAACATAGTGGGCACCTGAATTCATATTGACTCAACAATGGCAACCCATTCATGGCAACCAAAGCCTCAAGCTCCAGAATGGTCACAGGGTGGAGAGCGGGCAGCACCTCAACAGAGAAACGATCTATATGTTTCAGGAGTTCTAGGAAAAGACCAAGATGATGCTCCATTTGTCCGAAGCTATTGTGCTTTGATGAGCAATTAGAATCTGGACATGGGAGGACGAGAGTTGAGACCAGAGGCAGAGGTGAGAGCTTCTGTGTGGAAAGAACACAATGGACGGAGATTCATGTCAATCCAACCTAGCAATTGGATAAAGGGAAATGATTCCGAGCAAGATCTATTGTGTAAGTCACAACAAAGGGTAAGGACACAATTTCATCTGCAATCTGTGTTGCCTGCTTCCCTCTCCCTAGCTGGAGTCCTTAGTTTAGGCCTCACACCTAGAAACCCCTCTCTGGGCCAAAGCTGCAGAAAGAGACCAGCATGAAGGGAAACGGCCAACTCGTTGCTACCCCTCCCAAAAGAAAAGCATCAAATTAAACAGGTAAATTGACATCTGCCATACAAAAGCCTGTTTCTCATTAAATCCCTGACCCTCACAGCCCACCTCCATTCCATTCATTCCCTTCCTCCTCCCACCCATCCTGTTCTCTGCTCCCGGGCAGGGTTTGCTCCCAGCTAGTCAACTAGATGAATTAAGGTAAAAATCACCGCCATCTGCTTTCTACTCAACTCTGAAAATCACCCAATTTTTTCAGTGAGGCCTAAAACTCTTAAATCTCTCAGCCAGTTTGCAGTAAATACATGTGCAAAAGACTTTGCAAAAATCCCTGCCCCATTTCCTACATTAAATGTAGGTAGATGATGGGGGTTTGGGCTTTAGCCAAGTATACTTTTGGCCGTGCAAAATAGCTTGTGGGGGAAAAGACGGCACAACCTAACGAAAAGATAGAACTGCTTCATGCTTTTAATTAGCCTGTGCATAGAATTTCAACAGCACTCCGTCTCAGTCTACCATACAAAACACCGAAGAAACAAGAGCTGTTTTCCCCTCACTTGAGGTCTTTGAGCTGCAAAAAGAATGAACAGCTTACAAGTGGCAGTACTCACTGATTCTTGCTACTAGGCAATTTTCCTCTTTGGGGATAAAAATGCCAATTAGTCCCTTTGCTTGTAGATTACCAACGAGCATTTGAAGTCACCTCACACAGAGATTTGTGCCGTGGGACAGTCAACAGAAAGAAAGCGAGGCTTCGGGGCAGCCACCCTGGGTGTGGACAGGACACGCATAAAGACCTCACCTGAGGAGAGAGAGAAAAACTCTAAAAAGGGTATGCTGCTGGGGATAATGGCAACTCAGCTGTATTCCTGTTCTTGCCTGTTCTTGCCTTCCTTGCACAGAAGGAAGATCACATTTCAATTGGTGACTTGCTACTTCATTGGTAGTTTGTGAATAAGCATGCGGTTGGCTCACGCAGTCACAATTGCTGTCTTGCCCCAGACAATTACTTGTAATGAGGTGAGGTGCTTTCCCAAGGGTCTAACTGGACTTTCAGGCCATGTAGCGTGGTAGGTAGGAGCGTAAGTGCTGGAGACCAACCACATGGGTTCAAATTCTGACTCTGCTCCTCATTAGCGGTATACTCTTGGCCGAGTTACATAATCTCTCTGTGCTTCAGCTTCCTCTCCAGTAAAACCGTGCTAATAACTCTAGACACGCTGTACTTTGGACACGTTGTCAGAAGAGACCAGTCCCTGGAGAAGGACGGCATCTTTGGGAAAGCAGAAGGGCAGTGAAAGAGAGGAAGGCCTCAAGGAGAAGAATTGCCACCTCGGCTGCAGCAAAGGGGTCAAATATCGGAATGCTCGTGAGGATGACACAGAACTGGGGGGGGGGGGGTTTCCTTCTGCTGTGCAGAGGGTCGCTGTGGATCAGAGCTGACTCGATGGCACCTAATAAGAACCTTAGAGGGTTCTTGTGAGAATCACAGAAGGGAATTCAAAGGAAAACATGTTTAAAGAGCTACGTCCAGCATAGAGTTCACACACCATAAATTGTTCTATGAAAGTACAAGTCAAAAACCAAGGGGAAAGTATACGCGCATTCTAAGATAGAGACCGTAATGGCAAGCTATTTCCGTGGCAGCCTCATCAATCTAGAAATGACGGTCAGCTCTGAAAGCAGCAAAGCCCCTGAAACCCCTAAGAGGAGGCTGTAAAGCTCATGCTGCCCATCTCTGCCTTTGCTTCATTCCAAGCTGGTGCGGCCTGGTGGCGATGCGTGGCTAACAACTTTACTGAGATGTACTTCACATGCCACACAACTCAGCCAGTTTAATTGTCCAAGTGGACGGGTTTCAGTACAGTCACAGAGGTGTGGTGCTCAATCATCCACATATCAAAGTGCAGCCTGGAGGAGGAGAACTCGGTCTCACTGGGCACGCAAAGGTCCACGGGAGGCTGGCTTTTCCAGTAGGGTCGGTGGTTTCTGAAGAGATTCTTTACCACCCCAAATGAATCCTTTTTCTTCTTCTTGCTCCTTTTTCATGAACTGTACTTCGCGGGTGTGAGGAAAGTGATTTAGTGATTTTAATGCTTAACCACTGGTCC
This sequence comes from Echinops telfairi, assembly GCF_000313985.2. Taxonomy (NCBI): domain Eukaryota; kingdom Metazoa; phylum Chordata; class Mammalia; order Afrosoricida; family Tenrecidae; genus Echinops; species Echinops telfairi. The sequence continues at coordinate 4,587,492 of NW_022103917.1, forward strand.
CAGTCTCATTACTTTGAAGTTCTACTTTGCACGCACAGAAAAAGTCAGTCATGACTTCCTATGTATTTGTTTGTTTGAGTACTTCATCTCCACTCATTGATAAAGCTTGTGACAGACTATAATTAATCTCTTTCTCCTGTCAAACTTTCATGGGTCCTCTCAGCCGCCGGAGATTTGATAGATGGTAGATAGACAGATGGGTCGATATAGAGATATGGGGGTGGGGGCTTCAAAAAAAATGAGTGAGCAAGCTGTTAGGCTAACCACGAGGTTGGCAGTTCAACCCCACCAGCTGGTCTGTAGGAGAAGGATGAAGCTGTCTGCTTCCGTAAAGATTTACAGTCTCAGAAACTCTATCTAGGGTCACACTAGGGATCAGATCGAAGTCAGTGGGGTGGTTGCACCCAACATTGAGAAGTACTCACGCTCTAAGAGGATTGACCAGATGCTGTGCATGGGCAAACAGATACTGGGTGGAGTGGCCTTCTTCTGATTCATTTTATCCTAAGCTATATCACTGGCTACTTCAAGCACAGGTACTCTTGGGGCTAAGTGTACACATGCAGGACACACTCTGGAGGGATTCACACATATGTATGCCACCTTCCCCTGTGCCCCATGTATACCGCCTCTATATACACAGACCCCAGGGGACAGCATGGAACATGCATTGGCACCAGACACACAGGACACTGTACAGGTGTCACAGACTCTGAAGAAAGACACATGGGTGTACAATGGGGTAGATCCCCACAGACACACACACTTGACACACATGAAATAAAAACAGACTCTTGTGGTTAACCGCATGGTGCCGACAGTCAAGTGGACAATACACCTAAAAGTAGATTCTACCTCCCCTCCCCCGCCAAAAAACAAAAAAACTTAAGCCTAATTAAACCTCTTGTAACTGCCTAGATTCCTATAAGTCAGGCCACCCTCCTCGACCAATGAGCTCCTTAAACTGTATGAGGCAATCAGAAATAAGCTGTTGCTTCTCATCGTCAATGAAAGTCAATCACTCACTGGAGTGTCTTTCCATGTGTGGATTGGTGCTTTCCCGATTCTCAGATCTTCTCCTCCAAAAACCTCATCCCATCCAATAGAGCAGCGGGGGGAACCCTTGTTCTCAAGGATGGAACGACTCCCAATTTATCTCACGACCAAAGCTGACAAAGATAGCACATCAAAAGAAAACTGTAGTCAGAAAGAAAACTTTCTTAAAACCCAAAGGTAAAATAACCTTAAATAAAACACTAGTGAATCTAATCTAAAAATGTGTTAGAAAATAAGACATAACTAGAAGGAAAAATATACTTTCACAGAGTTGATTTCTCCTAAGGAAAAAAGGGAGGTGGAGTATTAGGCAATCTACTGACATAATTTCTTACATAAGCTAGCTAAAGGAAAAAATTACAGGATCCTCTCAACAGTTGCCAAAATAACATTTGATAATTCAACAGCCATCCTTACTTTTTAAAATTAATTAACTAGGAATAGAAGAAATTTTCCTAAACATGATAGACTATTTATTAAAAATTACCATGAAACATAACTAACAATGAAACACAAGAACCCTTCTCATTAGGAGGGAACACAATAAAGATATCCATTATCACTGCTATTATACGACATTATGACATAAATTCTACCACTGCAACAAGAGGTATTTCTTTGAAAATGAAGTGGCAAAATTACCATTATCTGCAGATGATACTACAGCTCAGAAAATCCAAGAGAAAATCCATTAGAAACAGTGAAAAAATCAGTAATATAGCTATAAAGTTCAATTGATTTCCTATATGCACAAAATAATACATTAAAAATGGATTTTAATGAACTAAATGATATATAATGAAATAGATGCCACATAAAATAACGACTACAGAAATAATCTATAAATCCGAAATCAGAAAATTAGAGTTAAGAAACCAAATTATGCCTAGATTTCAATGTCGGATAAGAATTCTATATCACATCAGTGGATAACTAAATGGTGGATTAATTACTTAAAAATTACGTTGGGTCCCTCCCTTAAAACAAATAAAAATAAATGTCAACTATAGTAAATATTTAAAATTTTTATTCAAAATAGAAGCAAGGGAAGAAAACACAGCAGAATAATTTTAATAAGAAAATTATCAAAGAGGATATTTCTAAGTATGATATGAAATCCAGAAACCATAAAGGAAAAGGCTAACAGGTTTAATTCCATGAAAAGTAGAAATGTCTACTACGAGACCATAATCAAAGTTAATAAGCAAATGAAAAATGAGGTAAAATATTTGCAGCATAAGACAATATGATGAATACAAAGTTCCTTAAATCAGCAGATGAAATGGATGAGAACGAACAATTCATAAAAGTCATATATGGACCATCAAATATAGGAATCGATCAGGTATCAGCATACTACTGCCTCTGGGCCAAATTTAGTTGCCACCTGTTTTTGTAAATAAAGGAATACAGCCACATCCAACATTTAAATATTGTCAGGGACAAGGTGACCTGAAAAGTCAAAATTATTTACTGTCTCTACCATAAAATTTTGTTGACTTCTGATGTATGGTTACTGTGGCCAATCATTTAAAAATTAAAATTAAAAACCTACAATGTTTTCAGTCAACAAACAGTACCTGAGTACCCAGTTAACCTCAAATATCCTATTTGCATATTAAACGGATAGATTCGAAAGCATGACGTGCAGGCTTGGCAAGAGAGTAAGGAAATATAGGTTCGCTTATACTATCGAAATGTAAATTGATAAAACCATTCTGGAAGTCAATATATTACATTTGAAGAAAAAAGCCTAAACACTAAAAGAGTGCATCGGTGCCATGTCTGTAAATGTATAGTAGGGAAAAAATAGCCCCAGTATGTGCAAAGCTACAAATATAAGGGTAAACATTACAGTGCAAAACTAAAAACATATAAATGTCAATCAATAAACACACACACACACACACATGAACATGCATACACTTAAAAAGAGAAAGGAAGAAATGGCTGGGTATAGATGCGAGTCAAAAGCCAGAAGTACATATACCAGATTGTGAGCAATGGCTATTTCTGGGCAAAAAGCATTGCCGTAGAGTGTATTCCAATTCATGGCTACCCCATACAACAGAGTAGAGCATCCATGGCTGTACATTTTGACCTCCTCCTGCTCCAGCACAGCCATTGGTGGCTTCCAACAGCCAACCTTTCAGGTAGCAGACAAGCATTGACCCTCTGTGTCACCAGGGTTTCCTCTATTAGGTTAAGTGGGCATGATTCTGTGTATTTTTTATTGTTTTCTAATAATCACATATTATCAGAAAGCAAAAGCAATAACCAAGGAAAAATAATTAATACTTAGAGTAAAGCCAAAAGGGAAAATCATAATTTTTTTAAATGGTGTTAGAAATTAGACAGAGCACAGAGTTTTGAATTTGGCAAGATGAAACATTGTCATTTGTTTTGAGGGTGCTTATTCCTTAGTTTACTACTGAGCCAAGCAAACAAAAGCAAATGCAAAAATATGTACGAGATCAAGAAGTACACCCCCTCCTCCAGGCGATATAATTCCTACTAAGCACACAGCTTAGCAAGTAGAACATGAATTGGATTTCAGCCCCACCCCCTCTTGCTCCCTCTACTGGGCACCCTTGTATAGAGCGCAACCTGCACAGCAATAGAGCACCTATTTTACTACATTGTTTAATGTACTGTTTAATACTGTGGCCTGGAGTCCATAATTAAAAAAACAAACAAAAAAACACTGCCATCAAGGCAATTCCGACTCATACCTATCCTCTAGGATAGGGGAGAACTGCTCTACAGTGTTTCCAAAAGTCAAGAAGCCTTATATAACTTTCTCTCATGGAGCAGCTATTGAGTTCACACTACAGACCTTTCAATGGGCAGAGCATCTAAGTACTGGACCAACAGGCTTCTAGAGGCCATAATAGGCCTGGCTATTGATTAATCATAAAATGATACTCATTTATGGGGGGGAAGTATGTAGAATTTAACATCATACTTTATACTCCCCCAAACAATTTAGATTATAGAATAAAAAGCAAAATATGAAATCTTTGAAAAGTTGGAAAAATATTTATCTAATAATTCCAATGAACTCAGGATTAAAAAAAAGATTTCTAAGAGACTTTCCATAGAAAGCAGAAAAAAGGAAAAGATTAACATATTTAACATTGGAAATGCTATTCTCCTACAAAGAAAGTTTAAAAAAACTAGTTGATGGGGGGGGGGATCATATTAGCACTAATGTCCTTTCTATATGAAGAGCTATTACAAATCAATAAAAAGAAACATCTCAATTGGGGGGGGAATGAGTAAATGGCATGAAGTAATAAAATAAAGTTAAAGGGTAACTCCCCATGTGAAAAGATACTCAAGTAAACTAATAATAAAAATTTTTAATAATATATGGATTCAACCTACCAACTTAGAAAAGGAACAGTATTGAGTGTTGTCAGGAAGACTGACGGAGACAAACTTTCATACACTTGCTGACACGAATGCTATCATTTTTCTGGAAAGAAGTTTGTCAGTATCAAGATCCCAGTAAGTATGCTTCTAGAAATATATTCTACCGTGGGGTGTGGGGATAGCACTACAAGGGCAGTTAAGAGGCTGGGAGCCTGGAACCCAGGTCCCAAAGCAGCACCTCGGCACATTTTCCCCTAGTGCTGCACGCCAGTCCTGGTGCTCCCACCCCCATTCCCACCCCTGCCAATGTTGGCTGCCCTTAACTAAGTCCGCTTCAGTAGGGGTTTCTCCAGCCAGCCTCCAGCTGCCCAGGTGCCACCCTTACTTGGACACCTGGCAGAGGAGGTGCTGGAGAATCTGGTAAAAGCAAATGTGAAGCAAATGAATATCTTGCATGTTAATGGACTTAATGGAGAGGGTAGCTAAGAAGACCCTCGGGCTGCTAGAAGCAACCCGCAAACGCAGGACATCAGAAACAACCTGAAGGAGGCCATTGCAACCCTTGTGGCTCCCATGAGCAGCCTGGTGCCCACCTCCCACCCCCTACCCCCGGAGAGGGAACTGGCCAACCCTGAGAACCAGTTCCGAGTGGATTACATTCTGAGTGTGATGAACGTGATGGACTTCGATTTCCCTCCTGAACTCTATGAGCATGCCCAAGCTCTCTGGGAGGGTGAGGGGTGCACGCCTGGTACAAACGTAACAACGTGTACCAGTTCCTCCACTGTGCCCAGTACTTCCTAGAAAACCGATGTCCTCAAGCAGGCTGACTACGTGCCAAGCGACCAGGATCTGCTTCACTGCCGTGTCCTGACTTCTAGAATCTTTGAGACCAAGTTCCAGGTGGACAAAGTCAACTTCCACATTTTCCATGTGGGTGGTCCACGTGACGAAGGCCACAAATAGATCGAGTGTGTTAATAATGTAACTACCATCATCTTTGTGGTGGCCAGCAGCAGCTACGACATAGCCTTCCAGGAGAACGACCAGACCAAGCATCTGCAGGAGGCTCTGGACCTCTTCAAGAGCATCTCGAACAACAGATGGCTGTGCACCATCTCTGTGATCCTGTTCAACAAGCAGTACCTGCTCACTGAGAAAGTCCTGCTGGGATATCCAAGATTGAGGACCACTTTCCAGAATTTGCTCGCTACACTGCTCTGGAGGATGCTACTCCTACTCCTGAGCCTGGAGAGGGCCCACGTGTGACACCCGGGCCAAGGACTTCATAAGCGACGAATTTCTCAGCACTGCTAGCCTCACTTCATTTGCGCAGTGCACACTGAGAATACTCGCCACATGATCAATAGCTGCTACTTCATCCAGCGTGTGCACCTTCGGTCAGTATAAGCTGCTCTAAAGAAGGAACCGTGTATCAAAGCCTTAAGCGCAATTAATTAAAAATTACTACATAACTCAACAAGCAGTTAATCACCCACCATAGAGCATGATTAACCAAAGCAACCTGCCCTTTCCCCCATGATTTCGCAAAAACGTTTTTTCCCTTCAGCTTGTTTAAATGTTCCAAATTTAGAAAGCTTAAGGTGGCCTTCAGAAAATAAAATAGAATTTTTTTAAAAGGCCACAAGAATTCCCTCTCACTTTACATATAAGCAGCAAACAGATAAAAAATAAAAACCATTTTATGCAGCATTTTAAGAAATCAATAAATAATAATTAGAGACAAAAAAGAAATGTATTCTACTAAAATATTCAGGAATGTAAAAAAAAAAAGGATTCTATTCCAGGACAGATGATCCCTTCAGGACCAGTGCTGAGAGTGGCAATATTGGCAGGGTGGAGGGAGAGTGAATTGGAAAGGGGGAACCGATTACAGGGATCTACATATAACCTCTTCCCTGGAGGATGGACAACAGAAAAGTGGGTGACGAGAGACATCACACAGTGTAAGATATAACAAAATAATAATAATTTATAAATTATCAAGGGTTCATGAGGGAGGGGACGCAGGGAGGGAGGGGGAAAAAGTGAGAAGCCCATACCAAGGGCTCAAGCAGAAAGCAACTGTTTTGAGAATGATGATGGCAACAAATGTGCTTGACACAATGGATGGATGTATGGATTGTGATAAGAGTTGTACGAGCCCCCAGTAAAATGATTTTTTAACAGGATTCTATTAAAGAATACTTAATCAAAAATTATAAGAACAAACATTTTAACAATCTACATGTCAAAAATAATAATAAATTATGGTACATCTTTATAATCTTTATAATAGATTATTATGAGTAATTTTAAAATGTGCTTTCAAATACTACTTAATGGCCTGGTAAGAACATCACCACGTAACATTATGAGAAAACTGCATTCAAACGTGTGGTCTATGTGCAGGAAAGCACATGCAGATATACACATTAAAATCATAGGAGAATAAGTGGTGATGCAGTAAGGAAATTGCATTGGATCAGTTTGAAATGAACTTTGTAGGAATTGCTGAACAGAAAAACTGATAATCTGCTCTGCAAACTTTCACCTCTATAAGAATTCACAAGAAGTTTCAAACAAAGCATAGGGAAGAAATTGGAAAGAAATACATACAAATATTAAAAGTAGTTATATCTATGTGGTATGGCAGATGGTTTTTATTTTCTTCTTTGGATGATTTTCAGAAATAGATCATCCCGTCTTTCTTCCTAATCCATCATAGTCTGGAACTTCCACTGAAATCTGTTTAGCATCATAAAAGATTCCATTCGGGGACAGGTGATGACTGCTCATGAGCTACACTGTCCAAGAATCAAACTCAGGTCTCCCCCATGGAAGTTAAGAATTCTACCACTAAATCACCAATAGCTCATTCATTTCGTTCAAGCTCAACATCTGTAGTCATCGCGGATATTCAAAGCAGGACCACTTACTAGAATGGCTAAAATTAAAGACAATAACAAGTGTTATTGAGGATGTGGAGAAATTGAAGCCCTCATATACTGCTGGTAAAAAAACACATTGTATGTCCATACAGTGAAGTATTATTGTGCCATCAAAAGATGGAAGTGTTGATGCATAGTACTTCATGAATGAAAGCAGTATGCTAAGTGAAAGAAGCCAGCACAAGTGGGCATATCTTGTATGATTCCATTTCAATGAAATGTCCAGAAGGGGAAAATCCACGGAATAAAAAGTACATTATTGGTTTGAAGAGGTCTGGAGAGAGGAAGGAATAGGAAGTTAATACTAATAGGCATTGTTTCTATTGTGGAGGAGGTGATAAAAATGTTCTGGAATGAACTGAATTGTCTATTTCATTGCATATAAATTTAAGATCAGGAACCCAAATGAAGGCTGACCATGAAAGTGGGACAAGAGGAAAGTAAAGGGAAATAGAGGAAAGAACTAGGGGACACAGGATATGTATAAGGTTTTAAGACTGGAATGTACATATGTAAATATATTTATATAAGAGTGTGGGGAAACAGATCTACATGCATATATTTATAGGTTTTTTTTATTATTAAGGCATCAGATGGACATTGGACACTTACTCATTGCAAGAACACAATGTTGTTTTGAATTGGCATTCCAGGATGCACACCTTCCCGAATCGATTGCTGAAGAAAAATGTGAACATAAGCAAAGGTGCTGAAGAAAGCTGATGGTGCCCGGCTACCATAAGATATAGCGTCCGGGGTCTTAAAGGCTTGAAGACATACAAGCAGCCAGCTAGCTGAGAAGCATCAAAGCTCATATGGAACAAGCACACCAGCCTGTCTGACCACGAGGTGTAGTAGGGATCAGTTATCAGACATCAAAGAACTTAAAATCATATCAGTGGGTGCCCGCTCTACTGACACAATCACTGAAGGCAAACGTGTGCATAAACAAATGTGGTGAAGAGAGCTAATGGTGCCCGGCTATCAAAAGATATAGCATATGGGGTCTTAAAGGCTTGAAGATAAACAAGCGGCCATCCAGCTGAGAAGCATCAAAGACCACATGGAAGAAGCACACCACCCTGTCTGACCACGAGGTGTAAAAGGGACCAGTTATCAGTCCCCAATGCCAATTTCTCTCAAGAAGGCATCAACTGACCCGGGTTTGCTGCTGCTGATGGTTTCAGTGGAAAGATCTTATTTGAGAAGCCGAAGTCTCATATTAATTTGAAACGCATGCTTTGATGGTGGTATTTGTGAACTCTTTCCCTTTTGCCCCAAACTCAATAGCACATATGGATGACTTCAAGTTTGGTTTTTGTTTGGTTGTTTCTCCATATCTTCTAGTTTCAGCCATTGTCACAAAAAACACAGTTCAGTCTGCAGCAGTGAGTTCCAAAGATACAATCTACTGTAATTTGAAGTAAAAGAGAGGGTAAAACATTATCACATATGTTTATGTATCCAAATCTCATCTTGCAAAATAGTTCCCAATTTAGCAAAGGTCCAATTTTGCAATTAAACCTTTGATATGATAAAGAAGAATAAAGCAAGATATCTCGGGGTTAATCATATGTGAATAAACTATCACAGTCTCTGTCCTGTTAAAAAAAATTTCCTCCTGCAAAACTTTGTCAAAAGATTTTGAACAAAGGAAGTCATATAAATGGCCAATAGGTACATGAAAAAAGTGTTCAACAGCATTAGTCATAGAGAAATGCAATTTAAAATCACAATGCGATACCACTTCACACCCACTAGTATGCCTTAAATTAAAAAGACTGACAGGATGAAGTGTTGACCTGGCCGAGGAGAAAATGAAATTCTCCTACATTGCTGATGGAAGTGCAAACCACTTTTGAAAACAATTGGATAGAGTCTAATAAAGCTAAACATCCAGCTAGAGGCATTTACACAGTTAGGTATTTTAAGATGTAAGCATATGGACACACACAAAAAGACTTGTCCAGGACTATTTAAAGGAGCCCCGGTGGCACAATGGCTAAGTACTGGGCTGCGGGCCAAGAGGTAAGGAGTTCAAACCCACCAGTAGCTCCATGATAGAAAAGATCTGGCAATCTGCTCCAATAAAAGTGATAACTTCCAAGCCCCTAAAGAACAGTTCAACAGCACACAATAACAACAACATGATCGCTCAAAGCAGCTTAATTTATATTAGCAGAAATTTAGCAACAATCCTCTCTGCTATCTCCGGCTGCTGTAACAGAAAAACCACAAATAAGTGGCTTTAGAGATCAGAAATTTAGTTTCTCACAGTCTGGAAACTAAGTGTCTACTGCAGAGTCTCATGGGTACTGGCTTTCTGTCCCTTCCATTCTAAGCCGGCAAGATTTCAGCTTTGATGGCTAATTAGATCCATTTTTCACAGGTCTCTTAAAGCAACACATTGTGTAGCCACACCCTTGGTGACAGTTCTACCCTGTTTCCCCAAAAGTAAGGCATCCCCCCAAAATAAGACCTACTTACAGTTTTGCCTCTCACTGAAATATAAGGCATCCCCCTGAAAACAAGACCTCCCCGAAAATACACGCCCCCACCCCCAATGCTACCGTAACTCTGGACTCTGGACTGTAGCGGCGGGCACCGCTGTGCACTGTTGGCCTCAGAACAGCCGGAACAGACAGGAAGTGTGAGGTCTCTTTTAATAAAACAATAAACAATAAATGTGTACCATATTCTTCTTCATGGAAAAATAAGACATCCCCTGAAAATAAGACCTAGCGCATCTTTGGAAGCCAAAACTAATATCCGACACTGTCTTATGTTCGGGGAAACAGGTTCCTTAGTTTGTACAACTAAATTTTGCAAATCTCGAAAGTCTCTCTTCATTTTGCACGGTTAATTTCTCGATCTATTTCTTTCTTCCTGTATTTGATCATCAGTGGCAAGCAAAAGGCACACGACCCCTTTCCTCAGCTAAATATTCAAGTTCACCAGTAACATGTTCATCGTTGCCTTTTCTTTTCTTTTTTTAAACTGTTTATTGTGACTTGGGTGAAGGTTTAGAGTGCTTTCAACAATTCATACACATTTTGTTTCATCTCATTCACTGCAACCCCCTTAAAGTAATATCACTTATACCGCTTCCTCCTTGTATTTTTGGTTCCCATTCCTCTTTCCTGCCTAACTCTTCTGAACTTTGGGTAAACGCTGCCCTTTCTATCTCAAATAGTCTGATTATTCCAAGGTGAGTGCCTCCCAAGTGCTATTGCTCCTCTTCTGAACCTGTCTACTGTTTGGCTGAAAAGTGAGCCATGGAGGTGAATTTCATTTCCAGATCTGAAGGGTGTCTAAGATCAAGGTCTTGGGGATCCCACCAGCCTCCATTCAACCGGTAAGTCTTATCTTTCTTTTTTATGATGTTGAAGTTTATTCAACATTTTTCTCCTGTTGTAGCCAGGATTTTTATTTCCTTTGAAAGCCTCACTGAAAACATGTTTGGCAAACACACTTCTAGCAGCATTCTGTTCACAATACATGCTTTCTTCACAGCTCTCAATTCTTTCTGAGCTTTCCATAGAATTGTTCTTAATGGCCATCATCCTACCAACAATCTCTTCACAGCAATCTAAGTCCTAAATATAAAGCACACCAACTAGAAATAACCCTCTACATTTCTTAGTGCTTCTTTTGAAATAGAAATAGCACAAGCAGATAGCTTTAAAGAACAGAAATTGATTTTCTTAGTCCTAGAAGCAAAAAGTTCAAATTCCCTACGTTGGATTGCACTACAGAAGTTGATCCCATCATATTAGAATTCTGGCATACATTTTGGAGGGTACAATTCAATCCATAACAAATTCAAATGTCCATTAACAAGTAGATGGACAAATAACTGGTGGTGGTGGTGGTGGTGGTGGTGGTGGTGTGAGGTGCCATTGAATTGGCTCTGACCCACAGCGACCCTATGCACAACAGAAGGAAACACTGCCCGGTCCTGTGCCATCCTCACAATGGTTCTTATGCTTGAGTGCACTGAGACAGCCACGGTGTCAGTCCATCTCATTGAGGGCCTTCCTCTTTTTCACCAACCCTCCACTTTACCAAACAGGAATTCTTTCTCCCCAGACTGGTCTCTCCTGACAGTATGGCCAAAGTATGTAAGATGGAGTCTTGCCTTCCTTGCCTCTAAGGAGCACTCTGGCCTTACTTCTTCCAATACAAATCAATTTGTCCTTTTAGCAGTCTATGGTACTTTCAATATTCTTCTCCAGTACCACAGTTCAAATGCATCAATATATTTTCAATATCTTTAAAATGTCTATTTCCCCTAAATTAACTTTATGTAATCAAAATTTAAATACCAGCAGGTCTTTTGGAAGAAACTGAAAAATGTATTTTAAAATTTATATGGAATTCTTTCTGAGCCTGATGGCAGCATATGTACAAATGTGCTTGATACAATGGATGACTATATGGATTGTGATAAGAGATGTAAGAGCCACCAATAAAAGTATTTGATAAAAAAATAATAATAGCAAAGATACATAGATACATAACAGTAATACATACTAGTACATACTTATCAATAGTCAGAAGGAATAATTATACACACTTCTCACTTGTTGACTATCCTGTCACTCAGCATTTCCCATTTATGAAAACAGAAAAAAAACTACTATCCTGTGATTTGTAAATTGAGGGCTGGCAGCAACAAACACCAAGGTGTGAGATGAGAGTAATGCTGGTTGTGATAGTTAAAGTTCTAGGTCAACTTGGCTAGACCATGATTCTCAGTAGTTTGGCAGGTATAGAATTATGCAGTAATCCTCTGTTTTGTGATCTGATGTGGTCATCCTCCATTTGCACCTAAGACTAGTTTTTCTTTGCATAACAACCTGGTCTTTGGAACCGGAACCAGGTCCATAAATGAGGAATGGGTATACTGATACAAGCAACAACACAGATGCATCTCATCAACATTAAATTGAGCATGGAAAGCAGGTGGAAATGGAAGAAATTATTTATTCTCACTAGTATGTATAGAAACATTTCAGAATAAAATAAATATGAGAAGTACAGAAATTATACAAAGAAATCGATAAAAATTTTAATAACCTTGCTGCTCAGTATCATAGCCCTGGGATACATCAAAGTAAAAATCACAATAAAAAGTTAAAAACTAACTTCTAGAAATACTGTCTCACTTTGACAAAACTGGAAGCTCTATTCAAATCTGTTAAGAACAAAGCATTAATTATGCTAACATGTAAGATTCTTAAATGTCTACTCCCGAAGGGCCTAATAAGTATATTATTAGGTACATTGAAAGGGAAAATTATCAAACACTTGGATCTCTAACTATTTTCCTACAAGGCCTTCCTGCCTTATCCAGAAAATGAATCATTTGGAACCTTGTGTATGTAGCCTTTGAAACTAGCTCTCACCTTCTTTCATTATTTCACTCCCAATATTAGCTGCTACAACACTAGCTTCCTTTCCAAGAGAGAATCCCATTGTTCCAAACTAAATTAAGTAGACAAAACAGGTTCACAATTAGCCAACAAACTAATTTCTTGCTCATTCACTGCAGGCGTAGAAACAACTGGGCTAAACAAGCAGTACCGGAAAAATTCTCAACCAAAACTGAACCCATTGCCATCAAGTCAATTCAGACTCTACAGGACAAGAGCAGAATTGCTGCCATGAGGCTTGCAATACTGTGGATCTTTATGGAAGCAGACGACCACATTGTTCTCCTGAGGTGGCTAAGAAGGCTTGAACTTTTACTTTTTTTCTTTTAAAGAAATGTCTGTTTCTATTTCTTTCTTTTTTCCCTTTACTTTATTGGGGGCTCTTACATCTCTTTTCACAATCCATGCATTCATCCAGTGTGTCGTGTGTATTTACACATATGCTGCCATCATCATTTTCAAAGCATTTCTTCCCACTTGAGTCCCTGATATCAGTGCCCCATTTCTTCCCCCGCCCTCCCCTGTCTGCCCTCCCTCACAAACCCTTAATAGAACTTTGACCTTTTTTATTAGCAGCTGATCCTTAAAAATTATACTAAAGGGCAAAATTCAATCTGCAAAAAACAGAAAGATATAGCATTTTCTTGAATGTTCAAAAAGTGTTATTAAAATGTAAATTATCTCAAAAACAATTGATAAGTATAATGTAATACTTATCAATCCATGAGTAAATTTGTGTTTATAATAAAATACTATTCAAATACATATGCGTTTAAATATATTAAATATACACATAGGCCTACATACACATATATTTTAACCACTTATGGCAAAAAAAAGCTTAAATCTATAATTCTAATGTTCGAAGGACTTCAAAAGACATTAATGAGAAAAGATATATGAATGGCCAATAAGCACACGAAAAGGTGCTCAATGTCATTAGTCATCAGGGAAATGCAAACTAAAAGTACATGAGATACCACTTCATGTCCACTAGAATGGCTAAAATTAAAATAACTGACAATAAGAAGAATTGGCCAGAATTAGCTCTTATTTTAAAAAGAATAAAGAGAGACAGAGACACAGTGAGAGGGAGAAAAGGCCTACAGAAATGTAAGCAATTCATAGCAGAACAAATAGAAATTGTTGATAGATGCTGGCTAGCAGGTAGAGAAATGCCAATTAAATTAGCAATGAGGTATGCCACACATCGATACAATTAGCAAACAACGGCTGATAACATTTCCTGATATCATTTCACAGATGCTAGGAAAAAGGCACTCTAATCTACACTTCTGAAAATGGGCATTACTGTTACACTTATGAAATGCATATCCTTTGAGCCAGAAATCCCACTCTTAAAGAATTTAGCTCACAAATGTAAAAGGAGCTGTATGTAAACAAGTATATATATGTATATATATGCAATTTCGTATTTGTGTAGCCGAAAAGGACTAAAATGAGCAGAAAAACAGTACTGTGTGTGTGTTTGTAGATAATACGTAATGAATGGTTTTGAGTACATGGAAGTATATGATTATATGGAGAGAGGAAAAAGAGAGGGTTGGTACTTGAGAGATGGCTAACTCTAATGATCAAAAAGGTGGCAGGGACCAGGGAAAAGGGGGCATAAACATAGTATTCATAATAAAAAATGCTATTATGTGTTTGGACATGTTATCCGAAGAGACCAGTTCGTGGAAAAGGACTTCATCCCTGGTAAAGTAGAATTGCAGCGAAAAATAGAAAGACCCTCAAACAGCATGCATTACACAGCAGCTGCAACAAAGAGCTCACATGTAACAATGACTGTGAGGGTGGATAGGACCAGGCAGCGTTCGGTTCTGTTGTTTATGGGGTCAGCTATGAGTAGGAACTGACTTGGTGGCATCGATCGACATGATATGGTTGCATTTGCATATCTGGGTCTGCATAAAAGATGCATGGCTTTCATGAATACACGTACTCATTTTTCTTCTCTTCAGTCTCTTTTAAAGACTTTCCCCTCTACCGTTCCTTAAACATTGGTGGTTTCCAGGGCAGTTCTTTCCAACAGAAACAGGGAATGAAGCATATACCATATCTACTCAAGTATAAGCCAACCCGAAATTTTCAAAATAAAATTTTGAATATTTTAGTCTGAAAATTTCAGGTGGGCTTCTACTCGAGTATAACCGGTACATCACTTTAAATTTTCTACTAGCCACATGAAGAAAGTAAAAAAGAAACGGTGATATTCATTTTAATCACATTTGTTTAACTGAACAATCAAAAAAGTTTTATAGTTTCTTCATGTGATATTCTTTTAAATTAGTGAAACATTTGGCTTTTTTTTTTTTTGTAAGTTTGGTATTGTGGAAGAGAGAAGAGAAATCTGGCCTTTGCCTGAGCTTCTGAGACGTGATTTATGTCAAACGGATAGAAGTATCAGTGTTTAGGATGGGAACTGGTCCCACTGTATCTTGTTGTCAGGTGCCATTGAGCCAGCTCTGACCCATAGTGACCCTCTGCACAACAGAAGGAAACACTGCCTAGTCCTGCACTATTCTCACAATCATTCTTGTGTCTGAGTCCACTGATTGTCACAGCTACTGTGACAATCCATCTCATCGAGGGCCTTCCTCTTTTTAGCTGCCCCTCCACTTTACCAAACACGATGTCCTTCTCAAAGGACTGGTCTCTTCTGACAACATGTCCACAGTATGTAAGACAAGTCTTGCCATCTTTGCCTTTAAAGAGCAAGTCCTCAGGTACTTAACCACGAGCACCATCTTGGACTAGAGCCCCGAACAAAGAAAATTCCAAGGTTTTTATTTACAGGGTATACGTACGTAACCAGGGCGTTCCCAGCCCGCCCCTCCCACCGGTCCGCAGATTGGCTCATTTGAGGTAGGTTGGCAGTCTGGTCCTTTGTGTAGTTCCTGGCTGGCTCTGTCGTCCTCGCCTTGGCGGTTGGGCCCATCTTGCCGCTCCCGGGTTGGCTAGCCTCCGTTTTCGGGTATGCCCTACTTTGTATTGCTAGGAAACATGTAAGCAAGGCCTGCCCAAGATCGTGGAGCCAGTCATGGAGGCAATCTGGCTTTACATTTAATCCTGTTCTTAATTCTTAGTTCTTCTCGATTCTTAATCATGTTCTTAATTCTTCATCATGATGTTACTCATTGGTCCAGTTGTGAGGATTTTGGTGTTCACTACATTGAGTTGTAGTCAATGTAACCACTGGAACTTAGGATATGACAATGGAAAAGTTTTCCCTTTCAAAAGTATTTCATGGCTTATAAAATAAATAAAACTGGGTTAATTAATGGTTCATGGGTATTTGACCTTCCTAATACTGCTGTAGGTCCCTTAGTGGTATAAATGGTTAATTTGCTCGGCTACTAACCAAAAGGTTGAAGGTTCAAGTCCACCTAGAAAAACCTTAAAACAAAGGCCAGATGATCTACTTCTGACAAGTCAGCCATTAGGAATCCCAAGGAGCACAGTTCTATGTTGACATGCATGGGGTCACCACTGAGTCAAAATTGACTTCATAGCAACAGGTTGTAGATTCAAGTTAGCACAGGGTTAATGGCTCAAAACAACAGAAAGTTATTACCGTCCAGCCCTGAAACCCAGAAGTTCTAAAATCAAGAAAAATTAATTAAAAAATTATTTTTTAAAATGGTTCTTCTGGGTATGAGCTAGTTCATCCTAAATTTCATGTGAAAAGTGTTACATCAAATTCAACTCTTTCCATCTAATTTCTATTTTCAAATCTATGGGTATTTGCTTTGCAAAGGTGCACCAGTTTTCAAAAGCAGAGCATTTAAACTCTGAAGAATTCTAATGACTCCCGATATGCATTATTGCAATGTCCATGTGGGTGTTCTCATTTTGTAATCATGCACTGGCAGAGTTGGCTGGCTGAAGCACAGGCAGTTCTTGTCCCAGCGCGCAGGCTGCAGAGTTAGCACTTGTGAGTACGCCGAAGGGATGAGCTCCGGAGAGAGCTGGGCAAGCCAG
This sequence comes from Echinops telfairi, assembly GCF_000313985.2. NCBI lineage: Eukaryota > Metazoa > Chordata > Mammalia > Afrosoricida > Tenrecidae > Echinops > Echinops telfairi. The sequence goes on from NW_022103917.1 coordinate 4,604,314, forward strand.
TCTCCTAATGCATATCCCAGAGTGGCTCCTTTGTGGAGCCTCACCTGCCTCCTGCAGCGACCTGCTGCTGGTATTGCTGTCACTATCACCATCACAGCCACCAATCTGGGTCCAGGGTCCAGTCTGGTAACTTTGGCACTTCATGTACCCTACATTGCACCGAGGCAAGAGTGTGCACATGAATTGCTTGGTGTCCACCTTGCCTTCTTTGCCTGTTGGCCTCAGTCTACAATTCAACGTTCTCCACTGCTCACACAATGCATTATGTCCCATCAGACTTCACTTACAGGCACACGATCCAGGATAAATTGATTCTAAATGATAACAGCAGGACATTAATCCAAGGATGAGGCCTTTCAGAGAGTGAGTGTCCTGTGCGGATGCCCAGGTCACATATCCATGAAAATGGCCCTGGTACCAACCAGTTCATCCCCCTTGTTTCTTAGCCAGTATGTATCAGGTCCCTGCCAAGTACTTGTGCATAGTATCTTTTTAGATTCTAAGTGTGCCCTCCATATACAGGAACTTTAGCGTATTTCTGCTAGCCAAACAATTGCTCAGCACATTGTATGCCTTTGTATGCATTTTCATATCCAATCTTTTCACTGCCTGCCACAACCCCCTCAGGTTATTGCCTCTAGGTCAAGGGTGCTCACACTTTTTCAGCATGCGAGCTACTTGTAAAATGCTCAAGTCAAAATGATCTACCAACTACAAAAATGCAAAACATATATTTATTTTTAGTTATTTATTTATTACATTTATTCATAAATACATTCAGAATTATTTATATGTACAATGTATGTTTATGTACCTTGCATAACCACGAGTCCATATTGCACAACACAACACAATTAACTCTGTCCATTCTTTGTCATTACCTGAGTTTACCCTGATGACTTGTACTGAATGGAATGAGCCAGAGATGCATTGTACAGACAGTAGCTGCTGACAGCCAGCCTCAAGCACACTTCCAAATGATCATCAGTCATGGTGGAATGGTACCTGGACTTAATGATCTTTATGTGGGAAAAGGCTGACTCACATAAATAAGTAGAGCCAAATCATGCAGTCAAGGAGGTAGCACATTTTCTCATGTTTGGGTACTTTCCCTCTGTGAATAAGTTCCAGAACTATTCATGCGCTCAGGACTTCAGCTGAAGGTCAGCTTGTAGTGTCAAAAGCTCCCATTCTGTATGAAAGTGATACGTTTTTGTTTTCTTACTTGGTCCAGCTCCCCCGCTCATTTTAATACCCTTTCTTATGTTTAAGAGAAAAAAACCAAGGTCTAAAAATTGGTGATAACTTAGCTTGTCAGTTTTGCATCACTTAGCGCAGTTGTTTGCACATGCGTTTGACACCTAAGATTGTATCTGATTGGCTGCGCTGTGTATCAGTTAAGTAACGGGATTGATGATAGGCTTATGTCTATTTTTTTAATGCTATGTGCTCTACCCACACTACATTTGTGGTTGACTAGTAGATCACGATCAATGTACTGAGCACCCCTGCTCTAGGTGATTAATCCTCACAACAATCCCCAGGGATATGTTAAAGCTGTCTGGTAGAGGAAGCCATATGAACAGGGCTTTGTCAAGATTAGACAAAGAACAAATGTAAGGAAGAACCATTACTCTTTTTTGAGAACTTCAAATGCTAAGTCACAATATTTAAATTCAAATCTACCTCTAACTAAGCAAGATCTCACCTATTCAGTGTTTAAAAAGCTTTCAGCTCAGGTTCTAGGGCCAAGCATCGCAAACTCCTTAAGCAACCAAATTGTGATCTGCTCACTATGGTCTGAGTCCTTTCAAGAAGCATACTTTGCTTGACCTGGAAAGACACTGATTATGCAGCGAGCTTAGAATACCTCCGGTGAATTACGAAATGAATCTCAGGAAGTAGCTGGGTGAGACACTTGCCTTTAATGATCGAATGTATTCAGTTATTCAAATGTAGTAACTGGAGATTGCAACCCATTTCTCTCAAAAGTGGCGAGCTAGAGGATCGGAAAAACAAACCAAGACATGGAAATTCTAAAACAATGAAATCAATGAATTCAAGCTTTCAAGTATATTTAGAATTCTATGCCTGACAAATCAAGAACACACATTCTTTCAGGAGCTGGTACCTGTTTGAAGAGTGTCCCTCTCAAAATCCATGGCCATCCAGGACCTCTGAATGTGACCTTATATGAAAATAAAATCTTTGCAGATGTAATTAAGATGAGGTCATATCATAGTCGGGTGGGTCTTAGATATGTGACGACACACAAAGAAGACCACCGTGAAGATAAAGCAGAGAATGAAATGATGCAGCCACAGGGAACATTCATGAATGCCAACAGCCAACAAAAGCCAGACAAGGCAAAGAAAGGGTCTTCTACTGAGCCTTCAGAGAAAGCACAGCATTTTGGACACTTGAGTTCAAGCTTCTAACTTCTGTGGCATGGAGGAAGTATATTTCTACTGTTTCAAGTAAAGTAGTTCGTGGCAGTTTGTTTTACTAGTCCCAGGGAACCATGCAGGGGACTAAGCAGTTTATTCACAAAAACTGACCAGATGTCTGGCCATAAAGCTGATGGTGCCCGGCTATCAGAAGATATAGCGTCTGGGATCTTAAAAACTTGAAGGTAATCAAGCGGCCATCCAGCTCAGAAGCAACAAAGCCCACATGGAAGAAGCACACCAGCCTGTGCAATCACAAGGTGTTGAAGGGATCAGGTATCAGGCATCATCAGAACAAAAAATCTTACCATAGTGAATGATGGGGGGAGTGCGCAGTGGAGACCCAAAGCCCATTTGAAGGCCACTTGAGATCCCCTTCCCGAGGGGTCCCCAGGGAGGAGAAGAGCCAGTCAGGGTGTGATGGAGCAACGATGAAAAATACAACTTTCCTCTAGTTCCTAAATGATACTTCCCCACCCCCACTATCATGATCTGAATTCTACCTTGCAAGTCTGGCTAGACCAGAGGATGGACATTGGTACAGAAAGGAACTGGAAACACAGGGAATCCAGGGCGGATGATCCCTTGAGTACCAGTGGTATGAGTGGCGATACTGGGAGGGTAGAAGGAGGGTGGGTTGGAAAGAGGGAACTGATTACAAGGATCTACATGTGACCTCCTCCCTGGGGGAAGGACAACAGAAAAGTGGGTGAAGAGAGAAGTCAGACAAGTCAAGGTATGTCAAAATCATAATTTATAAATTATCAAGGGTTCATGAGGAAGGGGGGAGAGGGGAGGGAGGGGGGAAATGAGGAGCTGATGCCAGGAGCTTAAGTGGAGAGCAAATGTTTTGAGAATGATGAGGGCAGTGAATGCAGAAATGTGCTTTACACAATGGATGTTTGTTTGGATTATGATAAGAGTTGTATGAGCCCCTAATAAAAGTATTTACAAAGGAAAGGAACCCTCCCCAAACTGTATAGCCTCAGTATTAGGTAGACTATGTGTTTTGACTAAAATGCAACAAAATAAGAAGTGTATAACTACCAGAAGAGACAGAAAGAAAAAGGAAAAATAATCCTTTCAAATGTTTGCTAAGTAAAATCTCATAGGTAAATCATAAAGAAATTATAAGATTCTTAACATAAAGGAACCACTAAAACCCTACACTTCATCCAACAAATATTTAAAAATGAAAATGGGAAGGTAAGGCAAGCAGGAAACCTAAATTACCAGAAATGAAACAACCAAAGTGTAAAGAATGAAAATGCTGATGTTACTACACTGTGAAGAACAATGTCACCCACCGACCACTTTGTGTGCAAACAGTTGAATGGAAACCTATATAAACATTCACTGGAAACACAATGAAATGCTATTGTTTTAAAAAAAAAAACCTGCATGTCAAAAATCTGTGGAACACAAAGAACCTTATAGCTACAAATATAGTTTTCAATGTACAGAGCAAGCTGAATGAAAAATAGCCAGAAGAAAAAAATAAAGGTAAAGGAAGAAATCAATCTGTAAATTAAAATAACAAGACACATCACCGAATCTCATTTTATTTGGAACTTGGGTCAAAGTGTTAGGGTTCTAAGGTAGTTGACCTCAGTTCTTGCTTCTCAACACTGAAAGAATTCCTGTGGCAGAAGGTTTGTAAGTCCAAGAAACTTTTATGAGGGAAAGGGAAGTTTTAGGTAGTACAGTCTCAAAGTTACACACTATCACTGGAAAGCATGCAGACCGTATGGGGACCACACGAGAGTTCACATATGACGATGGCTATGTCAGGGGAGCACAAAAAACCACATGAAAAGAACACCGGGCCAGAGAAGAACCCGCAGCCTGAACACTTCCTAGCCCGCGCTCCCAAGTGTGTCTTCTGCCCGAGACTCCTTGCACCTCACCTCTTCAGCCCAAAGCAAGGGCCAACTTGACTTAAGCTCTCCCACTGTAAAGCCAGATTGCCCCCATGACTGGCTCCGCGACCTCAGGCAGGCCTTGCTTACATGTTTCCGAGCAGTACAAAGTAGGACATACCCGGAAACAGAGGCTAGCCAACCCGGGTGCGGCACAACAGGCCCAACCGCCAAGGGGAGGGCGACACACACAGCGCGGGAACTACATAAAGGACCAGACTGACTGCCAACCTACCTCAAATGAGCCAATCGGCAGACCGGCGGGAGGGGCAGGCTAGAACGTCCTGGTTACTATACCCTGTAAATAAAAACCTTGGAATTTCCTTTGTTTGAGGCTCTAGTCCAAGATGGTGCTCATGGTTAAGTACCTGAGGACTTGAGCCCTGGCTTAAGCTAGCATAATAAAGCCTCTTCTGTTATTGCAGTTTGATCTCCTTCCATTGAAAGGGTAATCGCTCCATCCTGTCCCTGTCCTGGTCCCTAACACCATGATGACCAAGCAGCTTGACTGTGACCTGGAGACCATTGAGAACAAAGCCGAATCCAGGCTCGCCAACGTTACCAAGCTCTTCTCAGCCTTCCAAGGTTTCAGGAATGCACTGCACCTGGTCATGCAGGTTGAAGAGCAAGGCAGCAAACAAATTAGCACGATATAGCCCCAGTGATGACTGCAAATAAACTTTAAAATAATGGAAGTCTCCCACAATTTTTTTGAAGCCCCCTTGTGTATCTATCACACAATTTTTGCCCATTCAATTATTTACAGGTTTAAGCCTTATTGACAGCAATTAAAAGAATATGTTTGCAAGAGTACCATTCCATGAACCATGTTGTTTTTCCATCCCCGCTACCCTCCACCCCTAACTTTCTGTATACTGACCCTAGTAACCACTAATAAACTTTGATATCTGCAAAAAAAAAGGAAGAAGAAGAAGAACACCAGAACAGGAGTGCGAAACCAAGCATGCGCAACCAAGAGCAGGAAACCCCAAGAGAGCAGAGCTGAGAGGGCATGGTGGCATGTGTGCACCCCCGCCTTCCGACCTGCAAGACAACACCCAAACATGATAGAGTGGCTTGCCCTCAGTCTGGTATTTATCCTCTCCTATCCCCACTTGAGGCAAGGGCATGGTTGAAGGTACTGGCCAACCTTATTGGCTGAGTTTAGGCACACCTGTGTAAAGTAAGTGGGCCCAGGCTTCTCTTCAACTGGGCCTCAGTGACTTGTGACTTTGGTCTGAGCATGCCCAGCTCTGGACATTCCCATAATGTCCCATAAGACATTCCCTAATGTGTGCCTGATTTCTTTCCAAAACCTTTATTGTGGCATGGACAGCTAATTTTCATTTTGCGTAGGCATTTAGTGGAGACAACCCCTTTAACCTTAATCTAGGTACCTTTCAAAAGCATTAAAAATGACACCCACAGGAACTTCCAATAAGATGGTAGAACTAAGCCAGAGCATCTAAACAGAAGAAATCAAGTAGGCTTCAAAACAGAACAGACTGTTTTAAACTTCAGAAGAAATTAATACATTATAGTGTAACCTCAAAGAAAATGAATAAACCTCATCAAAATAAAAAGAGGGAAATAATATAGATTTAGTAAACAGTAAAACAATAGCAATGAAGAAAATGACAAGAAAAATTATGAAAAAAATTAACTCAGCACAGAAAGTTATGTGAAACAAACAAATCAACAGCATCACACAGATAAAACAAATTATACACACACATACAGCAAAATCACAGCAATAAATGTATACCTATTAATAATTATACTGAATGGAAATGGATTAAATGAACCAGTCAAGAAACAAAGAGTAGTAGAATGGATAAGACAGCAGCACCCATCAATATGCTCTCTACAAGAGACCTGTCTTAGACACAAAGACAAAAATAGACTAACAATCCAAAGGTGAGGTGAAAAGAACAAAGTTAGCAGGAATCAAAAAAGCACAAATCTTAATTTCTGATAAACAGACTTTATGGTAAAAAATCCAGCAAAAGAGGCCAAGAAAGACATTATATAATAATAAAAGGGTCAACTGAACAAGAGGACATAACCATAATTAATATCTACAACCCAATAAAAGAGCCTGAAAATATATCAATTCTCTAACAGAATTGGAAAGAAATAACCAACTTTACAATGATATTTTACAAGTAGAAAACTGTAACATACCACTTTCAATGAAGGACAGAAAAACTAGAAACTCAACAAAGACACACAATAACTAATCAAAGCAATCAACCAACTTGACCGATAGACCTATACAAAGAATTCTACCCAGCGACTGTATAATATAAATTCTTTGCTAATACATATAGAACATTTTCCAGAATAGAGTACATGGTAGACCACAAAGCAAGCCTCAATTAAAAAAAAAACACATCTGGATATTACAAAGCATCTTCTCAGATCATAGTACTATAAAATTAGAAATCAATGATGATCAAGGAGAAAAAATAAAAATGCATGGAAATTAAATGTTGTTGTTGCTGTTGGTACCTACCACCAAGTAGACTCCAACCCATAGTGACCTTATATACAAGAGAACAAAACACTGCATGGTCCTGTGCCTTTCTCACAATCATTTCCAGGCCTGAGGCCATTGATGGAGTCACTGTGTCAACCCATCTCACTGAGGGTCTTCCTCTCTTCCACTGCCCCAATACTTTATCAAGCATGATGTCCTTATCCAGGAACTGGTTTCTCCTGACATGGGCAAAGTATGTAAGACAAAGTCTTGCCACCCTTGCCTTTAAGGAGCATTCTGGTCTTACTTCTTCCAATACAGATCGGTTTGTCCTCTTAGCACTCCATAGTACTTTCAACATTCTTCTCCAGCGCCACGATTCAAATGCATCAATTCTTCTACAGCCTTCCTCATTCAATGTTCAACTTTCACATACATATGAGGCAATGGAAAATACCATGGCTTGGGTCAGGCACGCCTTAGTACTCATAGTAACATCCTTGCTCTTTCAAAGAGGTCTTGTGCAGCAGATTTACCTAATACCATACGTCTTTTGATCTCTTGACTGCTGCTTCCATGAGCACTGATTGTGGATCCAAACAAGACAAAATCCTTGACATCTTCCACTTTTTCTCCATTGATCATGATGTTGCCTATTGGTCTAGTTGTAAGGATTTTAGGGTTCCTTACATTGAGTTGCAATCCATACTGAAGGCTATAATCCTTGATCTTCATCAGCAAGTGCTTCAATTCCTCCTCACTTCCAGCAAGCAAGGTTGTGTCATCTGCATACCGCAGGTTGTTGATAAACTTTCCTCAAATCCTGATGCTGCATATAATCACCATCTTTACATCCAAAGGAAAGTGACCCAAATAAGCAAAGCCCTACTAAAGAAGAATAAAGTAGGAGACTTCTCCCTTCCCAATCTCAAAGCCACAGTAATCAAAGTAGCCTGGTACTGGTACAAAGTTAGGAGTCCTGGCCATGTAGTGGTTATGTGTTGGGCTGAGAGTCACCAGGTCCAGTTTCAAAACCACCAGCTGCTCCTCAGGAAAAAGATGGGGCTTTCTGCTCTCGTAAAGAGTTACAGTCCGAGAAACTCACATGGGTAATTCTACTCTGTCCTATAGGGTCGCAATGAGTTGGCATTGACTTGATGGCAGTGAGAGGTACAAGAACAGACACACCGATGGAACAGAATTTAGAACCCAGAAATAAATCCATCTATTTATAGATAACATATTTGACAAAGAGCCAAAACATGATAAAGAGGGAAGCGAGTCTCTTTAGCAAACAGTGCTGGAAAAACAGGATTTCCATTTGCAAAAGAATAAAATGAGCAAAGATGGTATTCTGAGGAATTAGGTGTGCCTGACGCACGCTGTGGTATTTTTAATCACCTCATCGGCATGTGAAAATTGGACTGTGAAACATAAGCCCAAAGAAGAATTCCTGATACCATTGAATTATGTAGATGGTGGAGAATATTGAAATTACTGTAGACTGCCCAAAGAACAAATAAATCTGGCGTGTAAGCAGCAGAGCCAGACTACTCCTAAGAAGCAAAGATGGCAAGACTTGTCTCACATACTTTGAACATGTTATCCATCCCTAGAGAAGGACATCATGCTTGATAAACTAGAAGGTCAGCAAAAGAGAGGAAGATCCGCAAGGAGGTCATTGACACCGTGGCTGCAACAAGGGGCACACACATAACGACTGTGAGGATGGCACAGAATGGGGCAGTGTTTCACCGATTGCCCATTGGGTCTTAGGAGTTGGGACCAACCAGATGCCACCTAACAATGGTACCAACTTCCTAGATAAAGATTATATTTGGCTACTTAAACCAGGAGGCAAAAGTTAGCTGGAGAACTTTATCAAATATGGGACTGATCAGTCTTAGCATCTAGAGAAATGGGGCAATCAGCCATCACACCCTAGCCTCAAGGCCTGATGCAACAGGATCTGACACAATGCTTGGCACACAATAAGTGCTCATTAATCCCTGGGCCCCCTCTTCTGCACCACCAGTTCTCTAGTACGTATTGCTGGTTTGAGTTCTGGTTTAGTACCATCAGTAGCCTACTTTTATGCCACCACATACTCTGACATCTCCCTATACCAACCCTCTACCTGGGCACCAAATGACTCAGGTGCCTTTCAGCTCTCTCCCTGGCTCCCTTCCTGCCTCCCTGGTTTCCTGAGACACTTTCTTCATCCTCAGTTCCTGTATGAATAATAAGAGAAATGGAAGAGTTCTTACTCTCCGTGACCTTGGAAACTGAGTATCCATACTAACAGTCCTTTTGCTGTCCTCCCCAGAGGCTTAAGAGCTTTCATTAAAAAGGGAACTTGGGGGCCTGCCTGGGCGCCCAGAATTCCAGAGCTCTACATGAAGATAGGTCTGGCCAGGAAACACACTATCCATGGAGAAATTAACAAAAAAAACATCTCTTCCTGGAACAAAAAAAGTAACTCAAGAGGAAGCAGCAAGCACAGGAGGTGTTTAGATTGAAAGGAAGGCCCAAACAAGCAAATTAAGGCTTTTCTCTAACAAGTAAAGCCAGGCAGAGGGGCCCAAGGACTTCTAATGCTAAAGCAGTGATTAACACCTCAAATGGGGCCTGAATGAGAGCTGAGCACAGCAGTACAAGATTTCAGATGCAAATAAAATATTCAGGGTGAGTGAAGGACATTTTTCACTTAATGTTCTTAGGGAACACCAGTTAGAGAAGGCCAAAAATTTCAAAGCTATTACTGTTGCATTAGAGTTTAAATTCTCAGCACCCCAGTTTACAAATGGCCGTGGATGGCAGTTACAGCCCCAATTCCTTTTGCAGGGTCTCCACCTAGTTTAGGCCTCTATTGAATTCCTGCTGATCCTAGGATGCAGGTAGTCTGGCCTTCAAGGATGAGTGCATTGGCAAGTAGATTCACTCCACCCCTCTCCAGTCAGCCCCAGAGAGGGGCAGTCTCTTAGGGGCTTGCCTGGCCATGTCTTGATGAACAGCACCATACTGGGGACAATACAGGGGGTCGCATAGTCATGAGTTATGCTCTATGTGTCTCGCCCTGGCTGCCTTGGTTAGAAGGCCCTGGACCAATCTTGTAAGCCTTTCTACCTAACCACACCTGTGTCCCCCAATCATGGTCCTGTCCCCGCCGCTTCTGTAGTCCCACCTGTGCCTGTGATATATTGTTCTGCCACCGATCAAGAAGTGGTGCCAGTTTCGTTTGTTCCATGTCTTATTTGCAGTCAGGACTATGAATCTGGGGACGCCATTCAGACCTAGTGCTGATGGCCTCCCTCATCCGGATAATGTGTCTGTCGTCCCTTTCAAGACCTAATAAATGGTCTCCTTAAACTGTATTTGAGTTTGCAGTCTCTTTTGTACCCTAAAACACAGTTCCGCCATCTAAGTAATTTACTTGCATTGATCATTAGATGATAGAGATGATACAGATGCTACAGATGGATATAGAAACAGTGCTACCGTCATTAAATATGTACACTGTATTGCTCACATAATATTGGTGCTATTGTCCTGAAAGTATATTGCTGTGTTTCCAGAAAAAGCTATGACTAAGAAAGACTGCTAAGCTCTTCTCCTTAGCTCTACTAAGGAAAATCTATAGCCCCTAACCAAAAAGCCACATTGTCACTGATTTGAAGATAGCTGCATTAAGTGCCAGATGTACCCCAGGTTGCAGATATATTGCCCAGAACTCAAACCAGAGCAACATGATGGAGGCAAATGGCACCAGGGTAAAACCACTGTGGAGTAGGAAAGTGATCTACCTGGATTTTGTCCTCTCCCCATGATTTCACAAAGTGCGTGCATCTCCCCAAGGCACATTATGCCTGATCACATCCCATCCCATCCCATCCCATCCACCTCCAATCTGAGAAGAGTCTCTGTTTCTAACCTAGTCACATGCATAGGGCAGTTGGGTTTACTTTTTCACCACCTAAACACCTAACAGTGCTGACTGTGTGCCAAACACCATTATAAGCCCATTACAAATACATCTCAACTCATTTCATTCAACTGCAAACTCTTTCTACATCTATGCAGGAAACATTCAGCTACTGCTCCTCATGCCCTTCCATACCCACCCCTTTAGAACGTGTGTGCTTGTGGGGGGGGGGTAAGAGAGATAAGAGAGAGGTGGGGCAGGAGGCTCGTGCATTGCCACTGAATCGGACCCCCGCTTATTTGTAACCAACACTTGGTAGACAGAAAGAAAAATTCTCAAAGGCTATTTATTAAGCTCCCAACATCGTTGGGGCGCCGTGTTGGGCACTCTAATTACAGGGAATATTTTCGGCCCTGATTCTTTTTCCACTGTCTGGCTGGGAGGCCCGGGGAGTGGGCTGTGATAACCACTCGTCATTTTCCTGGGCTATTGTAACCCTAATGAGATCCATTCGGATTGCAATTAGAACAATGTGCAGCAGGTGAAGCCAGATGGAGCGTGGTCATCTTGAAGCGGGGGCTGAAAAGGGGCGTTTGTTGATTCAGCTCTGTATATGCCTTTTCAAAACTCCGGTTCCACCTGGTCTTGCTCTCACCACACACAGAATAGGGATTGTCTCGGGGCTGAGGCTCCCATTCAGGCACCCGTTAGAAGGAGAAAACCACACTGCCCCGTGCCTACTGTGTGCCAGGTGCTGGGCTAGGCTCTTTTCCATGTTGTCCCATGGGGTACCAGTGCCATCTCAGGGAGCCAGCTATCATGAGCAACATCTGGCAGAAATGAAGGCCCAGAGAGGTCAGTGGGCTTGACATTAGGAGCACAGCTCAAATGTGACAGGATGAGAAGCAAAACTAATTCCAGTGCTTCTGTGTTATCTAGTCTAAAGCAAGCTGCCATTGAAACCTCAAACATGGTGCCTGGTTGGGTGGTTCCCTTGACTGGCTTGGAGAAATGGATCATCAGAAGAAATGTCTTATTCGAGGGAGCGTCTGAATTCTTTCTGATGGACTACTCCCGGCCAGATTCTATGAAAACAGACTAGAAGCAGCTGCTAACTACAGAGACTTCCCCCTGCTCACCTGCCCTTGCTACCTTTCATTTGGGAAAGAACAGGGTAGCAGGGATTAAAAAAAAAGAGAGGATGGGTTCGAAACCAGATTCCTGAATGGTGCATCTAATCCAGAGCCTTCTATGGCTCACCAGGGCTATTGCCCAGGTATATGCTCCGAGAAACTGAGGGATGAAAAACTCTTTCAATGCACATAATGTTTTTTTTTTTTTTCTATTGGAAACACAGAACCTCTTCCCTTCCCTCCCCCTCCTCCCTCTTCCCCCTGCTCTCCGGGCTTTGCTGCTCTCCCCTCTCCCTGAATCTCCCTCCAGCGCGGCTCACCCAGTCAATAGGATAGAGAAAGGAAACTTAGAGTCCGCAGTTCAGGGTCACATTGGTCTATTAAAGCCTAACAAAGAGTAAAGCTTTATGCTGAAGAAAACAGGTTTACCTTGAATTTGTGAATTGAGAGGCTTTTGAAGGAGGCAGAGAAAACCTTTAATATTAGGCAAAGCCTATTATTCCATAGGCTGCAATCAAACAGTATTTAATTCCAGGTGGCCACATGGGCCTCTCACACGAACCCTCCAAAGACTATGCAGGATGCAAAGAAAGACGTGTTGGGTTCTAATTAGGGAATTTAATTACCAGGTATAAACACCAATAAGTGACGAAACTGTGCATTTGTACGTAAATATGTAACATGATTGGTGCGAAGGGAAAAAAGCATTTTCTAAAATATACCAATTTACTCTTCTAAAGACCTGTGTGAATTCATAGCACTGAGTGCAGGTCCCCCTGGTGCCTCCAGAAAGCTTGTAACAATGTGCCCAGTTTTCTGCCTCGGCAGCCCCCACTCCAAGCCACTCTCCCCAGATGCAGGCTCATGCCTGGGGCCATAAGGCCTGCTGACCTGGTATCCAGCCACTGGTTCCAGCTGACAGCCAACATTGGACTCCAAATGCCTGCCACGGGTCCTCTGGGTCAAGCTCTATTCCAATTCCTTTTTCTTGGCCCTGGAGAGTAAAGGCGACAGAGCAGGGGGGCGGGATGGGGGTGGCTCCAAAGGTCCCCTCCAGCAGAGAGAGAGGCCTTTCCATAGAGCTCAACCCGTCCATCGTCCATCAGTCTTCCAGAAGCTATCACCCTGCTGACCTGATGCCCGGCTCTGTCTGCCTGGCTCATGGCACTCTCCTCCTGATTCCACTGCTCCCAAACTCCTCAGGTAGACAGGTTTTGTGCCAAGTCAGCAAACCCTCCCGATCCTAGCCTGGACACCTCTCCCTGAAATGACAGCTTCCAGGTAGCTGGTTCCCAAGTGCTACTGCCCAGAGGCAAAAGCTGCAGCCATGTATACTCAAATATTAGGGGAAGGGATCAACAAAACAGTCCCTTATTCAGCACCTGGCTCTTTCACAACAGCCACAGGATGGTCGGGGGAGGGGCATCGGAATGCTTTGGAGAGGGAACAAGATTCCACCGGGCCCAACTGCTTGCATGGGCTATGCTCTCCTCTCTGCGATCCTGAACTGTGGAGGCCTGTGGAGGCCTACAGGTCAAGGAAGCCATTTGCCCACCCATCATTAGCATCCTTATTGGGAAAAGAAAAGAGAAGTATTCAAATACACTTGGCTCTTTTTTTCTCTCCGTAAAGCCATTCTTCTTTTATAAAAATAAGAAATCAGTCTAGAAAGCTAAAATTCAAAAGAGCAGAAAGCAAAATGAATACGCATGGTCCTAACACCCAAAGCCAAAGCCAATCTTTTTCTATCCTTTTTCTATGCCTTCAGCAGCTGAGACCTATTTTAGGATGAGAAAAAATTAAACATCTTAATGCCCACTGAGCAACTGATCCATTTTCTGGTCCAAATATCTGTCAGATTTTGTGGGAGACTGCCCTTCGCTGGGGATGCAGCCAGTGGACTCTGGATGGGTGGATTGAGCCCTTCCCCCAAGCCCTAGATTCCAGATCATCAGGGACAAAGCACAAGGGCATCAATGTGCCTGCAAAAGAAAGACCACTATGTACTTTTTAGCTGCTGATCTACCACTTTTAAGATGTTCTTAGGTTAATTCAAGAAAGGTAGTGTGACCCCAATGACCGAACATTACTGAGTCCTGCTGAACGAAACCGACAGTTCTAATGTACTTGCATCCCAAAGACTCTGCAAGAACTGGGCCGAAAGATGTGTTGTGGTAGGGAGGAGGAGCCAGGATTGTTGACGGACTATCCAGATCTGAGTTCTGAGGTACAAAGATTCAGACCCCAACATACTGCAGCCTACCAACACTCAAGGCCCCATGACCCTAGGGCAGAAGCCCAGTCCCCCAATTTCTTGATGAAGTGTGGGAAAGCAGAAGAAACCTGGAAAAGAGATCGCATTTGATCACCAAAAGGCCACTGACATCTCGTTTCACACCTCTCTTGATTTTAACCAGCGCAGTTTGCCCTTGTTCTGCCTGAAAAACTGCCTCTTCATCCGTGTACAGAGAAGTGTCATAGAAGTCCCATTCTTCTCCGGGCCGCACATTGTTGGCCATGACCCACAGAGTGGAATGTCTTTGCATGGTCAATCAAGTACAAGTAAACATCTATCTGGTGTTCTCTGCTTTCCCCCAAGATCCACTAATGATAACCCTCATGCCACGTCTTCTTCTGACTTTCAGACTTATGCTGCTACAACCGTTTTTTGATGATCTTCAGTCAAATTTTACTTGCATGTGATATGAAAGATATTGTTCAATACTTGCCACATTCTTTTGGGTCACCTTTCTTTAGAATGGGCACAAATGTAGATTTCTTGGCCTAGAACAGTGAGTGCTTCCAGGGCTTCCAGTTCTGTCACTTTGTCACACTGTGGTGACCTACATGTTGCTGTGATGCTGGAAACCATGCCACCCATATTTTGAATACCAGCAGGGTCACCCAGACTTCAGCAGACCTTCCAGACTAAGACCAGATTAGGAAGAAGGAATAGATTGTCCACTTCTGAGGGTTTAGCCACAGAAAACCTTCATTATATGGAGCCTTAGTGGCATAGTGGTTCTGTATTGGGTTGCTACCCACAAGGTCATCAGGTAGAAACCACCAGCTGCTCCACAGGACAAAGATGAGACTTTCTCTCTCTGTAAAGAGTTATAGCCTTGCGATCCCATGGGAGCAGTTCTACCCTGTCCGATAAAGTCGGTATGAGTGGGAATCAACTCGATAGCAGTGAGTTTGAGGTTTGGGGCTTTGAGGTGGGGTATGGTAGGGTTTAGCCCTGTAATTATAGAATAGCATGATTTAGAACACTGGCCATTTAATATCACAGACAAAGACTGAAGCTGGGATGGAAGCAGAAATGGAAATCCAGCCAGAGGAAGCAAAATCAAAGGCAGCCACAAGAAGGTAAGAGAAGGGGAGGGAGGTCTTATAACTAGAACTGAGGCAATGAGGCCATACTTGGCTGCGAGATAGGGCTCTGTTCCAGCCTAGACAAGGAAGAATGATGCAGGGGAAACAATGGCTCCACAATAAGCAAGAGTGACAGTGATCGACGGCTTGGCTGTCAGCAAAATGATACAAAGATCTTTCAGGTAGACAACAACGCTAGGGATGGATACACTCCTTAAAACAGTCAAGCCTTAGGGACAGAACACCAGCACTTGCCCAGGGATAACGTTTGGAAGGCAGGAAGTGATAGGAAAGAAGAATGAGGGGCAATGGTCAACCCAAGGAGTAGAAAGAGTGCTGATCCGTTGTGGGGAATGCAGTCAATGTCATGAATAAAAATAGACGGGAATTGTTGAATGAAAAATGAATAACTTGCTCTATAAACTTTCACTCAACTGAAAATATTTTTTCACTTCTTTTTTTCATTTTAGTGCTCACAGTGGTGCTGGTCCCAGCAGTTTAATCCTAGAGAGAACCAAGGTCCAGCAAAAAACAGTGCCAGGACAAAGGGCCCTATTGTTGGTCTGTAAAGGAATAAAAGGTGCACAGGTGGTATCTTGGTTTCCTTGAGCTGCTGTAACAAATTACTTGCCTAGCTTCTGGTGGCCCCCAGAAGTCACCGAACTTCCTCCACTTTTACATGGTCATCCCCATTCCTAGGTCAACACTCAATGGAATTATAGCAAGTCAACTCTACTCCAGTATGATCTCATGTTAACTAATAACTCAAGCCTGTATAAGGGAGAATTACATGTAATTTGCTCATTTATTTTAATCAACACTTATTATATATTCCTTTGAATTAGAGTTTAGACAAGGACTAGGAATCTTTACTATTCTGTTCACCATTGTTTCTCTAGCACTACTAGCCTGCCTAATGCATGATGTGCACTCAATAAATATATACTGAATGATTGATACAGAAATCAATGAAAGCTTGATCCAATTTAAGCTCCTTGTATGTAAATCAGAGAAAAGGGTTAGTAACAGATGGGGTAGTCCAAGTCATAGGAATAATCAGGATTGGAAGACTGTCTTTGTTTTTTAGCACCAGAGGGTACATGAGGGATCTCTCTCTCTCTCTCTCTCTCAACTATTCAATATCTTAATGATTCAGTATTCATCCCAGAGGAGATGGGAGAGGAAGAAAATAGGCAACAGGGTCAGATGTGAGCAACACACCTATCTACATCTCATTAAGATAAATCAATTCTTGGGAATTCCCCAGAAGACAGCCAGTATTTCCCCTTAGATTCAAGAGGTGACCCCAGACACCACACAATTTCAGGGTCATACTGAAATTGTATTAAAAATTCCCAACCTCTGTGAACAGGTGGAAGCATAAAAAGAAAAGCAATTATGAGATGAGAAAGGGTTAAATATGGACTTGGAAATGAAAACAGTCAGCCTCCTTCTCTGGAAGAAATGGCCCCTCTACTCCTGCCCTCCAATCCTGATCAGGTCGCCCAAAAGCTGTTTCTCAGAATTAATTTTTTTTTTCCCAAAGAAGATCAGCTACCCACTGACTTAAAATGGACATCAGAAGAGGCTCTGAATGAAACTTGCTCTTGAAATTAGAGTATCTAAGCTGAAGACATGATGAAGTATAAGAGCCAAAAAGTAAATGTCAAAGAGCATCTAAAAAGACCAAGTCAAGCAAAATGTGCAGAAGAACACAATCGGTGTTTTCTCACGCTGGAAGAACTGAAGAGGAAATTCAAGACTTGATCAAAGAATACAGCCTTCAGTGTGGGTTCGCTTGCGACATAAAGGAAATAAAAAGCCTCACAACTCGACCAATAAGCAGCATCACGAGAAACAAAGATTGATCTCGCTTTGGCCACATCTTGAGTTTGCTCTAGTTTTTCTTATTTTCGCTTTTCTTTCAATCTGTTATATTTCGTGATTGTTGGTAGACTTCTTGACTCTTCACTATCTCCATTTCTACAGTTTTCGGTATATGCAACCCAAGGTAGGTGACTTTATAAAGACAAAAACTGGATTAAAGGGTCCTGGGGGTAAAGCAGGGGAGGTTAGGCTAAACTGTGGAGCTAATCACAAGGAGAACAAGAAGGAAAAAATATGTTCTAAATCTGTGGTAGTGATTGTACAATGGTTCTTGATATGACTGAACTATTGAACTGTGTGATGTCTGGACTATGTCTAATAAAAAGGCTTATTTATCTCTGATGGAAATGGCCAAAGATTTCCTTTTACCTGGATCCACAGCCAACACCCAGGAATGCAGTTGTCAAGAAATCAAACAACAAATTACACTGGGAAAATCTGCTGCAAAAGATCTCTTTAAAGTGTTAAATAAGCAAAGATGTCACTGGGAGGGCTCAGGTGGGTCTGACCCTAGCCTTCATATTTTCAATTGCCTCATAGGCATGAGAAAGGTGGCTAATGAATAAGGAAAATGGAAGAAGAATTGATACCTTTGGATTATGGTGTTCATGAAAAATATTGGAGGAAAACAAACCTGCTTTGGGAAAAAAAAGTGTGCAGCCAGACTGCTCCTGAGAAGCAATGATGCTGAGACAAGTCCCTAGAGAAAGACATCATGTTTAGTAACCTCAGCAGAAAAGAAGACCTTCAGCAAGATGAATGGACACAGTAGCTATAACAATGAACGCTGATCAGGCAACAATTATGCGAATAGTGAAGAACCTGGCGGTGTTTCTTTCTATGGTACATACAGTTACTGAGTCAGAACTGGCAACATCGCCCCTGGGCCCAGGTGCACGGCACTTTTCTTCAGTTGTTACAATTGCCTACGATCTTTGTGGAGGTCCCAGGTCTGGTCTGGTGACCTCACAGCCCATGCATGCCTTTTTCCATATGTGCACCCTCAATGCCATTCCTAAACTTGATGCCATCTTTCTGTCCTGATTCCAAGTCAGGATAGTGAGTAGTTGGGTCTTTGAGAAAGTCCGGGCTCACAGTGTAGAACACGTAGCTGTAAGCCAGCCTCCTCATCTACCAAAATGTCTCCCTGTGCCCACAGGCCTCTCCTCGTCAATTCTCCTCTAATCCCAGGCACTTGAAGAAGATACATCTAGCCACGAAATGCTTATTTTCTCTTCCACTGGAGCCATTCCATTTACCAACATAATAGAGAATGCTGCCAATATTCCAACATCAACGATAGGCACATCCAAGCCTTTTCAAAACCAACGGAGAAATGCATACATATTTGTCCATTTTCCCATTTTCTTTATCAGCAAGCCCTGAGTTAAAAGAATGCTATTGTCCTCCAAAAATTAGCAGCTTGGAATAAGGGTTTTAGCACTGCTTGATCCCTACTTATCAAGGGGCTGGGAAAAGTAGATTCATAGTTTAAAAATCATGAGTTTTAAATGTCCTAAAAGGTCCATCTACCTAGCATCCTGAGCTCTTGGGCAACTGAAAGACCTGGGGCCAGAGGGGAATGTTATATACCTGAGCCCGGGTAACAGGGAAGTAGCCAACTTAGTTCTGTTTTTCTATATATATCCAAATATGATTTTTTCCAAGGAGACGGCACACCTAAACTAGTAGTAGGGCAAGCCATGCTAGCAAGGAATTTGAAAATTTGAATCTAATTCTAGAAAAAACAATCTAAGTTTTCTCACTGCTGATGGGCAAAGATAGAAAATTCACTAACAATATACCAGGAGTGTTGGACTGTGGTCTTTCTACAAGCCAGATAACTGTGTGCAATTTACATAACCCCTCTGTCCTGGTTTCCTCATTCATAAAACAAAGATAATAATACATCATTTATAAAGGTAGTGGAAAGATCAATGATCATGTGCCTAAAGCACCATAGATGGGAGATTACTAATGCTATCGTTGTTATGTGATACAGGAAATATATAAAAAGGTAATTTTTCCTGACATTTCTGCCCTTGACTATTGCCAGCTTACAGTGTAAGGAAAATCCTCATAGGGAATTTTAGTCTTTGGAAATGAAACCCAACACACTATCTCACCTCATGCACTTCTTCATTTCTGGAAAGCACCCATCCTTGCCCCCTTTCCTTCTTTATTAACGACCACAACTGCCCTAGAAATCCCTGCTGCTTTTACTTCCGTAACCTAGCTCCTGCAAAATACAAAAGCTACGCCCTCCTACCACCCGGGGACTCAGATCTTCCGGAACAGTAGTTCCTCTGGGTCACCGGCTCATACATTTTTCTCGTTCAAGTTCTCCAAGGGTGCCACCTGGTCCTTCCTGGGGCACGGTTTCGCTGCTACAAAGCATTTGGAAGAAGGTAAAGCAGAAGAACATTCAAATCACCACTAGTCCATAATGATGAAACGGTATGGAAACTAAGGCGACCAAAAGTTATGATAGAAATCCCAAGAGATATTTAAAATGTTGTTGACATAGAGAGTATGACAGGATCAGAAAAATAGCCAGAGTGGAGACAGGTTTATGACCTACTCTTAAGAAGGGCAGCAAATTTGAAAAGCTTACTTAAACAACCAATCAGGACTTAAGATGTTTTTTCTTGAGATGTGGAAGAAATGATCACTTGTTCTCTGTGAGTTTCTGCCCGCTTCTACCTCTGAGCAAATGGATCCCACCATGAAGTTTTCTTTGCTGTCCCAGCTAAAAATGTTAGGTTTCTGGGGGTGGTTTACCTTGGTTCTTGCTTTACAACACTGAAAGAATCCACATGGCAGAAGCACTTTTGTAAATCCAAGCAACTTTTACGAGGGAAAGGGAAGTTCCAGGTGCTAGTCTCAGACAGTACATAAAATCTCTGGAAAGTGTGCCAGGCCGCAGGGCAGGGGACATGGTAAAGTTCGCGACTGAAAAATGGCCGTTTCAAGGGAGCTCAGAAAAACACATGGAAGGAATACTGGAACCGAGCACAGAACCAGCTTGCAGAAGGCAGAGCAGGAAATGCCAAGAAAGCCAAGAGAATGCAGGCCCTGAGAGAGCCTGTGGATCCAGGTGGACCGCTCACTTGGGATCACGTGACTTGGGTCTGAGCATGCTCAGTTCTGAATTTTCCCCTAGGCATCTAGTTAGTGTGCCTGATTTCTTTCCAACACCTTTACTGTGGCATGGACAGCTGATTTTCATTTAGCGTAGGCATTTGGAGGAGACAACCTCCCTTTGTCCCTATCTAGCTACCTTTCATTACCGCAGAGCTCACAAAGCACCCAATGCATGCTATCGCATAGTTTTTTTTATGTCACTTTATTGGGGGCTCGTAAAATTCTTATCACAATCCATCCATCCATCCATTGTGTCAAGCACATTTGTGCATTCATTGCCCTCATCATTCTCAAAACATTTGCTCTCCACTTAAGCCCCTGGCATCAGCTCCTCATTACCCCCCTCTCCCTCCATGCTCCCCCCTCCCTCTGAGCCCTTGATAATTTATAAATTATTATTGTTTTGTCATGTTTTACACTGTCCAATATCTCCCTTCACCCACTTTTCTGCTTTCTGTCCCCCAGGAGGGGGTTATATGTAGAAATCCTTGTAATCGGTTCCCCCTTTCTACTCCACCTTCTCTCCACCCTCCCGGTATCGACACTCTCAGCACTGGTCCTGAAGAGAACATCTGTCCTGGATTCCCTGTGTTTCCAGTTCCTATCTGTACCAGTGTATATCCTCTGGTCTAGCCAGATTTGTAAGGCAGAATTGGGATCGTGATAGTGGGGGTGGTGGGATGGGGGGAGAGGCATTAAAGACCTAGAGAAAAGTTGTGCGTTTCATGATTGCTACACTGCACCCTGACTAGCTCATCTCCTCCCCGCAACCCTTCTGTCCTTTTTTTAACAGATCTATAATGTGGTCTACGTTCATAAGTCCCTTGAAGCAGGACTCCATCTTGTCCATTTTTATGAGGGGTTACCCCCAACACGCAATTGTGCTTGGCGGAACTGAGCTTTCATAGTACCCATTTTTCCCGCTAGACCAGCATCAAGCAACTCACTCTGAGTTAGTGCACCCAGTGGTGTTGCCTGGGAAGCTTCTATCTGGTCTTAGTGAGTTTTTTGGTAAAAGTATTTTCACTTAAATCTTGTTTTTTGGGATAGCTAATTTTAAAAAAATACAGCGTGAGGCTGTGAAATTTTGTTTCCTGCTCAGGAAAAATGGCACAGAAACTGTTGTGATGTCAAACACAGCTTACAAAGACAGCACTAAGGGAAAAACTCAAGTGTATGAGTGGCTTTCTCATTTCAAAAAAGGTGAAATGTCAATTGATGACAAAACTCTTTCTGAACTTCTGCCAACTTCCCGAACGGAAGAAAATGTTGACTTGTAGTTCATTTGGAGTTTGTTCCACCAGGTCAGACTGTTAATTAAGCTTTCTATTTATAGGTTCTGAAATGATTGTGTAACAGTGTACAACCAAAAAGGCCTGATATGTGGCATACGGGGGACTGGTTTTCCCACCACGACAATGCACCTGCTCACACAACCGTCTCAGTATGTCAGTTTTTTGCCCCAAAGCAGCCTACCTTTCTTGTCCCACACACCTGACTCAGCTGACCTCGCTCTGTGCAACCTCTTTGTGTTGGGGGAATGACGAGGGACTTGAAAGGACAGCGATGTGAGGATGTAGAAGAAGTGAAAACAAAAAAGGAGGGGAGGTACTGTCAGCCATCCAAACAGATGAGTTTGAAAAATGTTTCCAAGAATGGAATCGCAGATTTGACAAATGTATAAAGTGTAACGGAGAGTACTTTGAAGACGATAAGGTTTTTTTGTAAAATAAAAAAAACAAAACAAATACAAAGCTTTACAAAAATATTCCAGGATTTTTTAGAGGGGTACCCCCTCATATTTTCAATAACTAACACAAGGAAAGGTCCTGGGACTGCAGGGGATTAACACTGCAAATATGTCAATAAAGGGCAAAAGATCCATGATGCCACCACCCCTGACCATAATAACATTGAACCCAATTCTCTGCCTGTGGTGTTAAAAGCATTGCCCTTCTCACCTCCCTTTATGCCTTGCCTAGCACAAGGCCTGCCCACAGTAATAGGTCTACAAATAGATTGAATTAATAAAAGGCACACAGCCAAGGTTCACACCATCATACTCTTAGTTCTTTCGCTTACTAGTGAGGGAGATTATGTTATAAACCATTCAAAATTCAAAGCATCAAACCAAACTAGTCGCTAAATTGATTATAACTCCTGTTGATCCCATGTGTTTCAGGGTAGAAATGCATACTATCAGGCTTTCCGGGGCTGTGAGCTTTTGGAAGTAGATGGTCAGGTCTTTTTTTTACAAGGTGCCCTTTTATAGACTGGTAGGAAATCTGCGCCCCCACCCCTCCCCAAGTACACAAGATTCCCTAACATAGTCAATTGCTAAGAGAATAGGCTGGAGGGACAAGTGTAGGCAGAATGCCTCTGATGAAAGGCCTGGCGATCTACTTCCAAAACAAGCAGTCACTGGAAAACCTTATGGCATCCAGTTCTACTTTCACACAGATGGAGTTGTCATGAGTCAGGGTCAACCTGATTATCAACTAGTTTCTATGTGTACCATGAATAGGGATAGAGAATCTTCTCCCCTGCAAAGCTTTCTACGGAACACTATTACCAACTAAGACCACCTGGAGTACTAGTATCGGCTGATGAAATTCAATTTTAACAGTTCCATTAGTTTGCACAAAGCCAAAGTCAGCAGTTCAAACTCACCACCTACTCCACAGGTGAATGATGAGGCTGTCTGCTCCCATAAAGAGCTACAGTCTTGGAAATCCACAGGGACAGTTCTACTCTGCCCTTTAGGATCACTATGAGTTAGGATCCCCTCCATGGCAGTGTGGGGTTTTGTGGTAATGTGTTACTTTGCAATGTGATACTTCATCAGTATGCCTACGAGGTCAGTTGTTCTTGACAACATGTATGCACAGTGATGGGAAGGAAGGTTAAATGAGGCAGGGAATGCGAGATATTTGAAGACAGGAGAAATTAAATCCTTCAAAGGTACTTTCAAAAAAGAAAGTTGAATAGAGGAAAGAATCCAAGCCAGTTTTTAAAATTGTGTGTGTGCACATGTATTTCTGACTAGACTACGAACTCTTTGAGTACAAGATATAGGTCTGCTTTCTTTCAGCATACCCCCAAACTCCAAAATCAAAGTCATTGCCATTCAAGTCAATTCCGACTCCTAGGAGCCCTATCGGGGCAGAGCAGGATGGTCCCTGTAGATTTATGAGGCTGTTCATCTTTACCAGAGCAGAGCGACTGGTGGATTTGAACAACTAGCCTTGTGGTTAACAGCTCAGTACAATCCCATGATACCACTGAGCCCTAGCAAATACTGGATACAATGAGGGAGTGCCTAATAGATGATCACAAAACATTAAATGAGATAAAAACTCATAGATAAGGGAGAGTACTGGGCAACGAAGAGGGAGTTTTAAAGAGATCCTTAAAGATAGAAGCTAAAAACCATCTCTCAAACAGAGTGGGGGCTTAAGGTAAATTATCTATGTCTCCCTTTCATTTTAATGTTTTAACCTTTAGCCTAGATCTCTAACTTGGAAATCTGGTATTTGGCATTGTTTTGCAAAGGAGGCTGTTTAGCTACCAGCTGGTCCTCTCCCTTGGGGGTGGGGGGAAGGTTACTAGTCCCTTCTATCAACAAAGTTATGTGGACCAGGGCATCCTACCTCACTTAATCATAACAAGTAAGCCAGAATTCTGGCAGGTTCCTCCCTGGTTCAGCAAAGCAGAGAGCGGCCTTTACCATCTCAAAGATAATGGAGCATCTATAGGTATGTTTTCATCTTTCCTTGCTTTGCGATGCTGTCACTGTAGTTAATTCCTACACACTCAAAAGCCAAATCTCATTTTATCTTAAGATGACCCTTTACAGTAGAATGTATGTCCCCATTTATAAAGGAGAAAACGGGCTGAGAATGTGTCCTGATCAAGATCTTATAGCAAATCCTGAGACCAGAAGAACTAGATGGCGCTCCACTCCTGATAGGACTATCCTGATCAGGGCCAAAATAAATGGGCCCTGATAGAAGGGCGGGGGCGGATAAAATAGAACTCCAATTCTTAAAAATCCCAGACTTACTGGATCAGTGGAGGCTGGGGAACCTCCTGAGATTATCTTCTTGAGATATTCTTTAAATCTCAAACTGAAACTATCCCCTAAAATCATCTTTTAGTAAAATAACAAACTGGCATACAAAAATAAAGGGTGTTATCCGTGAGTTCTGGGCTCTATTAAAAAAAAAAAAAAAAAAGGGAAACAGAACCACCAGAATGCTCAGGACCAGTGGTGAGAGTGGTGATACAGGGAGGGAAGGGGGGAGGGCAGGGGGAAGGGGGAACCAATTACAAGGATCTACATATAACCTCCTCCCTAGGGGATGGACAACAGGG
Source organism: Echinops telfairi (assembly GCF_000313985.2). Lineage (NCBI taxonomy): Eukaryota > Metazoa > Chordata > Mammalia > Afrosoricida > Tenrecidae > Echinops > Echinops telfairi. The sequence goes on from NW_022103917.1 coordinate 4,628,994, forward strand.
GATGGAGACGTTGGACAGTGTAAGGTAAGACAAAATACTAATAATTTATGAATTATAGAGGGTTCGCGAGGGAGTGGGGAGGGAGGGGGCAATGAGGAGCTGATATTAGGGGCTCAAGTGGAAAGCAAATGTTTTGAGAATGAGGATGGCAACAAATGTCCAGATGTGCTTGATACAATGGATGGATGGATGGATGGATGGATGGATGGATGGATGGATGGATGGATGGATGGATTGTGATAAGAATTGTACAAGCCCCCAATAAAATGATTTTTTTTAAAAAAGGATGTGGACACATTGAGAAAAATGTAACTAATGTCACTGAACAAGTCGTGTAGAAATTGTCCGAGGGGAACCTAATTTGCTATGTCACTGTTCACCAAGGAGACAATCGGACTCAGACCAACTTCACCCACCACTGGCTTTCTCAGGAATCTGCTGGACTCTGAGCAAACAACTAAAAGGAGTGACCAACTGTCCCAGGTCTCTGAGGACTAAGGGTTTCCCTGAACGTGAGACTTTTATTGCTAACACCAGGACAGTGTAGCACAACGACAATTGGTGACCTAAACAGGGATGGTGTGGATCTTGGTACATTGTAAGTACTCAATAAATCCCTGCGGTATGGGTGAATTAAAGAATAAACAAACGATTTTATAAGAGTTCAGGGACACCTTTCTGTGCGATACTTCCTTTATGTAAGGCCCTTCTGGACATCTTCTCCACTCCCTCCCTGCCTCATCAAACAGTGTGTGAGGATCATGGCTGAGAAGTCCACTGCGAAAGGGAAGACTAGGGAGATCCTCCAAAGGAACATCAGAAATTGCTTGTTTTTGTTGCTTCACAAGAGGAAAAGACATGAACAGGAAAATTGATCCTTATTTTCAAATAGATTCAACATTCAGAAATATGTGGTTGTTGCCTACTTTTAATAGCATGCTTCTTTCTTAAGCCAGACTCCAAGTCAGCCTCCTGTCCAAGTTTTCGGTCATGCCTTATTGTCTAGTCTGTTCCGCTCTTTTTTTAAAAAAGGTTGAATCTCAACAATGCCTTTCAGGCGGGCATTGTCAACTTTTGTATGAAGCAATCTTGGTTCAAAGAGAAGATCCTAGGGCTTATAGTCCTGTCTACTGTGCCGCCCCAGGCTGGGCTTGAATGTGTGTGACTGATAACGGGACACATTTCTACCTTCGTTATTACATCCCTGCTCCATAATTCATTGGCCACTCTCTTTTTAGGAAAGATATTTGTGGTAAAGTGGGCAGGACAGCAGGAACATGCTCTTAGAAACAAGAGGAAGTCCAGTTACCTCCTGGGGCCATAGGGCTGGGTTTCCTGGAGGTTAACTGATGCCTCTTCCCTTCGTCCCCAGACCCCACAGAGGGAATGCTTTTCTACAACATGCAGTGACAAGGAAGCAAACTACCTGTACCGTTCAAGGTTCAGAAATAGCTCTGTGTTTCCTTCTGTCAGGTTAAACTAAAAAGCAAATGTGCTGACTGGGAATGGATTTGCTGGTTAATGCCGTTCCTGAGGGGACCCAAGGAGCCTCTAATATATAACTTCCTGCATTTGCAGCAGACACCAGAGCTCCAAAAGGGTCTTTGCTCTCCTGGCCTCAGATAAACAAGTATTCCAGCAGGGGCCGGGTCACTGGCTCCAGAGAACTCAGATTTGAAATTTCTGTTCAAGCAAATAACAACAAAGTGCGCTGGCTTGCTTACAACACTGCTATAGATCCCACACAGACCAAAAATAAATAAATAAATAGATAGATAGATAAATAAATAAATCAAACAGAAAGGCTTCCTCTTGCTTTAAGAACTGTACTGGTTATTTCCATTTCTGCAGCTGGCTTAGAAAAAAATGAGACAAACTCCTCTGGGGGTACAACTCAATTGCATCAAGGAAGAGCCTCTGGGGGCAGGTTACTCTGGGCAGAGAAATGTACCAACATTTTAAATTCTTGAAGAAGAAGAAAAAGGAGAAGCAGCAGCAGAAGAAGCAGCTGAAGAAAGCACCCCTAAATCTCACTCTGCACTCATGCCATTGGATAAGTGTTGAACTGCAAACCACAAAGACAGTGGTTCAAATCCATCAGCCACTCCGAGGGAAAGCAATGATGCTGTCTGCTCTTGTAAAGGTTTACAGCCTCGAAAACCCTATGTAGAGTTACTATGAATTGGAATCTACTTAATGGCATTGGATCTCTTTTTGCCTTTTTTTTTTGTTTTGGTACTCTGTCACTGCAAATCCTGGGGAGTACACAAAGTTAACTTGCTCAGCTATTAAGCAAAAGGATGGAGGCTCAAGTCCACCCAAAGGTACTTGGAAAATGGTCTGGCACACTACTTCCCAAAAAACCAACCATTGGAAACCCTATGGAGCACAACTGGGCAAGTAGGTTGGAAGAAGGGAGGCGAATAATGAAATGGGGAAGAAAGCAGCTCTTGTAAGGCACTTTCTTTGTAAATAAAGCAATACCTTAAATTCTAAATGGAATGTTGCTGAGAAGAGGGAAACTCTAAGATAATAACATGTCACTGCATGTTAAGGTGGACATGGTGGAAGCATGCCCCAGGAAGAGTTCATTCATTCATCAGACATGGTTTCTTAGTCCTAAACTAAGAATCCTGCCCAGAGTCTCCAGGACTATGTGCTTCACCTGGACAGAGCAGAAAGACCACTGCAAGGCTGTGCAATCGTGTTATTTCGGGTTGACTCAAGAAAAAAACCCAGAGACACTCATATATGTGTAAGAGAGAGCTTTATATCAAGAAGTAGTTATATAACAGAAAACAGCCCAGCTCAGTCAAGATCAAGTCCATAAGTCCGATAATAGCCCCTAAGTCTGATGCTATTCCATAAATCCCTCTTCAGACTTAACCCAGGCACAAGCAATGATGCAAAATGGAGGAAGATCACAGGATTGTGGGTGAAAAGCTTTGTGGATCAAACAGGGTGGATACATCACAGCATTCGTGCAAATATCACGTGGCTCCTTCAGATCTCTGAATGTGGCTCTTCAACATGAAGGTGAAGCAGAGAGAGGGGTACCTCGCAGGTTTCAGCAAGTCTCCACCACAAGGCAGAGAGAAAGAGAAGTTCCCAGAATCCTCATGAGAAGACCATACCCACAAGGAGGCATCATCAGGCTGTGACCTGATTGACAGGCTGGCCTCCACCCCTACACTTATTTATCAAGTTGACATGAAATTATGTTTTTACTACAGCAATCAAGTCTGAAGTCAGAGAGCTCAAGGTAACACCACCTAGGACCTGGGTCAGCATACTGAGTTCAGGCGGAGCTGACAATGGGTAGAATACACTAGATAGCTGAAATTCCTACCTACTTTCTAAACGTGATTTCTGAAAAAAAAATCAAGTTACATACTCTTTTTAAGATTTCATATTCTTTAATGAAGGACAGACATGCCCATAGATGACACCTCTGGTGCTCTGCAGCCCCACCTGCTTTCGTTCCTTTAAGATAAGTTGGTTATGCTTTCTGGAAAGTGATCCAGACCATTGGTGTGATTGGGGACTGAATGGTGACAAGAATGGATGATAACATCCATACTGAAGTGTAAGTAGAACCCCAAAGTTTAAAGAAAAGAATGAAATCTGAATGTTTTGATTGAAGCAAAGCAATGAACATAAAGTACTCCTCCACCCCATCCCTGCTTCTTTTTTCCCCTTTCGACGTTAGAAAGCAAAATAGAATTGTGTGAAAGAAATGACAATACAATTATTCATTAGAATCCAATCTGATTATTTGGGAAGAAGGAAAACAATCTCTCTTAGAACTGGAATATTCTCTAAATTGTGGCCTGAGAGATTGTATAAAGCTCGTGCACAGGTCTGCTCTGCAGCCTGCAGATGGCCCAGGCTTCTGTCCTACTGTCCATTAAGAGGATCATCTTGGACAGATGAACTCAGGACTAAGAGAAGAAGATGGGGGCAGAGGTTACGGTTTGAAAAATTCTTTCCTTAAATGTTCCATCTTTCTTGAGATTTTATTGCATTTGGAAGTTTGACTTCAATAAGCTATTGGATTATGCATTCATTTGTATTACCAGCAAGACTCAGAATGTCAAATAAAGTAGGTATACTGGGTGGAAAAGTGGCCCTACCCCAAAATTCATGACCTTTCCAGAACCTCCGAATGTGACCCTGTGTTAGGCAGGGTGGACTAGAGAAACAAATCCAGAGACGATCATGTGTGTGTAAGAGAGAGCTTTATATCAAAGAGCAATCTTATATTGAGAAAACATCCCAGCCCAAGTCGCTAAGTCCGATATTAGCCCATCTATATGATAATAGTTTATAAAGTCCTCTTCAGACTCATGCAGCATATGCAATGATGCTGAATGCAAGAAGATAACAGGCCGGTGGGTGAAAAGTCTTGTGGATCCAGTGGCAGTGGAAGCATGTCAGCACTAACTCAGGTCTCTACATGACTCCTCCAGCTCTCTGAGTGTGGCTCCTCAACAGAAAGAGGAAGGAGAGAGAGAGGCTCTTGCATAGCTTGTCAACAGGAAAACGAAGGCAGGGAGAGGACGTTCCCAGAATCCTTATGAGAAGGCTAAACCCACAAGGAGGCATCATCAAGCTGTTAACTGATTGACAGGCCAGACTCCACCCCTACATTTATTTATCAAGATGTAATTAGTTAACATTAGTTAAACGGAGTAGACAACTAGCCAACCCATTACCGTCATGTCCATTCTGACTCATAGCAACCATGGAGAGCAGAGCAGAACGGCCCTTGAGTTTCCAAGGCTGTAATCTTTATAGTAGTTGCCTGTCACATCTTTAAGAGCTACTAATGGATTTGAACTGCTGACTTTTCAGTTCACAGTTAAATGCTTTAACCTCTATGCCACCATAGATCCTTTACTAGAGTAAGGTACATATTCAATATAACTGGTGCTCTTATTAGACAAGAAGAGATACAGACACAGGGACACACAAGGAATACTGAGTGATGATGGAGGCAGAAATTAAAGTGATGCCAGGGACACCAAGAACTGCAAGGCCACTCCCAGTATCTAGACGAAAAGTACTAGAAAGTACGGAGAGTACTCGCTCAAAGCATCCAGGAGGAACTAACCTTGCCAACATCTTGGTTGCAGACTTCAAGAATCTGGAACTAAAAGAGAATACATTTATTTTGTTCTAAAATAAAATACATGTTTCATTTGATGGTACTTCACTTTGCACAGCATCATTACGACAGCACTAGGACAGTAACACACTAGGCTAAAGAGGTCTTTTTACTTTCTTCTCACTAATTTTATACATGTCATCAGGAGGGACCAATCACTGGGGAGTGACACACACTTCATAAAGTAGAGAGTAAGTGGAAACTAGGGAAGCATTCAATGAGAAGGATTGATATAGTGGCTGCAACTATGGGGCCAGACATAAACTAAGAATACCAAGGGCCCAAGTAGAAAGAAAACGTTTTGAAAATGAAGACAGCAACAAATGTACAAATGTGCTTGACACAATGGATGGATGGATGGATGGATGGATGGATGGATGGATGGATGGAGGAATGGATGGAGGGATGGATGGATGGATGGGTTGTGATAAGAGTTGTACAAGGCCCCAATTAAATGTTTTTTTTAAAAAAAGAATGTTATCAACAAGACATGTGAAGCAGAAATAGAGCGAGTCACTTTGCCTATGCCTGACATCTAAATCCAGTAGATTCAAGCGAGGGAACAGACAATAATCTGAAAGGAGAAAGATGGCCCTGTTTCTAAGATAGGCTCCTAAGGCTTGGCACTGAGCTTTGAAATCAGAGGGGTGAACAAACAGAATAGGCCACCACATCAGGGAATTGCAACAGAGAAATGAAGCGAGCTCCTGCCAGAGAAGGAGCAAAGAAGAGGCTGAAGCAGCGGGTTGGACAGCCTGGTGGGAAAACTATTGTACCTACGAGAACCCCAGATGAAGGGAGGACAGAATCCCTGTAAGAGACCCTTACCATGGAAGTAGAGTTTACAACTAGAGGCAGGAAAAAGGGGAATAACTAAATCCAGATTAAGCAACATGGGCCTCGATACAACCCTCCTGGAGGCCAGGGACCAAATCACATATTTCTCTACCTCCTCATCACTGCACCCCAGGTCTGGGGTCTATTAAAATCAAAACCCAAACTCTCTGCCATCAAGTCAGTTGATGCCGACGTGGCGACCCTATCGGACAAGGTAGAACTGCCCCCGTGGGTCTCCAAGACTGGAACTCTTTATGGGAGTAGAAAGCCTTATTTTTCCTCTGCAGAGCAGCTGGTGGTTTTGAACTGCTGAGTTTGCAGATTTCAGTCAATCCACCAAGGCTCTGTCTGGTATATAGAGCTGGGAAATTGGTAGGGGGAGCAGGCAGAAATCATTACCTTTCTAGAGGGAAACGATTCAGGAAATTTTAAAGGCAAATTGCACCTTATTGTAGCCACTTCCCTTACTCCAGAGCGCCCACATTTTATTACCCAGAAGCTGATAGTTTGTAAAGACCCACACACATCAGAAGGTAGCTGTAGCCACCAGCTCCCATGGAGAAGAGAGTCAATATATCCAAGGCCTTGTGAGGCATATCACCCTCTCCGTGGTTGGTCAAGGTTACTATTTTGCCTTTTTGACATACTATCAATTATGCTGCCAACAGAGATACTGGACCTTTAGTTTTCTTATAAAATAAGAAATTGGGTTTAATTAAACCATCAGTAACTTGGACCTAATTATTTCAGACAGTATTTAATTAATGTTTCATGGATACCTAATGTAATTAAGTTTCCTTTAATAAGACCTTCTGTGACATTAAAATATATGACCTTTATCTTCCTTATCTACCACATTCTGACAACCCAGATTTGTCATTTTCAGTAAAAGGTATAGTTTGATTAAATAGGACAGACCATAAAAATTAATCTGGCAAATTATACTTGTTTGTTTCTTTTTTCTTCCCCACCCCAAAGGCCTAATAAGTTGTCTTTTAATTAGCACTGTAGATATAAGTGTTCGTGCTATCATTTTACTTTTAATTTGCCAAAGTGTTTCTTTTGTACATGAATTTTTGTGACCAAAGCAGATAACAACTATCCTTTATTAATCATGGTGAAGGGTCCCATCTTTAAGATATGAAAAATAATGAGCTCTTCTTTACATTAACGATGACGAGTGATTGTTTTAAGATGTCCTGCTGTTAACAAAGGGGTTTGATTCCTGGTATTAATAAGCCATTCTTAGTCTAAAAATCCATCGTGGCATTGCAGGTAGCATCTTAAAGTCTAAAATAATTCAAAAGGTGCATAATTTTCTTCCCCCCAAAGTGGCATATATGTGAGATCTGGTGGGAAGGGAGTTTATCATTTGCTTAGAAATAACCTTGTTCCATAAAATGAAGGAAAGGCAGGTTAAAGAGAAATATAACCCAAGTGGGAATCCTCATATCCCTACCCCAATATCAAGAGCCTCCAAAGACTAGACTCCCTTCTCCCTAAGCAACAAGGAGAACAGACTATTGCTTCCTCAGAAAGACAAGATCTGCTTCTGCCTTTAAGGAAAAGAGCCAAACTTGGGAAGGAAAGAAACGGTTCTTCTTCAAGACACTGACTACCCAACTGCAAAGACATAAGGATTGGAGTGCAGTGTGGGCTAGGATAAAGGTGGAGATCTAGAGACGTTTGCAAGGTGTCGAATCTGAGGCCAACTTCTCCGAACTCTGCTGAGTCCGAAATCCCAGTACACAGCATGGAAACTGTCACTCCTCTAGACCAGTCCTGCCCACAGAACTCTCTGCGTGGGTGGAAATGTTCTATTGATCTCTGATGCTCAGTAATGGTTACCATGTGATTACTGGTTATTTAGCATGTAGCGCCTACAGACTCAGAAACAGAATTACTGAATTTTAAATTTTATTTCATTTGAAGTAATTACTATTTATATTGAAATGGACAAATGTGGCCAATGGCTACTCTACCTGACAATGTCCTCTCCCCATTCACAGATGGAGAGAATATTCAGTGTAGATAACCTCCCTGGTCCCTGGTAGGTGCCCCCCCCCCAAACCCCAGTGCTGAGTAGGGTCTCCTTGTCTGGGGACTTGCCCCAAAATTTCCCGTTAGTTCTCTGAGTGTGAGGCTTATTGTAGAGTCTGTTCCCACTTGATATCAACCCATTCCTTCCATTGCAGCTCTGGAGCAGTGCCCCCAAGGAATAACTTGCCACATTCGCCATTGTCATTTTCCAGGCTGCACAACCAATAGTAACAACAATGCCTTCTGAGGTAGAAAGGGGAAAGTAGAAAGATAGGAACTTCTCAAAGCCATTTCCCTGTTGACAACGTATAAAGGGATAAAGTAGGACACTTTAGATCCCAAAACCAAGATTCTGGAGATTGGTAAAGTGGCACTGAGGTCAGACCAACCTAAAATTAAATTGCATTAACCCTACTTTCTAGCTGTGTGGCACCGAACAAGTCATTTCACTCTCTGAGGTTTAGTTTCCTTCTCTGCCCAAAAAGGCAGAATCACACAAAGATAACAATGTGGCTGTGACTATCAAGAAGGCAATATAGAAGAAACAGTTTAGAAAACTCTAAAGGACTACACCAGAGTTCCTCAAAGTGAGCAATACTGTCCTCGGGGGTGTAGAGGTACTAGACTATCCCCAAACAAAAACAAAACTTCCAATCAAGCTCATTGCCACGGAGTGGAGACCAACACCGCTCCTCAGAAGAAAGATGAGGCTTTCTACTCTTGGAAATATTTACAGTCTCAAAAGTCCACAGGGGCAGTTCTAATCCTTCCTATAAAGTTGTTTCATTCAGAGCGAGACCCAATTGGGCTGCAAACGCAGATACACTTCATCCCATCTAGGCTGTAGGACAAAAAAAGTTTTTCATAGTTGGTGAGTTGAGGAATTTTTTTTAATGAAAAGGGAGAGGTAGCCTAAACAAGTATGGGAACCTATAGACTACATTAATATCGTTATTGCTTGTGGTCGAGTCCATGACGACTGGCAACAATCAAAAGTAGAACTGTTCCCAAGGCCAGACTAAGGCAAATCAGGGCACTAAACTCTGAAATAACATATAAATCTAGAAAAAGTAGAAGTCATCTACAATCAAATGGGACATATAAAAATCAATATCCTTGGCATTAGTAAACTGAATCGGACCAGCATTGCCCATTTTGAATCAGGTAATATTCTGGCTTACTATGGTGGGAATGACATATTAAAGAGGAATGACATTGCATTCATCACCAAAAGGAGCATTTCAGGATATGTCTTGAAGTACAATGCTGTCTGTTATAGGATAATATCCATACACCTACAGAAAAGGCCAGTTAATATGACTATTATGCAAACTTATACACCATCCACTAAAGCTAGTGATGAAGAAATCAAACAACTCAACCAATTTATTAGTATGAAATTGACCAAACATACAATCAAGATGCATTGATAATGATTAATGATTGGAATGAAAATATTGGAAACAAACTATCCCTCAAATATGAGAGAGAATTTTTTTTTTAAAGACGAGCCTTACAAAAACTGTTAAAGGTAGTTCTTTGGACAGATAATCCACAACAATCGACAACAACCTAAAATTATTATATAAGACATTATTACTATCAAGAAATCCTACAGCCTTTCCACCTGCTCTCCCCCCTTCCCCTGAGTGCTACTCTGACTGCACCCTGCTCAATCTGAGCTCTTGGCTCCTGTTAAGCTAGCACCACCCTCTAGCCACCATCATGATCATCTACCAGGAACTCACCAGCCATGATGAGATGGTCTCTGACATCTACAACATCCAGGAGATTCCTGACCGATTGTGACTAGAATTGGGGGAAAGATGGTCAGTAAGACAGAAGGTAACATCCATGAATCGCTCACTGGTGGCAATGCCACAGCTGACGGCCACCATGGCGATGGAACAGAAAGCACGGTGGTCATTCGTGTTGATATTGTCATGAACCATCACTTTCAGGAAACCAGCTTCACAAAAGAAGCCTACAAGAAATATATCACACTACGTGAAATCAATCATGCCACCCAAGTTCGACCTCAACAAGATCAGAGTCATGTACTTGAGGTGCACCAGTGGGGAAGTCAGAAACACATCTGCACTGGCCCCAAGATCGGCCCTTGGACTTATCTCCAAAGAAGGCTGGTTGATGACATTGTCAGGCAACTGGTGACTGGAAGGGCTTAGGGATTACTGTGAAATTGACCATTCAGAACAAATAAGCCCAGTTTGAAGTGTTGTCTTCTGATCATCAAAGTCCTCTGACTCATAGTGACCCCATAGAACAGAGTAGAACTGCCCCTGTGGTTTTCTACTCTTTATGGAAGTAGAAAGCCTCTTCATTCTCTCAGAGAGCAGCTAGTGGTTTTGAACTGCTGACCTTGAGGTTAGCAGCACAATGCATAATGCAGCCTCATCTTTTTTCCATTATTCTCACCCCAACCCCTAACCCACACGGCCACCAGAGAGCTCCTTTCCGGAAGCAATAGAAAGACATGCTCCACAAGTATCACTAAGTGCCGGAGATCAATCTCACATAACCACATATGTTGCCACCATGGACACACTTGAATTTTTCAGGAAAAGAAGGGTGATGATGTATGAAGTTCTTATTGCACTCTTGCTCTAATTTTAGGGTACCTTCTTGCAGTGTTCATCAAGTATGTCGATACCATTTAAGAAGGGGAATCTACTTGAAAGAACTTGTACATTTTTAAAAAATCATTTTATTAGGGGCTCATACAACTCTTATCACAACCCATACATCCAGCCATTGTGTCAAGCACATTTGTACACTTGTTGCCCTCATCATTCTCAAAACATTTGCTTTCGGCTTGAGCCCCAGGTATCAGCTCCTCATCTTTCCCCTCCCTCTCCCACCCTCCTTTCCCCCTGGTAATTTATAAATCATTATTTTTCCATGTCTTACACTGACCGATGTCTCTCCTCACCCACTTTTCTGTTGACCATTCCCCAGGGAGGGGGTTATATGTAGATCCATGTAATCGGTTGCCCCTTTCTACCCCACCTTCCCCCACCCTCCAGGTATCGCCACTCTCACCACTGGTCCTGAGGAGTTCATCTGTCCTGGATTCCCTGTGTTTCCAGTTCCTATCTGTACCAGTGTACATCCTCTGGTCTAGCCAGATTTGTAAGGTAGAATTGGGATCATGATGGTGGGGGTGAGGAAGTATTTAAGAACTAGAGGAAAGTTGTATGTTTCATCGTTGCTACACTGCACCCTGACTGACTGGTCTCCTCCCCCCAACCCTTCTGTAAGGGGATGCCCAGTTGTCTACAGATGGACTTTGGGTCCACACTCCACACTCCCCCTCATTCACAACAAACTTGTACATTTTTATCCTTTTTTCATGTAAGGCTCAAGTGTGTCAATGATGATGTGTATCATATGGTTGTGCATAATTGATATCTGTAATTCAGTGATAACTTGTGGAACAGTTCTTTAATTTGCTTGTTTCTTCCTAATGGTTCGGCAACAGTGAACTCCTTGCTTAATCGCTATTTGGCAATATTTGTTTTGTTTTCAAATTCTTCTCTTAAATTATATAAATACCTTTCAAATGGCTGCTAGAAATCTGTGATTTACTTCTGAATTATGTAGAGCATAACTAGTTCGATGAAAATGTTGCAACATATTAGTCCACATAACCAACAGAAATACACATAGTATTCATTGCCATCAAGTCGATGCTGACTCACAGCAACCCTAAAAGACCCCGCCCCTATGAGTTTCTCATAGAACTGCCCCTATGAGTTTCTGAGCCTGAAACTCTTTACTGGAGTAAAAAGCCCAGTCTTCCTCACCAGAAGTGGCTGGTGGTTTCAAACTACTAACCTTGCAGATAGCAGCCCAACTCACAATCACTATGCCACCAGGGTTCCACACATACTCTCTAACCAAACCAAACTCACTGCCCTTGAGTCAGTGCCAACTCGTAGAGACCCCTCTCTGGGTTTCCAAGACTGTAACTATTTACTGGAGGAGCAAGCCTCATCTCAGTGGTTGCGAACTTTGGATCATTCGATCGCAGCCCAAGGCGCAACCACTACACCACCAGAGATCTAGCGTGTGCATATTGTTGGCACTGTTTTCAGCTTCCCTTTGGTATCTCCCTCTTAGGTGGTTCAGCAATATTTTTTAAGGCATCTGGAATCTGAGTGAATGATTCCAGGATTGCATTCATTACTACAGCATGCACTTCTCAACATGTTTTAACGCTTGATCATAACCTAAATGTGTTTAAAAATTCCCCGTTGGGGTGGCAAAAATGTATAAAATAACTGAAGAGTAGGGGTGGATCAAATGTTTCTGGACAACAATCTACTCTTCTTTGTCCTGCAAGATTAAGTGAATATGTTTGAAAATGGCATCGTCAGAAAATGGCACATTTATGACCTTCTTCTTTTCTGTTGCATGCCTTTATAATGCCCTGACAGACTGGCAGCATTGCCACAGCAGTGCCTTCTGCACTTAGAAAAAGATCTATTTTGCAAAGTTCACATAAATAGTGAAATACTTCATTTGCAATGTCTCCATTGATAAGACTTTTTGAGGTATTACCTGTGATAAATCACTTGGCAGGTCTTCCATTTGTTAGAGATACATACCTTAAAAGAATACTTAGCTGATCGCAGTAAGAAATATCAGGAGTAGGTGGAATGTAAAGACCAACTGAAATATCAATTTCCCTATACTGATTTCACTGAAAATAGTTGACTGCATCTTATCACTTATTAAGTTTATTCGTTCTTCACACATTGTTTTAGACATGTAAGTATATGATGAGTTGCCTTTTCCAGTGTCACCATATTTTGATAAGTGACTTGTTAAAAACTTGATCAAACTAGGCATCAAGTTCAAGAAACTCCCTTAAATTTCTGATTTGAAGAGACCCAAGCACTGATAATCTTCCTTGAAAAGATAGTCCATGATCAGCAATTGTTATATGAACAGCAACAGTACATTGAAAAATAGCTTTCCAAAACTGACATTATTAATTTGTTAACAGTTTATGAGTCAAGTCAAAACCATAAATATGACAATGTACAATCTCTATGAACTGAACTGCTTCTATGCTTAACAATCATATTTGAGTTGCACCAATTGCCAGATCCATCCGGCACAAGTAGAACATTAAATAACTTATGGCAGAAGAGTTCTCAAAAAGAACAATTAACAAATGTGACTGATGGAGAATACAGTAGCTACTCCTTTTTATCAGTTCACCGTTAGCTCTGGCTCCCTGGAACTATATTACAGCTACAGAACTATGCTTTTTCAACACCCAGAAATTTTTAACACAAAATTTCAAGTGGTTCACGGTGATGATGAAAATAATTTGTCCTTTTTTAATCTGATAATTTACTTCATTAGAAGAAGATGTATTCCAGCAACTAGGGTTTGTATTGGTTGCAAATGCAACAATTTCATAATCTAAAATACTTCCATTTTCTATACTATTATTTATTTCCTTACTACATCAAGGAATAGATAAAGAAGTTAGAACACATTCTGTGATATTTGTATTGCTATTAGTAACTTCCTGACTACCCGTGAGTGTTAATACAACTATTGCACTCATTAAACACTAGTGTTCAATAGAAGTCTCTTCTGTTGCATTACATTTCTAAAAGGAACTTGATTTTGGAATTGTCTTTAGAGATGCACAAAATCTATGCTTTTTATCTTCTGTAACCCTTTGTTTTTTGTTTTTTTATTTCACTTGGATATCAAATTATGTGTATACATTCAAAGTGTTGAAGAGTATGAGTATAAATGTATTTTTATATCTTTAGCATGTTGAAGAATAAGGATGTCACTTTGAAGGCTTTGAAGGTGTGCCTAACTCAAGCCAAGGTATTTTTAATAGAATCATATGCATGTGAAAAGTTGGACATTGAATAAAATAGACCAAAGAAGAATCGGTGGATTTCAAGTATGCTGCTGGCAAAAGATACTGAAAGTACCATGGACTGCCAAAAGAACAAACAGATGTGTCTAGGAAGTACAACCAGAATATTCTTTAGAAGTAGGATGGGGACACCTCATCTCACATACTTTGAACATGTTATCAGGAGAGACCAGTCCCTGGAGAAGAACAGTATGGCTGGTAAAGTTAAGGGGTATCGAGAAATAAGATGATCATTGACAACCTGGATTGATACAGTGGCTACAACAATGAGCTCAAATGTAACAAAAATGGTGAGGGTGGTGCAGGACTGGACAGTGTTTTGTTCTGTGTACATAGAGTCACTAAGAGTCGGAACCAATTCGACAGCACCTAACAGCAACATAAAATTATGCTATTCAAAAAATGTGGTTATAACATATAAAATTCATTTAAATACCATAACTGAACATACAGAAGACATGTAAAACTTATAAAATAAAATGTATATTCAAATTTGAATGTTAGTACACAATCTTGTATCTGAAAATTATTAAGTGAATAAAATTGATTTGGAACATGGAATTTTGTTCTTCAGGCCGGAGATAATCAAAAGAAATAGTAGCTACAAGGCTGTTGGAAATCATTTCATTGTGATGTTTATTGGCGGGCCCCTTGCAAATCTTTGGTGTTTTTTATCTTGAAACAATACTGAAAAACCCTCACACTTCCTTTCCATCTTTTGATGCTCTGTCTTCACACTTTCTGAGATAGGCCAATGGCTAAATCCATCTGTCACAAATAGAGAATTAAATGACAGGACTAAAGAGCAGTCACACAGAACAATAACCGGAGCTGACTGATGGAGATGACGAAGGGCATGATACAAATATCTCAATCTGAAGCCACAGTTTGGTTGACTTTGCATCAGATAAGACTACAGATGTCTTGAGACCTGATTACAGTGTGATGTGCTAGACAAGAAAACTGAATGTGAGGGTATACCCGAATGGTCCAAAGTAAAAATGAAACTATAATTGTGACCAGATGAAAATTATATAATGTATATTTTATGTTTTTGCAAAATTGGTCAAGTTCCCTATTTAGAGATATGAATACAAATGATGTGGAAATAGCACTACTTCTCAGCAAGCGAATTTGTAGTTTGAGACATTAAATTATCAATCAATTTCTTAAAAGAAAATCAGTCTGGTGCTTGCTGTGTGAGCACATACCCTGAAACTGGTAGCATGTAGGAAAGGTTAGCCTGGCCCCCATGAAAGCATGACATACAAATTTCTGAAGCATCAATTTTTTAAAAAACAGTCTGACAAGCAATGAAAAATAAAATATAGAAATATAATTTTTATTATCTAAATAGTTCTTCAAGCAATTGTGGAATTTCCTTACACAGAAATAAGAAAACAGTCTGATAAAATATAAATGCAATTTTCTATTAAATGCTTTTTGTTGCTTTCTGGGAAGACTAATTAAAAACACTTATTGTTCTTAAACAGAAGCATACTTTGCACAGTGACTATTGACTTTTGAGTCCTCTCAATGTGCCTAATACCTTGTTTCTTAACAAATAGAGATTCATATCAAGCACTGTGTCACATGCAACAGAAAAAAATGAAACTCACATGATACATAACTGAAAAGTTTTTATTAAGTATTAGTCTTTCCAGTCTCATTTAGACATTGGCTATGTTAATAAATTATTACTCATTATTTGCTATGTTACAGCTATATTACATATATGATACATTACTTCCACATGTACACCAAACACAGTTGAATATTAAAGTTATAAAGACTGGTTACATAACTTAGGATATAATACCATACCTAAATGGTATACAGTTAAAAAGCAGTAGGTGCTATTGAGTCTGTTCAAACGCATAGCTACCCTATGTCCAACAGAGCAAAAGAGTGGTCCTCTGCCATTGTCACAATCTTTGTTATGTTTGAACCCATAGTTGCAGCCACTATGTCAATCCAACTCCTTAAGGGTCTTCCAATTTTTCTTTTCCCCTCCACTTTACGAAGCCTGACGTCTTTCTCCAGGTACTGGTCTCTCTTGATAGTACATCCACAGTACTTGAGATAAAGTCTTGCCATGCTTGCTTCCAAGGGGAATTCTGGCTGTACTTCCTCCAAGACAGATTTATTTGCTCTTCTGGCAGCTGAAGGTACCATCAATGTGTTAGTCTGGGTAGACTAGAGAAACAAATTCATAGACACTGATATGTGTATAAGAAAGAGCTTTATATACAAGAGCAATTGAATATTGAGAAAATATCCCAGCCCAGTCCAGATCAAGTCCATAAGTCCAATATTAGCCCATATGTCCGACACCAATCTATAAAGTCTTTTTCAGACTCAAAAAACACATGCAATGATGCTGAATGCAGGAAAATCACAGGCCAGTGGATGGGAAGTCTTGTAGATCCAGTGGTATTGTAAGCATCTCAGCACTGGCAGGAGTCTCCACGTGACTTCTTCAGGTCCAGGGTTCTGGCTACATCAGGGTAGGTCCATGTGGCTTCTTCTCAGGGATGTCTTCGAGGGAGTCAGCCTTGTCAGTAGAGAGTCTCAAAGGAAATGAACCAAGAACGAGAGAGAAGTGTCTCTTGCCTCCAAGCAGGAAATCAGATTTCCTAGAATCCTCAGGAGAAAGCCATGCCCACACAGAAACCTCATTGGCTATGATCCGATTGACAGACTGGACTCCACCCCTTCATTCTTAATCCTCTCTTCCAAAATTGACACCAGATTATGTAACTACCACAATCAATTTTGTTTTCCAGTACCATAACTTAAATGCATCAATTCTCCAGTCTTACTTATTCATTGTCCACCTTTCACTTGCATATGAGACCTTTGAAAATACTTGGGTTTGGGTCAGGCACACCTTAGTCCTCAAAGTGATATCTTTGTTCTTTAACACTTTATAAGAGATCATATGCAGCAGATTTGTCCAATGCTATGCTTCCTTTGATCTCCTGAGTGCTGCTTCCATGATGTTGTTGGTTATCCAAGTAAAATTATATCTTGGACAGCTTCATTTTTTTTCTCGGCTCTCCAGACTCCCATCTGGGTCATGTCATCATTATGCTTCAATCACTCAAAAAGAAAAACAAAAGCTGTCATTGGGTTGATGCCAAATCATAGTGACCTTATTCAGCAGGGTAAAACTGCCCCTGGGAGTTTCCAAGACCGTAAATTTTTATGAGAGTAGAAAGCCCTGTCTTTCTCCTGGGGAGAGGCTGGTGTTTTCAAATGGCAGACCTTAAGGATCACAACCCAACGAGTAACCACAAGTAGTACACAAGGCTTAAGTTTGGGGTTAGGCATAGTCGTTGTTAGGTGCTGTCCTAGTGCTCCCATGTGTCAGAGTAGAATTGTCTCATTACGTTTTCTTGGCTGACATTTTTATGTTAACAGACTGCCAGACCTTTCTTCCTCAGAGTTGCTAGATAGGTTTGAACTTTTCAGTTAGCAGCTGAGCTGTTTAAATGCTTCTGCCACCAGCCCAAACCCACTGTCAATGAGTCGATTCTGACTTATAGTGACCTTATATAGGGTTCGTATAAGGTTTCTGAGATGGTAAGTCTTCATGGGAACAAATAACCTCATTTTTCTTCAGTCCTGGTGGCATAATGGTTTACACATTGGGCTGCTAGCCACAAGGTCCACAGTTCCAAACCACCAGCCATTCCACAGGAGAAAGATAGGGCTTTCTACTCCCATATAGAGTTATAGTCCTATAAGAAGAAACACCAACTTAACAAATGTTAGGAATCAATTCCCAAACAAAAAGAGAGAAGGCTACCTACCAGCCATGAACCATACATCATCTCCCTTTTGCGCACTTCACAAGAGCCGATATGAAGGAGGAGACCCCACAATGTCCGGGAGTCACTCCTTCAAAAAAGGTAATAGGGAATGACACGAGACTATACAACATCGACACAAGGCTGGGGCAAATCAATGCCACCACCACTCACCACCGCACAGGAATGGAAGGAGAAGATTTTCAGAAATCCAAGCGAAGACCACAAGAGGGGACCACCTACTCTGTGGAGGAGACACTGATCGCTCTGTTGGTGAGTCTGGTGGTTGATTGGGGAGAACTGACCACAAAGTGGGAAGGGATGCTAAGCAATGAGTACAGGGAACTGAGGGGGACAATGGGCCAGATTTTAAGTCCCTGGGTAGACACGACAAATTTGTTTCTACCCAACCTTCGGTGAACCACACCATGGACTAAGCACCAGGCCGATTACGGAAGCTGGCCTGGCAGGCAGCAGAGCACAATACATGGCTACGCCAGAAGGACTTAACACAGAGCCCCCACTGAATGAACTGAACCCTACCTCAAATCTGCCTGCACCCTTGAACTGAGGGCTGGTGTACTTGAATGGGAGAGGAAGTAGAGTAACCACCTCAGCACTGTGAAAGTGGCAGTCATTGGACCTTGGGGGGAACCCCAGCTCAGTGGCTATTCAATGACAGTGGACCTAGGATCACCATACATGTAGTGCCTCAGTGCCTACGCTACAGTGGCTCAACAGGTTGAGATCCATTGAACAGAGATCTATACTTGGGGGAGTTGACCTAGGAAGCCCCCCACCCTGCCACTGGCATCAATCCCCATGCTTAGGGTCAACAAAGCCCAATCAAATGAGAGATCGAACTGTGAAGCACAAAAATTCATGGGTTGCAGCTCAAGGTAAAACTACACTCATAGACTCCTCATACCCAGTGTCTAGAGTTCTGGGTCACTGGGAAAATCGGGGGGGGGGCTTGACAATGCTGTTCTTCTTTGTTTATATGGGTTTTTGTGCTCCTGCATGTAGCTTGTTTCTTGTATTTTTGGTTACTCTCTTGTTTTCCTTTTTTCTTTGTGTGTGTGTGTGTGTGTGTGTTCTATTTATTTAGTTGCTGGTGTTTGTTTATGCAGTTGATATTATCGGGTTGTAATTTTGACATATTACACCTGCCAGAGTAAACCTGAGACGTGCAAACCCCATGGACAAACAGATGGAGTCTGAACTCCTACTTAACAGTCTGGGCTCCTACTTAACTCTAGCCCTAATTCAAGAAAATTTCTGATAACACAGCCCTCCTGGATACTCACCTTCATGATAGGATCACTGAAGATAAGGGTGCTACAGTGAAGTGTGGTGAAGAAAGCAGATGATGCCTGGCTATCAATAGGAATGGTGCCTGGGGTCTTAAAGGCTTGTAGTCAACCAAGCAGTCATCTAAGTGGGAAGTTGAGTAAGTCCAAACAGAAGAAGCACAACAGCTGCTGTAATCCATAGATGACAAATAAAAAAAATTGTTTATGATGTATTAGCTAAAATTATGAACACCTAATCTGTACAAGGCAATGGAGGATAGTGGTAGCCCTAAACCCCTCTGCTGAGTATCTAGTCAGACTGAGCTGCTGGCAGATTCGCTCTAGCCATAGAGTCTTCAAAAGGCTCGCTGTCAGGCAGACACCATTGCAATCTTGAATATGTTAAATCAAACTTGACACTTGGCCAGATGACCTCCCTATAAAGCTGACCTGAGTTGTTTCTGGGTGCAAGTATCTCTTGCTTATTCCATAACACAGATTTCTTCCCTGGCTTTTGGAATGTTGATGAGGGTCTGTGTTAGGCAGGGTTCTCTAGAGAAACAAGACTGGGACTTTTTTTTAATTTTAGATAGATAGATTTATACAGCATAAAGGACTATAACAGCTAATTCGTCCACAGAGCAGTACAGAGGGTTCAGTTCAACTCACGAGGGTTGCTGGATCCAAGGTCAAGGAAGCAGACAGCTGAGTCTTCCCTTGGGCAATTCAGGCAGTCCAGCCAGAGGCAGCAAACAGCAGGGTAGGTCACCAGCAATCCCCTGAGTGAAGCAAGCCCAGATGAGATATTGAACTCAAGCAATGCAAGACGCCAGGATCCACTAGATTCAAGCTCAAGCAATGTACACACCAGCAGCATGGCGAAGCGGTCTCAAAGGAACCTCAAGCTCTAGCAATATGATCCATGGGTTGGTTGTCCCACAGGTCGTGTAGCTTACAAGTTAAGGCAGAGAACTAGCTAAAGCAGCCACATGTTGCTCTGATCACCAGAGAGCATGAGAAAGAGGGACGTGGCTCAACGAGCCATTGATCTCTTTACCCTCCAATCAAATTGCAACCTTATTAATCTCACATGTTACTATTGGCCAGGTTGGCACAATAAACCTACCTATCAGAGGGTCTTTCCTTTCTTACTCATTATTTGTCTTTTGGTGTTTATACTATTAATATTTTATCCTTACCACCTGAGATAGTTTATTGTGCCAGCCTGGCCGATAAACACAAGTGGGATTAACTGAAGGGTGGAGAGATAAATG
>NW_022103917.1:4655035-4676001 GCF_000313985.2 Echinops telfairi
TCACACACACACACACACACACACACACACACACACACGCACGCACGCGCCGTGAGTCAGAGTATCCCAAGGCACTATGGAGTGCTCTGTCTCTGGGGCCCAAGACTTGCAACAACATCTCTCCCTCCTCCTCCTCCACTTCCTCCTCCCCTTCCTTCACCTCAGCACACACACACTTCTCCCTTTCCTTTGGCAAACTTTAATGAGCATCTGTTCTCTGCAGGGCCAATGGCTAAGCACTGGGGACGGGAAGCAAAATTGGCCCTGCCCGGTTGCAAGAGGCAAAGACAAAAAAGGGCTCTCACCTAGGTCAATACAGGTGCTCTGCAGACAGGAGAAAGAGCCACTAGCCCTGCCCCAGGGACTTCTTTTGACCCCCTCCTCGGAAAGCTTAGCGCTTTGAGGAAGAAGAAACGTGCTGCCCCCCCCAGAAGTTTGACGACCTCCCTCTGGATTAAATGCTGAACACCAGGAGAGTATCTATCTGCTCAGCAAGGTGGGAGGGAGTGAAGGCAGTGATGGGAAATGGAGTGGGGTGGGGTGGGGCTCACACGTAGAATAAGTGTAATGAAAGGCCCTGACCTGATTTTAAACCATGCTGTGTTCCCCTTTTCTGGTGAAGGGCATCGTGTATGGTAAAGGAGAGAGGCAGCGAAAAAGAGGAAGGCCCTCAACAACATGGAACGACACAGTGGCTGCAACAATGGGCGCAGACATGGGAACAATTGTGAGGATGGCGCAGGACTGGGAGGTGTTCCATTCCATTGTACATAGGGTCGCTGTGAGTCAGAACCCATTTGACAGTGCCTAACAACAAGCATGAGTCAGAATCCACTCGAAGGCAGTGGGATACTTTTTGTGTGCTTGTTTCGGTTTTATGGACATTTAGCAGAGGGCTTAGTTAAGGCTCTAAAGATTAGACGCACTATCTGAAGTCTGGAAGCTTTCATTCTGATGAGAAGGACTTTGGTGGCTCGGCCATTTACAGCTCTGTAAAGTGATGAGCCTAGCCAAGCTACTAAGGTTTGTCTTGCTCCACCCCTATTCTTTGATCATCTACTCTGCCCTGGGCAGCAGGGATGCAAGTGGGGTGGGGAGGCAGAGGCTGCTCTTCCAGCGCTTATTCTAATAGACACATGAACATATATTGCTGGGTGCAGCAGAAGCCAACCTCTCCTGGGGCATTTGCAGAAGTGGTCAGTGCTATGGTAGTAGAAGTGGGGAGAGGGAGTCATTTTGATTGGAATTATCTAGAAAGAACTCTTACGGGAGGTAGGGCTGTGCCTGGAAAGATCCCTAAGCGAGGAAACGGTTAGCACAGAGGCCCATCCTTAGGACAGTGGAAAGATGCTTGGGCAGCGGTGAGGAGATGAATGTGGCTAGGGTCTGGACAGCACAGCAGCGTTTCTCTGAAGTGGGCCGGTGAGATCCACGCTGAGGACTTTTGCTTTATTCTCCACACAATAAGGCACCAGTAAAGCCTTTATTTTTTGCCCCATATAAAGTTTGCATGCAGTGTATGGCTGATGATTTTTGAAAAGGAGAATAAGTCATCTCTACGTGATGTTCCAAACAAATTCTTTGTAATTTGTCTGTTTTCTATGTTTCTGAGATAGCCAGGCAAAATGGAAATGATATGATCAGCTTTAGCTCACAAAGAGGCCAAGGAGAGAAATTGTGAGGTGCTGCCCCAGAAGGCAGCCAGAGGCCTGAATTTGAGAGTTGGTTTCGTTTTCCTGTGTGCATCTTGAGACAAGTCACTTCTCCACTGCGATCCACCATGTGCTCAGATTGTAAATGAACGTGAAAACTCAAACCAAACTCACTACCAGTGAGTGGGCACCTTCTCATAGCAACCTTCTGTGAGAGTCCCAAGGTTATGTCATCTGCAATCCTGATGCCATAGTCTTCTTCATATAAACCAGCTTTTCTGATTATTTGCTCAGTATATAGTTTGAATACATATGGTGATATGATACAGCCCTGGTGCTACCTTTCCTGAGTATTAATCCATGTAATATTCTCTGGTTCTGTTAGCACAACTGCCTCCTGACCCATGTACAAGTTCTGAATAAGCACAATGAACTGCTCTGGAATTCCCATTCTTCTCAAGGTTATATACAATCTATTATGGTCCACACAATCGAATTCCTTTGCATAGTCAATGAAACACAAGTAAACAACTTTCTGCTATTCTCTGCTACAAGTGACGATCAATCTGACATCAGCAATGATATCCCTTGTTGCACATCCTCTTCTGAATCTGGCCTGAACTCCTAGCAGTTTCTTGTCAATGTACTGCTATAACCATTGTTGAATATCATTCTATAGTATGAACATTCTGTTGAGTCCCCTTTCTTTGGAATGAGCACAAATGTGGATCTCTTCCAATCAGTTAGCCAGGTAGCCGTCTTCTAAATTTCCTGGCATAGATGAGTGAGTGCTCCAGTACTTCTTCAGCTTTCTGAAGCATTTTAATGGCTATGCTGTCAACTCCTAGAGCACATGTGTGTATGCGTGTGTGTTTTAAGGTAGATCTTTTTTAAATGTTTTTCTAAATAATTTTATTGGAGGCTCATAAAACTCTTATCACAATTCATCCATCCATCCATTGTGTCAAGCACATTTGTACATTTGTTGCCCTCATCATTCTCAAAACATTTGCCTTCTACTTGAGCCCTGGAGCCTTTTTTGGGAGGTGGGGGGCTAATGTATTCAGTGCAGCTTGAATTTCTTCCTTAAGCACCATTGGTTCTTAATCATATGCTACCCCCTGAAATAGTGGACTGTCAACTAATTCATTCTGGTACAGTGACTGAGTATTCTTTCTACATTCTCTGATGCTTCCTGCATCATTCAATATTTTGCCTATAGAATCTTTCAAACTTACAATAAAAAAACTTGAATTTTTGTCTTGAGTTCGTTCAGCTTCAGAGATGCTGAGTATATTCTACTGTGGTAGTTATATAATTGTCCATTTGAAGAATAAGCATGTAGGGGTAGAATCTAGCCTGTCAATTAAGTCATAGCCAATGAGGCTTCTGTGTGGGCATAGCCTTCCCCTAAGGATTCTGGGAATTCTGGTATTTCCTAATTGGAGGTGGGAGACTCTCTGCTCACACCCTGGGAGACATAGCAGCTGACAAGACACATGGACCCACCCTGATGCAGCCCTGGGTGCTGGAGAAGCCATGCAGAGACCCCTGCGAGTGCTGAGATGTTTCCAATACCACTGGATCCAAAGACTTTCTACCCACTGGCCTGTGATTTTCTGCATTCGGCATCATTGCATGTGTTTCGTGAGTCTAAAGAGGACTTTGTAGATTGGTATAGGACATATGGGCTAATATTAGACTTATGGACTTGGCTGGGATGTTTTCTCAAAGTTCAATTGCTCTTGTATATGAATCTCTTTCTTATACACATATGTGTGTCCATGGATTGGTTTCTCTCGTCTACCCAGACTAACACATCTACCCTTTTGGTTTTCTAATTCCAGGTCCTTGTATATTTTGTTATATTTGCCTTTGTCTTCTCCTTAACTTAATCCTTTCTTCCACTTGCTTTAGCTGTTAAACAGAGTTCTCTAGAGAAATAAAACCAGGCCAATTATGATTATAGATAGATAGATGATAGATACATAGATGGATAGATAGATAGAGAGAGAGATAGATAGATGATAGATAGATCAAGCACGAAGGAATAAAACAGCTAATTAGTCCACACAGCAATACAGAGGGTGCAGTTAAACTCACTTCCGTGGGACAGTAAATATACCGGAACTCCTTCAACTCACAAGGGCTGCTGGGCCCAACATCAAGGAGGCAGACAGCTGAGTATTCCCTGATGCGGTAGAACTTCAGGCAGTCTGGTCACAGGCAGCAAAGAACAGGTGAGTCACCAATGGTCAGGAGCTTAGCGAAGCAGGCCCAGATGGGATATCAACGTCAAGCAATGCAAACCAACAGGATCCGAAAGCCCCAAGCTCAAGTGATGTATACACCAGCAAGCAGTGTGGCAAAGTAGGTCTCGAAGGAACCTCAAGCTCTAGCAACACGATCCAAGGCTTGGCTGTCCCAAAAGTAGTGTAGCTCACAAGTTGAGGCAGAGAACTAGCTAAAGCAGCTGCACGCTGGCCCAATCACCAGAAAGCAAGAGAGAGAGGGGTGGGGCTTGCCAAGCCGTTGATCTATTTGCCCTCCAATAAAACTGTGACCTTATTAATCCTACATGTTCCTATTGGCCAATTGGCACAATAACTACCCATCATAGCAAGTTTCACAGTCTCCTCTGACATCCACATTGATCTTTCTTTCCTGTCTTTTCGATGACATTTTGCTTTCTTCATGAATGATTGTCTTAATGTCCTCCCACAGATCATTAGGTCTTCTGTCATTAGAGTTCAATTTGTCAAATCGATTCTTGAGATGTTCTCAAATTTCTTGAACTCACACATGAGCAATTGATAGTCTGTTCCACAGTTGGCATCTGGTCTGGTTTTAGGTCCTGATATTGAGCTTCTTCATCATGTCTTCCTCCAAAGTAGTCAATTTGATTTCTGTGCATTCCATATGGGGAAGCCCATGTGTATAATCACTTTTTGTGTTGGTGAAAAAGGGTATGTGCTATGAACAAGTTGTTGGTTTTGCGAAATTATATCCTGCGATCTCCACCTTCATTTCTATCACCAAGTTCATATTTTCCAACTACTGTTTCTTCTTCTTTGTTTCCAATGTTTGCAATCCAAACACCAATAAGTATTAATGCATCTTGATTACATGTTTGATCATTTTCCAACTGAAGTCGTTGGTAGAATTCTTCAATTTTTTCATCACTAGCTTTTGTGGTTGGTGCATAAAGTTGAATCATAGCTGTGTTGATTGGATTTCCTTAAAGACGGCTAGATATAATCTGATCACAGGCAACATTATACTTCATGTGCTGGCTCTTGTCTTCTCTAATCCCTGTTAACCAGGTCCATGGGTGTCAGTAGCCAGACTCAACCCATCTCTCTATTTTGCATTTCTCCCACTTCCACTCAACATGGATCCATGTGGTCACCTAGCGAGGTTTTCAGGTTGCCTTCAGGCTCTCTTTCACTTTCAGTCCTACAGAGGAGAGTCTCTGCCTGGCTCCATATTTTTCCAACTTCAGGCATAAGCCTCTAGTTTAACATTTTAAAAGGCCAAATTCCTTTTTTTTCAGTCTGCCAATAGCTCTCCCAGCAAGTCTTTTCAAATGCAAATGTACTGAAAACTCAAAGCACTACCTGGGGCTTGTCTTTTTAGCCTTCTTTTCAGGCAACTGCTATACCCATTTAAAGACCCAATTTAATGGCTATAGGCAGTGGGCTTACAAACTTTATGTTCATACTTCCCAATAATCATTTATATCACACAATATATCAATAACAGTAGGTAGAAAAGATCAGTATACTCCTAGTAGAGCCAGATCCTAAACATTCGTAAAACAGCCACATGCAATCCTTTCCTATCTAAACTATCCCATTCATGTGCAATATGGCCTTAGGGCAAGGCCTTCTGTCAGCCATTTTGACTATGCAGCATGGTCTCAGAGAAGTTCAAGGGGCAATTTTGCCCCCCCCCCTGAGTTCAAAATTTTATATTTCTCACATTCATTCTCACCATTTCAAACAGGAATAACCAGAGACGACTTATCAACATCAAAATCTTCACTTCCCATGTTCTTTCTAGAAAACAATCAAGTAAACTGTGTGGGCTTCTGACTAGCCAAAGAAGAGGAAAAACTACCATAAGGCAGAGGTCAGACAAGCATGCACTCTCTAGCTTCATGATTTGTTTCTCTAGTACTCCACCCCCAAGGTATCATATTGTGTGGGGCCAGGTTGACTAGAGAAACAAATCCAGCTACACTCATATATGTGTAAGAGAGAGCTTTATATCAAGATGTAGTTACATATCAGGAAAACAGCCCAACCCAGTCCAGATCAAATCCATAAATCTGATACCAGTCCAATACCAGTCCATTAATCCCTCTTTAGACTCATGAAGCCACACTCAATGATGCAAAATATAGGACGATCACAGGCTGGTGGACGAAAAGCTTTGTGGACCAAATGGCAGTCGAAGCATCACAAGGCTGGTGTAGATCTCAGTGTGGCTTGTCATCATGAAAGTGAAGACAGAAAGAGTGAGTGGCCCATTACCAGAAAGCCATTTATCTCAGTGACACCTCCAAATGAGTTCATCAAGCTGTGAATTGATTGACAGGCTAAACTCCACCCATATCTTCTTACAAGTGCCATATTGGCACACAAAAACCTATCACAGTCCATCCCTTGCCAGGGTGGCACTTGTAGCACAATTCTTTAGCCATATATAACTTTTAAAAGAAGGACAATAGTAAAATCATATTTGTGCCTAACAGGATAAAACTAAAATGCATACAACTAAAAATGTGGCTATCCCATTTAAAGCATAATGTTCTATGAGTGAACAAAACAAAAATATTCTATGCCGACCAATTGCAGTTATGTGAAGATCTGCACTTTAATCCTATAAGTCTATGAACATATTCCCCCACCCATGAAAGTTTGTAACCCAGCCACTTCATGCCTTTATACCCCCCATTTTAGGTAAATAATTTCTATCTTCCCCATTTATATATCAGACCAGTGTTCTGAGGAGACAAGCATGATTTTTGCTATGAAGAATGTTCATTCCAGTTAGAACCTTGTGATTCTGAATCAATAAGCAAAGTCAAATCAAGACAGATCACCCATAAATTCAGCAGCAATCTATAGCAAGTCACAGGTTAAAAAATCTTATCTTCATCTTGTTGGGTTCTGGTAAACTCAATGTGTGCCACTGCCTAGTTTAGCCTCACCAGGGTGCCCATTGGCCACCTCACCTTTAGATCATGGGCCCCTTTACAAATTCTCAATAACCCTAGCTCCCTTGGGCTACGTCATGCCATAGGCTCAGGTTCTGCCCAACTATTTAAAGAGAATTCTGGTTGTACTTCTTCCAAGACCCATTTTTCATTTTTCTGCCAGTCCACTTTGAAGAGGTCTTATATTATTTGATTTCATGGCTGATACTTCTAAGATCTTTGATTCTGGGTCTAAGTAAAATGAATTCCTTGACATCCGTGACCATGGGACATTTTCCCATTTGTTTAAGTCTCTTTTGCCTTATCGTAAAAGTGTTTTATACTTTCCTTTGTATAAGTGTTTTGGTTCTCTGGTTAGATATATTTCTAAGTATTTTATCTTTCATGTAGTTATTGTAAATGGTATTTTTCCCAATGTGAGGGGGGAATATTTGCAATTCCTCTTCATTAAACGAGATACTATCCCTTGGTTTCTCATATATGGCTGTTATTATGCTGAGGAATTTCCCTGCTATTCCTATTTTATTGTTTGTTTGTTTTTAAATCAAGAATGAATGTTGAATGTTATAGAATGTTCTTTTACTGTAGATTGGTATAATACAATAGTTATTTTGTTTTGTTTATATGGTGGATTACATCGATTGTTTTTCTACTATTGAATCATGCTTGCATAACTGGTATAAATCCCACTTGATGTTAAAAGAAATCTTTTTTTGTGCTGAATTCTGTTGGGTAAAATTTTGTTGAAAACGTTGGTGTTTATGCTCATAAGAGATATTTGTCTCTACTTTCAATTCTGATGATGTCTTTGCCTATCTTAGATATCAGGGTTATATTTATTCAGTAAAATGAGTTTGATAGTATATTATCCTTTCTATATTTTGAAATAGTTTATGTAGTGTTAGTGTTTACTCTTCTCTAAATGGTTGCTAGAATTTCCCAGTAAGCCCATCTGCTCTCAGACTTTGTTGGTGGTTGGCAGTTTTTAATGACCAGATATATTTCTTCATGTGCTACTGGTCTGTTAAGATTTTCTATATCACTCTATGTTAATTTGTGTAGGTAATATGATTTAGAAATTTATCCATTTCTTCTGGGTTTTAAAATTTGTTGTAACATAAATTTTCACAATATTGTGCAATTATCTTTTTTTAATTTCTTTTGGTTCTTTTGTGATATTGCCCATTTCGGTTTTTTTCTTAATTTTTTTTGCCCATTTCATTTCTTATTGGTGATATTTGCTTTTTCTCCTCCTTTTCCTTTGTGAGTTTTGTCAGTGACTTTAAAATTCTGTTAATCCTTTCAAAGAACCAACTTCTTGCTTGTTGATTTTTTAACTTTCTGATTCATTTATTTCTGCTCTAATCTTTATGATTTCTTCTCTTCTCGTGTCTGAGAGTTTGTTTAGCTGTTCTTATTGTTGTAGATGATGTGTTAATATGTTTGCTTTCATTCTTTCTTCCTTTTGGTCACAGACACCTGATGGCATAAATTGCCCTCTGAGTACTGCTTTTGCTACATTCCAGAGATTTTGGTATGTTGCATTTTATTGTTATTTTTCCCCAAGGAATTTCCAAATTGTATTCTTTATTTCTTCAATTACTAAGTGTTTTTAATGTAAAGTGTTGTTAAATTACCAAGTAATTGATCATTTTTATCTAGCATTCTATTTATTATTGATTTCTAATTTCATAGCATAGTTATTTTAAAAAATAGTTAATATTATCTCAATGTTTTTAAATTTATTGATGCCTGCTTCATGGCCTAACCTATGATCTATTCTGGAGTGCATTGCATGTGTGTTAGCTTAGGTTAACTCTAGAAACAAATTCAAAAATACTCATTTGTGTATAAGAAAGAGCTTTATATCAAAGAGTAATTGTATATTAAGAAAACATCCCAGCCCAATCCGGTTCAACTCCATAAGTCCCATATTAGCCCACGTGTCTGGTACCATTCTATAAAGTCCTCTTCAGACTCACGAAACACATGCAATGACACCGAATGCAGGAAGGTCACAGGCCAGTGGGTGGAAAGCCTTGTGGATCCAGTGGTGCTGTAAGCCTCTCAGCACTGGCAGGGGTCCCCATGTGGCTACTCCAGCTCCAGGACTCTAGCATAGCTCCACGTGTCTTGTCATCAGGAACACCATGCAGAGAATCTGTGTGTCCCACCTCCAGTGAGATATTTATCTCTCTAGCGCCTCCAAATGAGGTCATCAAGCAGCATCTTGATTGACAGGCTACACTCCACCCTTTCATTCTTAGTGTCAAGTTGGCACCAGATTATGTAATTACCACACCATGTGTAATAGAAATAAATGTAGACAGTGCTGTTATTGGGTGAAGTGTCCTGTATATGTCTAAGAGATCAAGTTGGTTAAGGGTGTTCTTTAGTTCGTCTGTAGCATTGTTGATTCTCGCTTGAATTGATCTGTGTTTGCTCAATTGTGATGTGTTAATATCTCCTGGAATTATTGCTTTATGGTCTATTTGTCTCTTCAAATCTCTAAGAATTTGAGTAATGTATTTTGAGAGTTTTTAATTGGATACCTAAATGTTTTTTTATCCTTATATCTTCTTGTTCATTCGTTATTTTCATCATTATAAAATGGCCTTCTTTATCTCTCATGATGGTTTTTACTTTGATGTCTATTTTGTCAGAAATTAATGCTGCTACTTTTGGTTTGTTTTTGTTTTTTACTACCAGTAGCTTGATGTATTTTACTATTAGATTGTGGCCTAACACGGGTAGATACAGTTCCTTAGGTGCATGGTTTGTCAAGTAGTGAGTTATAACAAACCAGATCTGTGCCAGATCATGGAGCCCAGCAAGAGAAGCATGAGCTGTACAACCATATGTGCCTCCTGTCAGATGTGCCCTCTCCCCACCAGGTCCATGAAAAAAGCAACACGAAGGTCAGGCCACCAGAATGCCTTCCCAAGCCCCACATGCAGTGTCAAGCCAGCTTCTTGGAAGCTGATTTCCTTGGAGTCAGGATCCAAATGGTATTGACTCTGTGGAAATTCATTCCAGTGTCCCTATGTGCTGATAGTGGATGATCCTAAGCACATCCATTAGTGGCACCCCAGAACCAGGCACTGGGACAGGTCCTGAAGAAGGCAAGAAGAATGTCTCTGCCCTAGAGAAGCTCAAAGTGGTAGGAGGGCTGAAAGAATAAACACTTAGGTGGACTGGGGACATCATGGGAAGTCACTTGACCCCATGTGGGCCATGTTATTGGGTGAACATCAAGCATTGGGGAAGGAAATGATTGGCCTGATCTCATTCTATAAGATTGAGAAGCATTTAGTTAGGTAGTGAGCGAAAGTGAGGTGGATGATTGAGGAAGGAGCTCTAAGCAGAGAAAGCAAATGTGTAAAGACTGAACCCTGTATAAAGCAAAGCTTGATGAATAACATCCAGAAAGCAATTCCTTACAGGCAAGGTGAAGAGGCAAGAAAGATGGGAGAAAATAGATAGGAAAGGAGTAAGTGGGTTGTTTGAATTCCTTCCCCTCCTGAAATCCCCACAAAGCTCACCTAAAAGGCAGAACATGGAGTAAGTGATGGTTGACTATTTATCCAACCCCAGTAGGAGGTGAGCAAAAATCAAAAGAAGAAAGCCCTTGAGGCGATGGATTGACACAGTGACTGGAACAATGGGCTCAAATATAGCAAGGACTGGGGGGGACAGAACAAGACCAAGCAGTGTTTTTTTGGTGTGTACCTAAACTCTGAGCTGGAACTGCCTCGCTGGCGCCGAACAGCAAACACCCGGATTCTAATTCAGTCTGGGATTAGCATCATCTCTGGTATTTACCACAGCCATCTTAAAAGGGATATATCATCCCTTCTCCATTTTATAGATAAAATTATACTTAGAGATCCTAGGTAACTTCTATTAAGGAAGCAGAGGCAGGATTCAAAGCCTGGTCTTGACTTGTACCCAGTCCTTGGTGCTGCACTTTTAGCCATCAGAGTCCTAGTCAGTTATTCGAGTGAGAATTGTAAATGGAAAACAATCAAAGCTTCATGTTCTATCTGTGTGTTCAAATTCAATGGCACAGGGTAACTGCAGAATCCTTTTAAATCTGCACTGAAGTCTCTGTTATTTCAAAAATAATTTTGGGGGGTTAATTCTTTTTATCTTTTTGGGAGCCATGGAGAAGAAAGATGGGACTTTAATCTCTGTAGGTGATTGATCCTATGTATTTATTATTATTACTATTGTTATTATTTTGTCTGGTCAATTGGACTTATTTCAGAAACTTGGGAAGAAATATAAAAGCAATGAAATTTGAACAAGATTTGAACAAGACTTCTCTCCTAGTTCAACGAGATTCCTGATGCAATCTGTAGGGAGAACATACTTCACATTGAGCACAGAAAGAACAAAGAAGATTAAACCTTATATCCCAAGCAAAAATAAAGGCTTTAAGAGCCTTAGGACACTAATTATATAATTTGAACAGCCGGCATGTCTCTATCACACAGGTTACATTATGTTATCTCTGAATTAAACACAAGAGGCCCCCTCCCTCCCAGGCTCAAACCGCATCCTTCCAGTGAGTGCTCTCCAGACAGCCTTGACAGGAAGCATCCCATGACTATGCCCAGTGTGCAGAGCGGGATGAAGAGCCGAATCATGGCGCGGTTTTTTCTCTTCTTCCTTCAAAACGGGTTTCTTCGAGGACGATGATTCATTGCACAAACATCTGTGCACAACCTACGAAAGACAAGAAAAGGCAGATGTGGTCTTGTCTCTTCCACACCACAGGAATTGTTCATCCTGTCAGTCGAACAACTCGACAACAATGCTGATGTGAGCAGGTTCTGTGCTACATAGATTGCGTGGCAAGGTCAGCCATCCCACTTCATGTATCCCCACTCTAACCCATTCAAGAAGGCCTGACGGCCCACTTCTTTCAGAGAAGAGAAATGGGGTTTGCGGAGGTGAATAAACTTGCCCAGATCAGACAAAGACTAAGTGCTAAAATGCGAGATCAGACCAAGGTTGGCCAATCTAGCCCACCCATACTTGCTTTTCCCACCACACCATACTGCCCCAAAGTGCAAAACCACAATTAACAGTAGATGAGTTGAGGAGAGAGAACTAAATGAGGATCAGAAACTTCCTAAGACTCCACAGAAGATTCCACGGAAGTTGACTGTTTGCCTAGTTGGCATAGGTGGTGTTGTGGTTATGCATTAGGCTGTGATCGACATGTTTGGGAGTTCAAAATCAGCAGCAGTTCCTTGGGAGAAAGACTGGGCATTTCACTCCTCTAAACAGTTACACTCTTGGAAAACCCACAGGGGGTCACTATGAGTCAGCATTGACTGGATGGCAGTGAGAGTTGGCATAGTAGTTAGGAGTTGGACTGTATAGGAATTACATAATCTGGTGTCAACTTGCAAAGGGGTGGAGTCTAGCCTGTCTATTATGTCGCAGCCTGATGATCTCATTTGGAGATGCCACAGAGATAAATAGCTCACTAGAGGCCAGATACACACTCCCTGCTTCATCTTCTTGCTGACAAGACACATGGAGCTACACTAGAGCCCTGGAGCTGGAGTAGCCACGTGGCAACCCCTGTCAACACTGAGATGCTTCCACTACCACTGGATCCACAAGACTTTCCACCCACAGGCCTGTGACCTTCCTGCATTCAGCATTACTGCATGTGTTGCATGAGTCTGAAGACGAATTTATACACTGGTTTCGGACATATGGGCTAATATCAGGACTTATGAACTTGATCTGGACTGGGCTGGGGTGTTTTCTTAATATACAATTACTCTTTGATATAAAGTTCTCTCTTATACACATATGAGTGGGTATGAATTTGTTTCTGTAGTCAACCTGGACTAACACAGGCTGCAATCTCAAGATCAAGAGTTCAAACCCATCAGTTGGCATGGACTCGATGGCAGTGAGTTTAGTTTTTAGTTAGTTATTCATAGCGATGCTGAGTAATTGGAATCAACTTGATGGCAATGAGTTAGGTACTCCGGTGGCACTGTCCAGTAAGCTTTAGACTGCTAACTTCAAGGGTAGCTATGCAAACCCACAAGTCACTCCTCAGGAGAAAGAGAAGGCTGTGACTTATGTAAAAATGTACATCCTCAAAAATCTCATCTAGAGTCACTGAGTCATTGCTATCAACTCAATGGCAGTTGATTGTTGTTGGTTTAGTCAGGATCTTCTGGAGTGGGGCAAACCGTTTATGCTAAAGGTTGGTGGTTCAAATTCACTCAGTAGCACCACTGAAGAAAGGTCTGGCACTCTACTTCCATAAGATTATTATTGTGTAGAGCAGGACTGCTCCATGGGGTATCCAAGACCTGTTGGAAGCAGATTGCCAGACTTGTCTTCTGAGACACCTCAGGTGGGTTTGAACTGGAAACCTTTCGTTCATATTCAAGCACTTGACCATCTATGTCACCTAGCGAATTCTTCCATCAGATTACTGGGATTTGAAACCCACTCCAACACCCATGGAGTCTCCATGCATCAGAATCAACTCAACAGCGACGTGTTATAGTAGAGTTGGGCCGAGAATGCAAAATGTAAGGAGTCCCACTCCTCAGGTTCTACAAGATAATGAACAACTATTGCCAAAGTCCCTGCTGAATCAATTATCCTAAATAAGATCCAAACATAACTCAAGCATACACCTGGTGAGATCACTGGGGCTAGGGGAGTGTCTTAATACATTCAAAGGAGGATGCCTGCACTCCCCGTAGTGAAAGCAAGCACAATGTATAATTTAACCCAAGGTTGCACTTTCACAGTCCAGGGAGTGCGTGCGCCTCCTGAAATCACGTGTTCTAGAGGCTTTGCTTGCCTCCCTGAGTCCCAGCCCAGGTCTGGAGCCTCACCTTCTTCCAGAGCGCTCTCAGTTCTGGGGCTGAATTCTCCCTGTCATTGAGTCTATACCAACTCACAGTGACCCTACAGGGGAGGGTGTAACTGCTCCCATGAGTTTCTGAGACTTTTATTCTTGAGGGGAGTAGAAAGCCCCATCTCTCTCCCACATCCCGTAGAGAGGCTGGTGGTTTCAACTGCTGACCTTCCAGCTAGCAGCCCAACTTGTATCCACAACACCACCAGGACCCCAGCAACAATAATCATGGCTACCACTTTTTGAGGGCTTCCCCTGTGCCAGGGACTGAGCTAAACACAATGTACACCTCTTCTTTAATCCCAAGGACCCTATGACAAACCTTTGCCCCACATATTCACATGGTATATTACTCATTTCAAACATCTGAAACAGTAATTCCTATCATTCTGAAGGCCCTTATCTGGCTTCATTTGTCTTCCACGCACTTACCCCGTCCAAACCTTCACTCATTGTTTCATTCAGTTGTTGTTTCTTCCCCCTGATAGAATTTAAGAGCCAGGAGCACATGGGCTTTGTGTAATCTACTGCTGTGCTCCCGGGGCTGGAAGAGTGTCTGGTCCATAGCACACCTTAAAACAAAAGGATCAATTACTAGATGTCTTTGCCCAGGGTTCATGTGACCCGAGAAGCTATCCTCTAAAAACAATTAGGCTCTACTGGGGCTATCCACAGCACTAGGATTATACATTGGAGGTTTCTTCTCAAGTATCAGGACCCCTCCATTTGATTTTAAAGCAAGGAGATACGCAGGCTTGTTTTGTGTGTTAACTGCCTATGCAGCAGTCCTTTCTATTCATATCTTGCTATGCTGTCCCCTTTCAAAGCTGCAGTGCGTGAATGCACCAGGTCTCTTCTGGAGCAGTTTTGGTGCTTTCCCAAACCTCAAAGGAATTGCCTGCATCACCACCAAGATCCTTCCTTCCAAAAAGTCAAGTCAAGTGCTATACCACACGGAGCTTGACCCATCACCAGTGTCCAAGCAACTCTTAGTCAGGTTGGCTACATTCCAGGCTACTGCATGCGGACCACATATGTTTGAGACCTGGTACTGTTTTACCTTAGGAAGGTAGACATCCCCACCCCTCCCGCCCCCCCACCCCAGCTCCTGTAGAATTTTATTTAGAAACAGACATAGAAGAAGGCTTTCACGTTTGCACACTGATAATACTGTATGCTCCGTTGCAGGGAACCCAAGGGCTAAAGAGAAGGGCCTTTCTGGCTACCAAGGAAATTGGCTATGGCAACTCTGTCCTCTTGGGTAACTATTGGGTTACCCATGCTTTGGGTAACTATTCTGACTCCAATGGGAGCTAAGGAGGGAAGTAAATGCTTGAAAGCACTGGTATTTACTCAACATCACAAATACAGTAGGAAGTCATCTACCAGCCACTCTTGCAGGCAGAAATTCAGGCTGCAAAGTTTGGAATGCTGGGAACAATTTGGTAGCATTGTGAGATAGTTTATTATGCCAGCCTGGCCGATAAACACAAATGGGATTAACTGAAGGATGGAGAGATAAATGGCTCAGTGAGCCTTGCCTTTCTTGTCTCTCGCTCTTTGATCATTGGACCAGTGTTTGACTACCTTGCTTGTTCTGTGCCTCAATGTACAGGCTACACTACCTGTGGGATGCCTTGCCTGTGAACAGTGTCACTGTAAGTTGAGGTCCCTTTAAGACATCTCTGGAGCTGGGGACTGGCAGTTGGTGACCTGGCTGACAGTTGGTGACCTGCCTTGTGATTGGCTGCTGTGCTGAGATAGCCCAGCTCTGTCTCCATATAGAGAGAGACCTGGCAGAAGACTAGACTTGAAGGACTGCTAGTGTCTCACAACTCTCTCTCACGGGAGTGAGTTGCACTGAGCCATTTGTACTGCTTTATAATTTAACTGTTCACTTCTTTTATTATATATTTATCTGTATATGATTTAACGGTTCAGTTCTTGTTATATATCTAATTATCTTTCTAAAGAAATATATTAAATTATCAGCAATTTGGTTTTATCTCTCTAGAGAACCCTGTCTAACACACCACCTTATTTCAATTTTGATTATTTCTGTTGGTTTTTCCAGTTTATGGCCCACAGGAAGAATAGATGCATATTGATAATAACTGATACAGGGGTTAATAGGGAAGGGGGATTTTGGGGGTGGAAAATGACAGTCGGAGCATAGAAGGAGTACCAGAATGACTGTGATTGCACAATTCATTTTAAAGGCGATTTAACCATGGGAGGGGGTGTTCTAAATTTGGTATGGCAATGATTGTACGATTCTCCTTGATATGATTGAACACTTGAACTATTGACTTTTATGATATGTAAATTATGTGCCAATAAAACGGTTTTAAAAAATAGAATTTCCCTCTTAAAAAAAAGAAGTTACAGTCTTGGAAACTCACAGTAACAGTTCTACCCTGCCCTATAGAGTCACACTGAGAGTTGATACTGACTCAATGGCAGTGGTTGTGGGTTTGGTTTTTCTTCAGCAGAGCAGCTGGTGGGTTTGAACTGCTGATGTTGTGATCACTCAAAAATGCACTGCCTCCAAAAGCTTCTGTGAAGCCCTCCAGCCTCCGGCCAGCCTTCTCCCTTGGGCTGGGGTCCCGCAGTCTTGGTTGCCATTCAGCTCCACAAACCTCTGTACCAGACTTCTTGGGGCTGCAGCCAAGTCAGGAAGCAGATCTCGCTTGGGGTGGGCTGATAGCTTGGGGGAGGGGAGACAAGGGGAGAGGCCACTTGCCAATAAGTAGAGGGATCAAACCCTCAGAGGGCTACAGAGCAAGAGAAGAGAGAAACATAAGCCATAGCTTTAAGAAAGGGAGTGAAAATTTTCCTGCAACCCCTGTCCAAAAAAAACAAAATACGAAGGGCCGGAGCAGGGAGCTGAAGTTCAGGTGTTTTAAGCTCTTTATAGATGACCCTCTGGAAGTAGAAGTGCACACTTCACAGGAAAAATCTTGGAAAATAAACCAGTATGACTGGAATTCTGATAGTGATTAATGCCTCACATACATTTACATTATCACTGACTGAATTTCCAATGGGAACTTGCATGGACTAACATGGATCCTTGAATTTAACAAGAGAGTTTCAGGATGTAGTTTAAAGATATTCCAGCACCCTGTTAGTAAATACAGAAGAACTATCTTCAGTATACGTAACGTCTACATTTGCACTTCTAAAACAACTTCTAATTCCTGAATTCAGTTCTGTTTGCCATCCCTGGGCTATCTTGATAAACAATAGCCACTTTACAGACATCTTCCTTCTATCAAAGCTTCTTTTCAAGAAGGTGACAAGCAGTTAAGAATGGAGAATCCTGCCACTTTAAAATAAAAATGAGACACACCTAGAATAAAATTAAGACAAGTAAAGGCATGGAAAAAAGAGATGCAGGCATTTAAATTAAACTGCTTCCCTCCCACCTGCATCAAAAAAAAGCTGCAGTAGAAGAGTTCATTACAAACACAAATCAGGCATGATTTTAATCAAATTGAATTTAGATTATAGAGTTTCATGTAAAACCTAATTTACTTTGAATTCCCCGGTCACGACTTGTGGCCAAGGTTAAAGAGATTACATCTGGGTTCATGTCAGCAGCATTGGCTGGTTGCTAGTCCTCAGCGCACTGATTTAATGAGACGTTCTGCACAGACTGTCCGGAGGACTTCTGTTTCAGGCGAGAGATTGAGAAAAGTCTTCATTTCCATTGAGACCGGGTTAGGGGGCTGCTTTCAGAATCAGGAAGCTGATGCCTCCAGGTCTTCTGATGTATAAAACGGTCTGATATTTGTCACCGCTTAAGGAAACTTACAGGCAAAAATTGCACTCAGACCCTTCTCTTTTCTTTCTTTCTGTCTGTCTTTCTTTCATGCAGTTCACAAAGAAAGAAACGCTGTCATACTGAAATACAGCTCTTTAGAAAACTGATGTCTGCATGATTTCTTCCTTAAACGACAGTCATCTAAAGAGGTACATCTCACAGTGTCTGGGGTCTTAAAGGTTTGAAGATAAACAGGCAGCCATCTAGCTCAGAAGCAACAAAGCCCACGTGGACGAAGCACACCAGCCTGTGTGACCAAGAGCTGTTGAAGGGATCAGTTATCAGGCATCAAAGAACAAAAAATCATATCATTGTAAATGCGGATGAGTGCAGAGTGGAGACCCAAAGCCCATCTGTAGGCAACTGGACACCCTCTTACTGAAGGGTTGTGGGGAGGAGATGAGCCAGTCAGGGTGCAGGGTAGCAACGACGAGACATATAACTTTCCTCTAGTTCTTAAATGCTCCCCCCACACACACACTATCATGATCCCAATTCTACCTTACAAATCTGGCCAGACCAGAGGATGTACATTGGTACAAATAGCAACTGGAAGCACAGGGAATCTCGGACTGATGACTCCTTTGGGACCAGTGGTGGGGGTGGCGATGCCTGGAGGATGGCGGGAATATGGGGTGAAAGGGGGGAACCGACTACAGGACTCTGCATATGTCCTCCTCCCTGGGGGTCAGACAGTGTAGCATATGACAAAATAATAGTAAGTTATTAATTGTGGAGGGTTCATAGGGGAGGGGGAGTGCGAGGGAGGGGAAAAAATGAGCAACCAATATTAAGGGCTCCGGTGGAGGACAGATGTTTTGAGAATGATGATGGCAATGGATGTACATATGTGCTTGGCACGGTGGATGTGTGTGTGGATTGTGATGAGAGTTGTGCGAGTGTCCAATAAAATGATTTTTGAATAAATAAAATAAAACATAAAAAGAGGTGCATCTCTAGGCAACATAATACTACCCATAGCTTCATAAAAAATATTCATATCGGAGAAAAATGCACAGACAAGTGCTGATGATAAATGAAGAAATTCAAAAGCCATTCATTCATCTTGAAAATTCAAATCCAAATTTCGAAATAATTTAAATTCATTAAAAATATTTTCTATTTCAATTCCCAAGGTCTTCAGAGGAGAGCTTAAAGATGTCCCTGTAGTTATTGTTAACTGAAAGGAGTTTCAGCCAGGAAAGCCATCTTTAGCAATTCAATGTGATGCCCTTATTTATGCAGCAATCTCTCAGTGTGCCCTAAAGTCCCCCTTTTCCTTTGCTGAAATGGTCACTTCTACCAAGTATATCACAAAGAAGTTCCAAGTCCAAAATCAATCATGTCATTTTGCCCCCAGCCCCCAAAATTATAATAGTCATATATAAGCATAGAGCTACCTTATGATAATTATCTTCCTATATATGACCAGCGATGTTAGAAAGAAGGGGGGATATGGAAGGGGATGGGCTGGAAGGATTTGGGGTATATTAGGATGAAACTGAGAAATCCTAAGCCTTTTCTTTTTCTATGCAAGCCCACCTTTGCACATAACCTACGCAGACCATTGTGGAAACCGAACAACTGGACATAGCTCTTGACAAAGCAGTTTAATATTCATTTGGAGTATGCATACAAATTATAATAAGGAGATGGACAATTTTCTCAACAGGCCTATCCTAATCATGAGAAGAACTGATTAGTCCTGGTAGGGGATACAGGATGAACAGGTGTTTGGGCTCCAGAGAATACATTAGTTCCTTCAATTGCAACATCAAGGATCTCTACTAAAGGCAATAGAAAGTTCTCCACTGTAGAGATCTTTCAGCGAAGTAGGGATCTTTCATCCCGGTAAACTGGGCTAACATACACCCACAGGGTCCCACCTGCTTCACTGCATTTTCTGATGCTTATTCTTTTTCATTTTGTCATGAGCGAGTTGGCTATCTCTCCCAGTGGCGGCTCAGCGCACGAAGCACCAAAGTCCAGGCTCTAATCCTCCAGGCATCTCGCAGTATCCCTCGCAATTGCTTTAGGGAGAAATCTGCAAGGCAATGGCCTTGGCTGAGCTGCTGGCCTAGAAGAAGAAATGTAAAGGATTACGATGCCTAAAGACTTCAAAGTGGAGTGATCTTGACAATTCTTCCAGTATC
The DNA here is from genome assembly GCF_000313985.2 of Echinops telfairi. Taxonomy (NCBI): domain Eukaryota; kingdom Metazoa; phylum Chordata; class Mammalia; order Afrosoricida; family Tenrecidae; genus Echinops; species Echinops telfairi. The sequence continues at coordinate 4,674,795 of NW_022103917.1, forward strand.
TCACCACATGCTCAAGACATGCTGGAGAGTCAGACGGGGAGTAGTTTCATTTGGGAACAGGAAAAGACCAGACACGTCTCTTTCTGCGAACGTGGCTGCGTGTCTGAGAGACAGTAGCGAGTGGTCGGTGGGCCACTTGGCAATGGCCACAGCCTAGCGATCTGGACCAGATCCTGGCCCAACTGTGATGAAATACAGAATAAAAATGATGGATGATTTTGGAGTTACGCCTTTTGGTCTCCAGGCACACGTTCATTGTGCACTAAATGTTAACAACTGTGGTTTCTAGAAACGCGATCCTTGGTGGTGAGTCTTCTTGAACTTCGAGGTGCTTCACAGGAAAGAATTCTCAATATATTTCAATTGCACCCATGCGTTCTGAAGACTACGTTGAATAATCGGTCATTCTAGTAGCGATTCCTCAGCACTTTTGACCTAGACAAACCCACTGCTCTTTGGAATGCTACTCCGTGGGGAAACTGCAGGGTGTAAAAGGCTTAAAGGGTTTTGTTGTTGTCATTGTTGTTGTTTTAAATGAAAACTTCCTCAGAGGTCCTAGAAGTAGGTGAGTAGGACAGGTGAAGCGGTGTGCAAACTGGACTTTACATATGAACAGATGTGTTTAACATACTGGTGGGAAGGAAACATTGTTTATATGTTAATGGAGACAGTTTCTCAATGATCGGTATGCATTTTCGCATAACTCCTACACTGAATTTGCAAAAATTTTACTTTCTTGGGGTGGGGAGGTAGTGGTCCAATAAAGCAGCCCTTCTCTCTGGTAAGATCAACAAGGTAGCGCCAGGATCTATATCAATGGATCAGAATTATGAAAAAAACAAACAACATTTTCCTTTTCCTAGGGCCTCAACTCAACTACTCAAAGGAGCTCTGTCTTCTCAGCGTGAGGCATCTGGATTCATGGCAAGTTAGAAAGTCTACCTGCCTGGTGTGCACCAGGAAGTCCGTCCACCTACCTCCCAGGCAGGGTATGGAAGCACCAGCTTTCCTGCAGACCCTGTGGGGTTAATTGACAGCATCCCCAAATGAGAAACAGGGCCTGTGAACGCCTAGGCTATCCCTGGATAAGAGTCCCCACTTTATGGAGCTGGCTCCTTCTAACGCTGAGAAATGCCTCAAGGCTGGGTTCCAGAACATGAGAAATGCTGCCCGACCCTGCCACCCCCCAATTCAGCCCCAGCTTCCC
>NW_022103917.1:4676101-4682536 GCF_000313985.2 Echinops telfairi
TAACTGTTCATTTCTTGTATTATATATTTATCTGTATATGATTTAACAGTTCATTTCTTGTGTTATATATCTAATTATCTTTATAAAGAAATATATTAAATTATCAGCAATTTGGTTTTATCTCTCTAGAGAACCCTGTCTAACACACATTGCTTTGTTGTTATTCTTTTTCTTTTTGTTTTACTGACACTTCATCCACATATCATACAATTCAGTAGTTCAATTGCTGTTATTCTTCAGAAAGATTCTGAAAAAGCCATTCTGGTGGCTCAACACTGCCCCTCTCTTCTAAGCTCATCACTCATGTGTATTAAGTATAAATGCAATGACATTCCTTGGTGGTCATGCTATGGAAATGATTTTAGAGTTATTAAAACAAATTTACTTGGGAAATAATGAAGGTATTTTTTGTATTTTATTAAAGAATTTTAAAAAAATTGCCATGGAAAACTTTCGCCTTGAATGCAGTAAAATGATTTAAAATTTAATTAAAAGTAACAAAACAAACCAACCAAGTTAGCACAAACTCACACACTAAAACCTGAGGTCCACTCTATTGGATTGCACTATCAGTTCTTCCAGGAATCTACACGATGATTGACAAAGATCAGATGGATAAATAAGTCTTCTATTTTCAACAGAAAGTAAAGCCTTTCCCACCTTTAACACTATCTTGATATTTCTAAAACATGATTCTAAGGTCTGAAGATTCACTGGTCTCATTGCTGTATATTTTTCTCCGGTGATTACTTATATGTTGAAGGTTTTATTTGGTAGCAGATCCTACAAACAGGATTTGTTTGTTTGTCTGTTTGTTTGTCTCTTCTTTTCCCCCAGACTAGGGAATGCCACATCAAAATGAGGAAGATTATTTTTTTAAAAGCAATAATATCTAATGACACCAAACCGTGGGAGCTAATACATTACAAAAATCCACATTTTTAAAAGCACAAAGCCGTGTAAACCAAATGGTGGTCTACAGGACAGAGAAGAAATGGTCTGGAGGTGAATTTAGTGCTGCAAACAATTAGAAACAAGACTGCAAGCTGCTCATTTATGTCCATTCCCTGTCACCACCTTGCCTAGGTCTTTTAATGATGGACTAAGAAATATAGAAAGAAGATGAGTGAGGGGGGTGAGCAAGAAAGAAAGGGAAAAAAGCAGGGTTTTCAATATGGTTCTTCTTTAGGGAACAATAAAAACATTACACTTTATACATTTAAGTGTCTGGGCACCTATTGGCAGCCCTTTCATGGGGATCCAGCTTGGGGGGGGGTTTGGTGGGGAAGAAGGGGCAGAGAGTCTGTGAATACCCCAGAGTCATTTAAAATATATAGTATTAGCTAATTGATGAGAGGGCTAAAAACAATAGTAAGTAGGCAGTCTGGCTGTGAGCCAGAAGCAGGGCTTTATGGTGAAACTGAGTTTACATTAGAGGCCTGTTTTTCCCCTTTCCTTATATGAAATGAACAGCTGTAATTGAAAAGCAAGGAGCTCTATGGTTTATAGAAATAGGTGTTGTGAAGAGCCTTGGCCGTCTAATTTTCTTCCTATTGCAGGGCAGGCTTCCATTGTCTGTTTTTTCGAGCTAATTTCTTTTCTGATCAAAAGGCCCACGTCGTTGAAAAGGTAGTAATGACTATTCATTTGGCTGAAGCCTCCATTCTCCGGACTGCAAGCTTTATTTAGAAATGGCTATTTCTTTCTAAAAGGAAAAGCTCATTTATGTCCTCTATAATGTCAATTAAACTGGAATATATTTTAATTATTTACCCTGAGGAGAAACCTTTTAGGAACTTAATTTCGTATGCCTATGCTATGCAGACACTACAATATGTGCATGTGTGGAATGATATCTAGGCACATGGGTTTTATTTTATTTTGCCACTAATGAATAGTTTATTTGCAACTAATTAACAAGTTAAATCGACACAATTAGTGTCGGATTTCTTTAATAATATAACTCATAAAGGGATAGCCATTGGAACTAGAAAATAAGGTTGGTTGTTGGCTTTGTAAAGGAACCATGCCACAAAAGGGGACCGTTTTCCCCCATTAGAAAGGGTTATTGGGACGTTTCTTCCTGTGGCTATTTCAAATGAAAGCTGCGCTGGGCCGAACTGGGCCTGAGAGGAAAATATGTACAGAAATCCGAGCAAGTGGTGTTCATTACACAAACAGCGCATCACAAAGCCTCAGGGTCCAAACCGAGCGACGCCTCTCTGAGAAATGGCAAGGGGTGCGAGGGGGTCCGGCAGCCCCAGGGCTGCGACTCGCCCCCTGGCCGCCCATCCCGCTGAGGCTCGGTCTCTGGCACACCTGGCCGGTAGCGGCTCCCGGTCGCTCCTGTCGCCTGCTCCCATAGTGTGCAGAGGTGCGGGCGCTGAGAAGGCAGCGCAGGGAGCGTGGCCTTGGGGAGCGCTAGCAGGGGCGTGACCAAGGCTGGGGTTGGTCCCCTCCATCCTGATTGTCTGGAGAACCTGGAGTCAAGGTTTCCTCAACCTCAGGCAAAAACCTCTGGGAGCGTCTGCTTTGTACTCAAGCCAGCCTTTAGCAGGTGGAGGAGGAAGCGTTAGAAAATAGAGTAAAAGAAAGAACGGATAGAGCCCGGAGTCTGGTGAAATCACAGGCTGCGAATTCCAAGACGCTGCCCATTTTTCTCCTTTATTATTAAAATATCATTATATTGGGGAGTCTTACAACGCATAACAATGGACACACCAATTTTCTTTTCAAGACATTTACTTCCTACTGAGCCCTTGATATCAGCTCCTCTTCCCCCACCCCCACCCCCTGTGACCCCTTGGTAAATCACAAGGAGGAAAAGGTCCCTAGAAGGAGCTTGTCGGAAAACAATCATAGCAACTGTGAAAGGATACAGGAATGACCCCTTAGGCCTAGATCTGCTCTATTCCCAGGACTCCCTCTGCCCCCACCCCCACCCCGCCCTCAGCACCCCCAGCCATTGGGGCCAGCAGTGGAGGAGCCTGAAACATGCAGTTTGCCTGGCAGCCTCCCCTGCCCTGCCCCCCCAGGAGGAGGAGGAGGGACGTGGGCTAGGGTTCACCACCTTCTGTGTACTCTTAACAAATGAACTTTTCCTGGTCCTGGCTTCCTAAGGCCTGGCCAGCTCTGTAGAAGCGATGGTCAGGCCCTGGCAGCCACTGAAGGAAGTGGCCAGGCGACAGGTCCAGTGGGAGGGCAGGCCTGAACTTCTGGGAGCCCGCCCCAAGGGGTGAGGGTATGGCCTTAGTGGCTTGCAGAGCAGAGCTGAAGCAGTGAGGTGCTGGGGTGGAGGGGTGTGATGGGGAGGTATGGGATGGAGGCTAAGAGGCAACGCCCTGGAAGGATCCCTGGAGATAGCTGTGTTTTGGGGGTTGGGATGTTGACAAAGGGACACTGAAGGCAAGTTATCCTCTTCCTCTTGGTTTCTGGCCAATGCAGCCTCATTGCCAAGTTGGGCACCTCCAAACCAGGATCTTTAACATCTTAATACCCGGGGTGGGGGTGGGGGCAGGGATCTGGACGATGAGGACAGCTCAGATGACCTAGTGAATCAAATGGAGGAACTAGCTTTTAAAATGACAAATGCAACATAATTGGGGAGGTCTCCAGGATCAAGTCACCAACCACCTCACAGCTCTTAGCAACCTGTCTTGAGAGAGGCTGGACCCACCACTGCCAGTCCTTCTTTCTTGCTTCCCTGACTTGGGTGGCCAAGGGTGGCCTGTGGAAGCTGGGGGTCGAGGGAGGAGTGCTCTGAGGGGCGAGGTGGGAGTGGAAGACACTGTCTTTTCCACCCAGCCTTGGCGCTGATGACCTCGTCGGACCTTTTTGTTTAATTTTAATTTTTACTTTACAAGAAATGCTGCTCCCATAGCCCCAAGTCTCTGGTTTCTTGATCTACTGACCCAATACACAGTCCATCTCTTTGGCTGAAAGCCAGAGAAAAGAGGCCGGGGACGTTCTCTAGGAAGGGGTGGCAGTGGCTGCCTTTAGACTGGAAAACTTTTTGTCCACTGGAAAGCCTGCGTCGCCGGGGGTCACCAGCGTCAGGCCGCGCTGGGCTGCCTGCTGCCCTTGAGAAACCTGGAGTTACCCAGGGCTGGACCCTGGCAAGCCCAAATGTCGCCCCGTTTCGTAAGAGACGCCGCCCCGACCTGACCCTTCTTAGCTGGCCTAGGGCCATCCTTGCCCCTCCTCGGCCAGGGAGCCCAGGCAAGGTCCCCTGGAGGCGGTTACTGCGAAGGAATGATCGCGGACCGATGCCCCTGAGGGGAACCGCGCTCCTCTAGTTCCCGTTTCCAGTAGCTCTAAAGCAGTTGCCAGGAGGGGACCTCGCAGAGAGGCGGTCCCTGAGAAGCACACATTGGGCCCAGGTATGCAACCTGTGGCTGGGTGTTCCCTCCGCGGATGGGCTCCTCTGGGAGTTGCACTGACTGACCTGGACTCTAGGAATGAACTCCAGAGGCGAAGCTGTCCCTCAGAGGGTCAGGGAGCCCCGGATGAAGAGAAATTGGTGCCTCTGGGTGAGGTTTCTCACCAAAGCCAACAAGCGTCGCTGTTGCCGCGCCCTGGGTCCTGGAGCTCTTGGCCCAGCCAGGCCCAGGGCTGAAGTCGCAGTCTCAGGGGAGAGCGGAGGGTTGCCAGGCGGAAGCTCGGATATGGGCACCGCCTGAAGACTCCTAGAGGTCCCCAAGGGCCACCCAGAGAGCTACAGGGCGAGGTGGAAAAGGGCCGGCCCTGTGCTCCACGGCGTCCCTCGTGGTGCTAGGTGCCTGTTGGCGGGAGACTGGGCACTTAGGAGCCCCTCGTTTTCTGAGCCCCTGTCAGAAATAACACCCCGCGGGCCTTGGTACCCGCTGCGGCACTCTCCAGGAGTGGAAGTCACGCCTCGCGGCTGTGGCCCCTGTCTGCACTGATGGTGGGTTCTGACGTTATCTGTAAGGTGCTTCTTCCCCGCACGTCTTCAGCTCCCAGGGGCAACCCGGCTGGTCCTTAGGGCTCAGCAATTTACCTCCGGCGACTTCGGAATGAAACGCGCCTGGCTCTCTCTGGGGTCTATACTGACCACTAGTCATCAGGTACATGGACTGATTAAAACGTGGCCTGGCGGCCGCCCGGATAAAACAACAAATTCGGACAACTTCTGTAAACCTGGCAGCAGGTCGTGCTTTTAAAAGGCGCTCACCTAAGCCTTGGCTGCTAAGTAGAGATCAAATGACAGACAGCTGGAGGCAGTGGTTAATTATCCCCTGCACCCTGTCTGCAGGAGTAATGGGTGCCCAGTCCTGGGTCCCTGCTTTAGGAAATCCGCAGCTCAGATCGCTGTCATCACAAGGACTTTCTTGGGTCGTGAAACTTGGAAAGGCTCCTGACATCTGTCAGGCTACTGAACTGCAGAGCGCGCTCTGGTTGGGTAGTTTCCTAAAAGGCGCTTCACTTAGCAACAGCTCCCGGGCGAGGGGGAGGGGAGGGGAGCGGCCAGAGGGCCATGTGGGCGCTTCTGAGGCCAGCAGGCAGAGAGGACAGGGGCAACAGTACCCAGGTGTCTTTGGGAGAAGGTGGGCTTACCCAGGAAACTAGACTAGCGCTCAGTTTACCCCGAAACCCGGTGAAGGGGGGAGCGCGAAATCATTCGGTTTCCTGATACTTGTCTTCCAGCCTGCGTGTGATATACACCCTTCCCTGAGCGTCCGGATACACACTCACTTAAACAGACACGTATACAGGACCGGCTCAGGCAGTTTATTTTCCATCCCAAATAGAATCACCCATCCAACTGATCGCAGTTTGGGGCATTGGACATTTGCATCCTTGCTGTCCAGATGGGCAAGAGAGATAGGCAAGGTGGCACCCAAACGGAGGGGGGCAGATTTGGGGACCCCGAACACCTGGGGGGTGATGCTGCCCTGGTCCCAGAATTTTAACACCAATGGTCAGCCCGGGACTCATAGGAGAGCGGCTCCCTGAGCCATGACAACTACGTATACATCCCTGTGGGAGAGAAAATGCGGAAGTGGGGGGAGGGGGCCAGAACCAGGCATGTGGGTGTCAGGGTGTGACAGATAAGGAGGTAGAAGCCTATAAATTTGGGGTGCACTTTGGATTTACGCCTTTGTTTTGTGTTCCCCACCTTTCCCCAGGGCTGGGGCGGCTGAGGGCCCACACCGCGCGGACACTATTTCGGCCGAGGCCACTTCTGCACGATTGGTTTCTCCTTCCCACCCGCCGCCTCTGGGAGTTTCAGGCGCTGTGCCGCTTGCTCCAGCTGGCGGCGGCGCTGGTCTGGTTCCCTCTCCCCAGCCCGAGTTCCCGCGCTGCTCGCCTGGGACAGACAGCCGGACCCGCCGGCGCGGCTTCGCCTTGGAATCTCGGCGCCCAGGTCAGGGAGGCTGAAAAACAAGAGGGAGTGGGGGTGGGGGAAGGGCGGCA
>NW_022103917.1:4682949-4684064 GCF_000313985.2 Echinops telfairi
TCCCCACGTGTGAGCTCCTCCGACAGCGGCCATCAGACAGGATCCTGTGCGGGCCCACCCGCTCACGGGCACACCGACCGGAAGCCGCCCTCCCAGCCCCTGCTCCCGGCCAGGCGCGCTGGCCTGATTTGTCCCAAATGAGGACCCAGGCTGGAAGCTGATTCCAGATGGAGAGGCTGCTCCAGCGCCAGCCAGTGCTCCTCCACTGCCTCCTAAGGGCCCCAAGCAGCGAAGTCCCAAATACAAGCAACGGAGTGGGCCAGAGGGCCTCAGCGTTGACCGCGAGAAGCTCTGGGGGCTGGCCCAAGACAGGGTGCCTTTGGCCCGAATGGAGCAACCAAGTCGTCTCCTGCCCTGGTGGGCGCCCCTTGGCACCCAGCTGCCCCTAGAAGTCCTGCTCGCCCCCCTCCCAGCCCATCACCTCCTCTAGCTTCGTTCTTTGAAACTTTCTGATCCCCTAATTGGTGGTCTCAGAACTGATCTCCCGCACTCCAGCCTCCTGAATAACTCTCGGCAAGTCACGGGGCCCTCGATGGGCATGGGGTGAACGAAAGAGCTCCCCGAACTACACCCCCACCCGCGGCGAGGCCGGCCGAGGGCTCAGCGGTGATTGGTCAGGGCGCGTCACTGCGAGGCTGTCAATCACAGGGCCCCCCATGGCCAGAGGCGGACCTAGTTCCAATCCCGAGGGATGAGCAGATATATAAGGAGCCCAGCAAGCGCCCTGAACTCCAGCAGCCCTGGCGACCAGCTCCACTGAAGCATCAAGTGCGAGCAATCTGCCAGGACCTGCCAACTTAGCGCTAAGCACTTCTGCAAGCCTTTCGAAGGTTCCTGACCGCCGGGTCCCGAGCGCTCCTCCGACAGAGTCCCCGAGCCTCTTCGCAGTGGCCATACCGGCCCCAGGTGCGCCTTCTCCGCCCACCACGCTGGCGCATCTACTGCCCGCCCCGGCCATGTACAGCCTCCTGGAGAGCGAGCTCAAGAGTCCCGTGGGGCCACCCGCCCCGGCGGCGGCCGGCAGCGGACCCGCGGCTCCGAGCGGCGCTGGCAAGAGTGGAGCGAACGCAGGCAGCGGTGGCGGCGCGAACGCAGGCGGCGGCGGCGGTGCGAGC
>NW_022103917.1:4684978-4688048 GCF_000313985.2 Echinops telfairi
GCGTGCACCAGCACTACCAGGGCGCGGGGACTGCGGTCAGTGGCACGGTGCCGCTGACCCACATCTGAGCGAGCTCGCCCGCCCTCCGCCAGCCCGCCCACCTCCCTGGGGCGGCACGCCTTGTGTTTTCGCTTTGCTTGCCTGGGAACTGTTGCCTTGTACTGATGTCGCGAAGGCCCGAATATTTGGGCCATAGCTGTCGGGTTTTGTACAAAAGCCAAGAGAAAGTCGGGGCCCTGAGCCATGGGACCTACTATCCCTTGCCCGCCACCCCTCCACCCCCTACCCCCCACCCCTTCCCCTTGTAGGCTGGGCTCTTGGCGTTGATGGCCTAGGAGCCCGCAGCCCCTTCCCTGCCTGGGGCCCGGGGGCGGAGGGGGGGCTTCCTGCTGCATTGGAACCTGTATTCTGCTTAGTTTGCTGTTAGCCAAGGACTGAGTGACTGGGAGGGCCTGGCCCCGAGCCAGGCAGCCCGGGGACCACACCGTCTGGCCCCTGGGCTCGCGGGGACATTCCTGGGCCGGTCGCGCAGGCCACTGTTAATTTATAGCCAGGTGTGCGTGTGCCGCTTCTGTCCCGTCCGCATTTAGGCCGTTGAGTCGGTGAATTTTGTGCTGTTTGCTATTTCTTCGCGCCAGAATTGAAAGTGTTCGAATTTCGTTTGGGAAGTAGGGAGGGGGCAGTTTTGTGTCAGGTTTTTAAAGATTTTGCTTAATTCATAAATAATCAATAAATTTTATAACCAACATGACGGAGTCCTGCTAATTTCGTGGCCCTGGACCTTGGCGCGCTTGGGGGATGGGGGCCAGCGCTCGCTTTTTTTTTTCTTAATCAGCTTGAGACTCGAGTTTGATTGGTGGGGGGCCACTGAGGGGAGGCGAACGCCTTTGGTTTCTTTTTTGTTGTTGCTGAAGTCACGGGGGCTGCTTCTCAGTTCCTAACAGCAACTGGGAGCGGAGCGCGGGTTGGCTCGCAGAGTCCCGCGTTCTCTGAGGCCACACACTTGTTGATGGCGATGCGCGTTCTCTGAAAGGGTGCCTGAGGCTGCCACCACTCAGAGCAGGGTGGGGATGCGGAAAGGATCCCCAAAGGGGCACGCTTGCCTCTGTGCACTGGGGCGAGAAGACACCCGACCAGGGCTGAAACTTGGACTAAACGAACACTTTCGGGAAAGGTCCAATTGTCCGATATTAAAAACGCTGCCAGGGCCCCTTAGCCAGAAACAAATGCACTGCCAGCTCAGGGACCGGAGCGATGGCGCCGGCACTCCCCACGCTGAGGTTTGGTTGACAAAGGTACACTTCAGACAGGCAATAGTCCACAGTTCTCAGCTGATGAGTCTTTTTTTTTTTTTAACATAACAACCTGCTCCTTAGAGCCTTGCTCCGTGCCCCTCCCCACTCCCAAGAAGCCTTCCTTTTAAGCCTCGCCACGAAGCCCCAACAGATCAGTTTCCAGCCTAGGAGGATCGCAGCGGTGGTTTCACCTCTTCCTCAACTGTTGGAGGAATCTGGATGGCGCCACGGTGAAAGTGACCGCTGCCAACCAAACAGGTGGGCTGTTGGACCCCAGCAGCCTCTGCGCCAGAGAAAGATTCAAGCAATGGATCTTCCTAAGGAATGAAGGCCTCGGAAACCCTCTGGGGCCCTTTGTAGCCGGCCCCACAGGGTGGCTGTGATTCGCAATCAGCTGGACAGCAGCGGCTTTGGGTTTGGGCCAGCTGTTGGAGGTGATTTCCTTAATCCTGCTAATCCTGTTACTTCGCCATCCCACAATCACTAAACTCGGCCTTTCCAGTAAACCAGGCCTGGTACAGGGATTGGATCCTCCCACCCCTGGCCCTGGGCAAGCGCTGCTCCCCCAAATTAGACTGAATTCCACGTTGCCATCGGGCTTTCTTTGTGCCGGCCAGTCATCCACCTGCGGGCCCTCCTTTACACCACTGGGGACCCAGACCTCCCCAACTCCCCTGAAGGTTGAGTCTTCCTGGAAGGCAGCTGAGGGAGGGGGTCTGGAGCTGATTACAGACCTGGTGCTTAGGCCTTACCTGCCAGCCTCCTGAAGCCCCCTCCTCCTCTTCATCTCTGGGCCTAAGACCTCAGCCCCTGTGGGCTGCTCACTGCTTTCACCAGGGCCGCTGTGTTTAGAGCCAGCTCAGTGGCTGCTGGGCCAGTGAGCCCCATCCCCCAGGGATCCCAGAGTCCTAGGGACAGGAGGAGACTGGGGACACCCACCAGCCATCCAAGCTCACTTCCTTGCTGTAAATGATTTAGGGTTGCTAGAGGCTAACCATTGCTCCTGCACACCCCTCCCCACCCCGCTTAGATTGGGTCAGAAATGGTTCTAAGGCCCAGGAGGCTTCACACATGCCAACTTCCTGACCCTGAGGGGGCAATGCCAATGGAGAGGGGAGGAGCATCGAGGGACCCCAAGAGTTTTCATTGTGACCCTGCAAGTGCTTTCTAAGCAACGGCGTCTTCCTCCCTCTCCAAACTGGGCCTTTGAGGAAACCAAGCTGCAGATAATGGCTTGTGGTTTTCACTGCAGCAAGAGCAGGCAAACCCAACAGAAGCGAAACCCAGATGTCGGGGCCCTCGGGACACCTCCCCAGCCAAAGCCTCCTTAAGCGGTTTCCTAGATCCCGGCTCTGGGAAGGTTGAAGGTGAAAACCAGGGTTGGCTGCTTGACCACCAACAATAAATAAGAGCCCCACCCTGGCGCCTCCTGGCTCCTCAGGAGCCTTTTGCATATGCGGAAACAGCCCCAGAAAGGGGAAATGTCAGTGCCCAAGGTGGTGGAGCTGGTTCCACTCTGCCGCCTCCGTGGAACCGGACCCCCCAACTCCACCACAGAACGGAGAGAGAAGCCGGGTGGGGGTGGGGGGTGCATCTCAGCCGCAGCTGCCTCCCCCCAAGCCCATAATCCAGCGAGGTCTCAAGAAAAGGGACCCCAAGTAGCTGCCGCGTGGTCAAGGGTGGCCTGGGATGGATAACAGAATCTTTTCGCTGTTATCCAGGGGGGCAGAGCTGCCTTTCGGTGGGAATTACAGCAGAGGTTGGCTTTGCTGCTC
>NW_022103917.1:4688616-4699994 GCF_000313985.2 Echinops telfairi
AGGGGAAAGATATCAGTCATATAATAGTTATAACGCAGGGTGAACTTTGGAGTTTTGCCCAGTCTTCCTTCTATTTCTCTGGGTCTGCCAAGTCTTAAATGGAGTCGGATTCCTGTGATCACCGGGAAAAGGCAGGTTTCAAATCAATTCCCTCCCTTGGGCCAACACACACTAGCGCCTCCTTGGGAAGGAGGAGCGATTCAGCCTTCCCCTCAGTTGGGGCGGAGCGGGGAGGGGGCAGGGAGTTCCCATAATCCGCTCGCTTTTCTCCAGGTTGGGCCTGCAGTTAACACAGGCAGGAGGAACGCCAGAGCACCCCCCTGCCAAGTCCCCTCCTCCGTAAGCAAAAGCGGCATCCGATTAGTGAGCCCGCTCGGTCATTCTTCAGACCCACTCACTGGAGAAAAAGACCTCCTTGAGAGGCAAGCTGAACGGCCTGAGCTGCCTGCGGGGCGCAGGGGCCACTGAAGAACCAGAAGGCGGCCCAGAAGCGCAGGGGCCCTGAAACCCTCCACGCCCTCTTGGGAGGGGGTGGGGAGCAACTCCTGGCTGCCACCCCCCTCCCCCGCCTGTTACCTCTAGGGGCTGAAGAAGGGAAAGTGCACACCCTTGGCTGAATCAGACCCCATACTGTTGTCCCTGCTCATGTCTCCGCAGGGGGACTCACTGCTGGTTCTCCCTGCTCCCACCCGGCCCCTCATCAGCCACTTGCCCCCAACCCTCTTTGCAAACAGATTGTCTCTTCCCAGCTTAATACCTCCTGGTGGCTTCTCCTTGTTTGCTCCTGGAAAGATTTCCCAACTCCTCCAAAGCCTAGCCCAGCTCCTGCCTTCCAATCTGGGCTCAACTTCTGCCACTTTTCCCTCTTTCCCTCCTATCTTTCCAGGATTCTTTTAAGTCCCTTTGCAGAATGAACAAATCACGAGCTCTGAAAGTTTCCAATCTACAGGCACTCTCAAGTTCAGTAATTGTTTCGAAATTCTAGTTCTCAGGCACGGGGAGATATCAATTTTGCATCTGGGAGGGTTCCTGAAATCCAGAAATCAAATATGAATCACCTGACGATTCATAAATGGACTGGCAAAATACGCACGTGGTTTCTTCAGGAGGGGGTGGGGGAGCTATTCATAATGTTTTCTTGGCTGGGAATGTTCTCTGCCCTATCCCACTCCACCCCACCCCCAGCTCTTCCCTTAAATAGCCCAGCTTCATCCTGCAGATCTCAGTTCCAACCTCTCCTCTTCTGAACAAGCTTCCACAAGGAGGCCCTCCTCTAGAACAGGAAAGAGTGTGCAGCTTCTCGTAGGATGAGGGGTCGCTTCAAAGCACTAGTCCTAGTGTCCACAGAGACCAGTTTCCGTTGCCCTATAGGGTTTCTGAGCTAGAATTGACCTGTTGGCAGTGAGTCTGGTCAGGAGGTTTGTGTGTGTGTGTGTGGGGGGGGGTGTCTATTTATCCTGTCTCCTGCCTAGTCTGTAGGTTCTGTGAGGGCAATGCCTAACCAAACCAACTGCCATAACCTGAGACCCCATTAGACACAGTGGAACAGCTCCCTATGATGTCTGCGGCTGTCATTCTTTAGTATGTGTGCAGAAATCCTCATTTCTGTCGGATGGAGCAGTTGAGCTGGTGGGTGTAAACCATCAACCTTTTGGGGTAGGAGCCCAGTGCTTACTGCACGGTGCCAGCAGGACTCCTTAGCCCATGGTCGGTTCTCAAAAGTATATATGAAGTACTTACTGCAGGTTGGGGACCCCAGGCATGTTGCATAATTAGAGGAGAGACAGAAATCTTTGGGGGAAAAGGATACAAGGATTAAAGGATCCATTCTTCGAGGCTGATGGAATCAGCGCAAACTCATGAAAATCAGCACTGAATTTCCAACCCCAGCTCTGTCCCTCACTAATTGGGGGCTCTGGAAAACATCCCCTACTGGAAGCCTCAATTTCTTCAGCAGTCATGTGGGAAAACTGTCTATTTGGTGTGAAGAGCCAATGAAGTGAGCTTCCCAGGGTAAGAACAATGCCTGGCACATCATGACTGTCAGGTTGTTCCCCGCCTTTATCTCAAAAGCAGCCTGGGTTGCCTGTGAGGGAAAGTGAGTGCTCTCTACTCTGATTCTAAATCACAAGTGATTTTCTCATTGTGAGGGCCAGTTAGGGATGAAGTAAGGAGGTAAAATAAGACTTCCCTAGTGAAAAACAACAACAAAACAAATGAACAAAGCATGAACAACGGGAAAAAAAACAAGTCAACTTTTTTGAAATTTAAAAATGATGTGACTCAAAGGACATCATCAATAAAACAAAAAGAAACACAAAGAATGAGAGAGGATTGGCTCAATGCACACACATATAAGTGGTTTCTATCTACACTATAAAAAGAACTCTTACAAATCAATACTGAAAATGGACACCTCAATTTTGAAAACGAGCAAAGGGCTTGAATAGACATTTCTCCAAAGTAGATATAAAATGACCAATATGTACATGAAAAGATGCTCACCATCATTAGACATTAGGGAAGGAAAATCAAAACCATAATGAGATACCATTTCACACATACTCGGAAGGCTATAGTAAAAAAGATAGCTAATAACAAGTGTTGGCGAGCATGTGGAGTAAAGGGAACCCTCATACACCTGCTGGTGTGAGTATAGAGAAGTCACTTTGGACCAGTCTGGCAGTTGCTCAAAAGAGTAAATATTGAGTTACCACATGACCCAGCCTCCTAGGAGGCTAACACACAGGAATACGGAAAACATGTCATCACACAAAAACTAATACATAGATGCTCATAGCAGCATTATCATAACAGCCACAATATAGAAACAACCTAAATGCCTATCCAAGAGTGAATGTTTTTAGATAGGGTAGGCCATTTCCAAGGTAAACAAGGGCTATGGGAGGGCCAAGGAAGGGGTTTCCTAGAGAAGAGGATATTTGAACGGAGCCTTGTAGGGTATGCAGGGCTTTCATAGGACGAGGCAAGTGTACGGACCCTCCCAGCTGATAGAAGAGCATGAAAAGGGGACAGCACACATTTGAGAGTCAGAGAACATGTCATCTAACAGCTCAGCTGCAGAGAAAGGGAGAGAGCATTGGTGGTGTAGGGGCAGAAGTCTCCCCTCCTTCCACCTAAGGGACTGGGTTTGATTCCCACTCATGCACCTCAAGCGGAGTAACTCCTCTGTCACTGAAGGTGCTCTGATGTTGAACAGGTCTCAGCGGAGTTTCCGCATCAAGGCAGACTCAGTCTAAAAAGAAAGGATATTTCTGAAAATCAGCCGATGAAAACCACAGCAATGAGAGAGAAAAGGAGTGGAGAGATGTGAGAAGAGAGGCGGAGAAGTAGACAAGGTCCTACTCATGGGTCTTGAAAGTCACTCCGAGGCATATCTAGGGTACCTCTTGGTTGCAAGGGGCAGGTACAACTGCTCACCCCAACTCCCACTCACTACACCTCTGCCAATGTCACGCTAAGGTGTTGCAACTTGATCTTGTACCCAGTGGGAGCCACTAAAGGGTTTTTGGTCAGTACTCTATAAGATCAGGGTGACAGCAGTGTGAAAGACAAATTGGACAGGGAAGAGACTGGAGGTAGAAAGATTAGCCAAGAGGTTGTTCAGTTTAGTTCAGCCAAGAGAGAAGGAGCTGACTGAGAGCACTGGTGGTGAGAATAGGAAATAGTAAGATCAAGAGGTAGATGTTTGTGCTTGGGCCTGCATAGGGCGACTAGAGAGGGGAATGGCATTGGCAGAGATAGAGAACATAAGAAAAGGTTCTTGAATTTTGAAAGAGAAGGGTGTACATAATTACAACTTCAGTGTGGGACTGACTCTATAATTCTGAATACAATCATCATCGATGACATAAACAGAACTTGTTCAAATGAACTCTTCCTCCATCAAGAGCTCATCTGGTATAATAAGAACAGCCAAATTACCCACTAATACTGCTTCCATGACAATCAGGCTATATGGTGCTGGACTATCTGCTCAATGGAAATAGCATTTGAATATTTGTATACCCATAGTTTGGGATTCATTTGTTGACTCCTTTTTTTTACTTTTAAAGACCTCTTAGGTGCCTTCTAACTTTAAGATTCTGCAACAAATCTCTCTGAGCAGAAATGGGATATCTGTAATGTCAAAAGCCCCAAGCAGCTCAGCAAAATGGAATGGTAGCAGGCTTCTGCGCTCACGCCCTGGGCAGGATAGTGGTGTCAACACCTCCAGCAGAGCTGATAGAGCTGTCTTTCAGTCTGTCTGCAGTTCTGTTTTACATTCAGCAGGTTCGCTAGAAACACCCTCACCACCACCAACCCCCTGCAAAAGAGCTCTGGGTCAACTTGACATCTACTAGACTCTCCATGCACTTAATTTTCCCTTCTACCAAGCTCTCTTGTGATGAAACTTCACATCATTTCTTTGTGGAAAATAAATTAGGCTCAGTGTGTACACAACATGCAAATTCTAGAGATGGTGCCACTATTTGCAAGCAGCGACAATCATCAGCAGATTTCTGTCTTTGTTTTTTTTTTTCAACTGGACCTTGTCCGATTTGGAGAGCGCTCAGGTTAATCCGAAAGCTGGAGGAACTCACTACTATATGGAGTCTTTAGGGAGGTTTTGGGAGAAAGACGAGGCTTTCTATTCCTGTAAACAGTTACAGTCTCAACAAGTCACAGGGGCAGTATTCTCCCATGCTGTTGGGTCACTATGAGTCAGTATGGACTCCATGGCAGTGCATTTGGTTTTTTTTTTTGGGGGGGGGGGCGGTTGGTTTTAGGAAGGTGTCATTTGGAACCCCAATATGGCTGCAACATTAAAGAAAATTAATTTAGGATTGGCGTATTTACTTGGCTAAGATACACACACACCCCCAGCCCCGCTTCTGTCACACAACACCTGTTTGAAGAATGACCCATCTTTTAGATGTGGGAGAGCTCCACGGGGACGGTCTTGGGTTGCCGCACTTCCAGAACTACCTCCACACTGAGACCTTCCAAAAGTCCAGTCCATATGGTTCTCCTGAGCATCAGACCTGTAGATCCTACTGCCTCCTAAATATATGTACTGTATTGGGCTTACCCACAGCAGACAAACTTGTTTGAGATCAAACTAACTCATCATTTTCCTCCTCAAAGCAATATCTCCTATCCTTATTTTCCATCTCAAACAACCTCATTGTCTGCCTAGACACTTCCTTACTCCTCTTTTCCCATTGTAACTTTCTAATATTTCCAGAATGCATTGATACTCCATCCCCACTGCCTTAGTTGGAACAGGCATTGCTCAACTGTTGTGCAATAAGTGACCTCAAATGTAAGCAGTGGAAAACCGAAGATGCTATTACTTCACAGTGTCTATGGGTCAGCAATCCAGGTGAGACATGGCTTACCTGGTGTTGGCAAGGACTATACATTTTGTTTGTTCAAGACTGGACTGGAGTATACCCTGCTTCTAAGCTTACTGGTGAGTTTATTGGAGGTGACTCAAGATTACGTTCTTTGCAGAACCTTTGTCTTTTGTCTGGAGTCTCTGGCTGGTGCAAATGGGCAAGTGCATCTTAGAAAGGCCTCCAAAAAGTCACAGTCATTGAGAGCCCTGAGTCTGAATTCACTCAATGGCAATTGATTGGTTTGTTTGTGTAACATATCCACTAGCATCCTAACTGGTGAACAGGGCCTCCTGAGTTTCCCACTCCAGGCCATTCTCTATATTGCGATCTGAGTGTTGCTCCTACAAAACCAGTGGAACAATACTTCTCCACTGCTGAAAACCTCTGTTGGCAATTGCGCCACTCACAAAACAAAGCCCAAATTCCTTGGCAAGCCATTCAAGGCCTTCCATGATCTGGTCCTGACTCTAGCCGTATTCCCTCCACACACACCTCCCTGTAGCCATATCAAACTACGAGTAGGTCCCAGGGTCCCTGAAACATGCCAGGTGCTTCGAAGCCCTTCCCTAGTTTCAGAGGACAGGAAGTACCAGCTGCTCTCACAGTCTGGATGTGCTTTCTCTTTCTCACCCCTTAGAGACCCTTCCTCTAATGAGCCCGCCCGACTGACTCTCCCTAAGTTCAGGCCCCCAAAGCCCTTAGAACATTGCTCTATTGCAGTGGTTCTCAACCTTCCTAATGCCGTGACCCTTTAATACAATTCCACATGCTGTGGGGCCCCCAACCATAAAATTATTTTTGTTGCTACTTTATTACTGTAATTTTGCTACTGTTATGAATTGGGCGAACCCTGTGAAAGGGTCGTTCGACACCCCCCCAAGGGGTCGCGACCCACATGTTGAGAATCGCTCCTCTATTGGAAGAACTGACACACGATGAAAGTTGTTATTTTCTGAAACAAAATCAACTAATGTTTGTGCTATCAAGAAAAAAAAGGCACTGAAGTTCACACAGGTCATAAAAGAAGTTCCTAGAAGTTCAAACTAGGATGGACTTGAAGGACCTGAAAAATGAAAGGGGTAGGGTTTGTCCAAGGTCACACTACTCCTTGGTTTACACCCAGACAGCTTAGCCATGCCTTCTCACACCAACTCATGAGCTCTTTTGCCTCCTCCCACGGTCCCTTTGCTGCAGCTGGACTCTCTCAGCCCTCTCTGATGGGGGGAAAGACAGAAGATGAACAATTTCCAGTAACTTTTTTTTCTTTCCTCTTTGGGTCCACGTGGGTCCTGGGAGTATCTCCAGCTTGCGTGAACTTGCATTTCCTGTTCGGGAAGGTAATGAGCCTCACATTCTAAACTTGAGTAAAGCAATCTGAAGAAATTGCAACCATTTGGGGAAAAGGGTTGTTTTGCTAGCTGAGTTTACTTGGGGGAAGTTCATGGGTTCCTAAAGAGCCACTCTTGGGCCTCTCCTGATAGCTGCATTCTTCCCTATATTCTATTTCATTCACCAGCACTTTCGTTACTGGGCAGACGGTTTGTAGATTTCCATATCCAGGACTCAGAACCCCAGATTACTCATAAGTAGAAATGTATGGGCGGGATATGGCTCTCGTTTCCACCTTCTTCCTTTTCTACGGAATAAATCCTTAACATACCAAAAAGAGCCGTTCCAGAGATAACGGGGCCTCACAGCATGTGCCGCCTGAGTAGCTGCAGCAGCAATGGCAATCCCAGTGACAGTCCAGGCCCTGAAATCAGCAAGAACGAGGCATCTGACAAGAGGTGCTGAGGAGGACGATACTGCAATGGCTCAGGAGGTGCTGATGGTGGGAGGGCCATGGCAGGGCTGTCCTGTGAAATCCAGAGACTGTGTTTTCTCAACGGGAAAGTGGAGGGAAGCTGGCTGACACTCTAACACAGGGGGGAGAAGTCCATCAGACAGACTGCACAGCTCAGACCCTCCCAGGGTCCATAGATGAGGGGGCTTTTCCTTGCTAACGACTCTGAGCCTCTAGACAGAGCCTTTTCTGTAAAGTGGGCAGAATGGCAGCACTGACCTTATCGCTTTGCTTACTGTTTAAATAGAATAATGCATGTAAATAGTCATCATTCAAGAAGTGGAACAGGATACTTTTGTTTTTATAGGCCTAGGAAGATCCAAGAAGCCCTGGTGGGGTGGTGGTTACATGTTGGGTGGCTAACTGCAAGGTCAGCAACTAACTGCAAGGTCAACGGTTTGAAACCACCAACCCCCACTGTGGGGAAAAGATGAGGCTTTCTCCCCACTTCAAGAGATAGTCTCAGAAACCCACAGGGGCAGTTCTACTGTCTTAGAGGGTCACCAAGAGTCAGCATCAACTTGATGGCAGTGAGTTTTGTGTTTGGGGTGGAAGGTCCAAAAAGCCCACATTCCAAATGACCTCCAATACACCAACCCATGGAGCTTCTCCTACCAGTTTCTTGGGCATGTTTCCAAACCTCGCTGAGCCTCTGGCTTCCTTATCTGTAAAATGGGGATAGTAATGGTATTGCTTTTATAAAGTTGCACTGATGATTAAAGAAGAGATGTCAGCTCTATGCCTGACATACACGATGATTTGATATGCAGCATTTCGACAGCATCTTGGAAGGCAGTGTAGAGAGAGTTCAGCAGAATTCAGTTTGTGATGTTAACCTTGCAGATTTCGGACTCTCAATGTCAATGGGTGAATCTCAGAGATCTATGACTTGATCTTACGCAAGAAGGTCAACAAAGGCACATTTTTGCTTCCTTTGCAATAATAGACACCGATCAGAGAATTCTTCTTAGGTTTGAATTGAAAGCTTAGCAGTGTGTGAATTTTCTGGAATGATTTCTTTAATGTCCTGAGCCTTTAAGAAGCCTCAGTGCACTATGTTTGTCATTCTGGGCCTCAGTTTCCTCATCTATAAAATGCTGAGAATAACAACACATCCGAGGTCTACTCGGACTGTGGCCACCAATGAGAGAGCAGCGAAGGCTTCCAAGCTGGTGGGAAAACAGTTTGAGAGAATAAGGAAAGGAGACAAGCTGGCATTTGAGTTGGTGGAGGTGGTGACGGTGGTGGTGCTGCTGCTACCTCTGGTGATGGTGGTGGTGGTATGTGTTTGGGATGAGGGTTTCCATACGTAGGCAAGGGCTTGCTTGGCTTGAATCTGCTGCTGGCAACTAAATAAGGGAGGGAGCATGTGGGCTTTCTTATCAACTTGTCAAATGTGGGCCACAGAGAAGAGGGGAAGGTGGAGTTTCAAAGCTGCCAGCAGATCCTCATTAAAAATTTGATTTGGACTCCTTTTTACTTGTTGGAATCCAATAGCTAACAGAGAAAACACACATGAAGTACTTATTGAACAGTGGCTGGTATGATTCAAACCACAGGTCTTGGTAGAGTCCTTGGTCTGTGTGTTCCATTGCAAATTGGGGCCTTTCTTGCCATGAGAGGTTTCATGGGGCAGTTTAGAGAGTACTCAATGGGCTACTGGACAACCAGAGAGCTATCCTTCATCAGCCCCGGGAACTTAGCTTTCTCTCTTTCCCTTTGGGCCTCAGGTATTCAACGAGGGGGCAGGTCTAGATGTTCTCTAAGGCTCCCTGCAGGTCGAACAGTGTTTGAAAGTCACTGGGGTTGGCTCACTCATTAAAGCAGTATAGCGGCAGAATGAAAAACCTCGTTTCCCTTTTCAGCCCACTTTCTACTATGTTCCAGATGCTGTTACATCTTGTGCTATTTGTGTCTCTAAGACAAATTTAAACCAGCATGGTAAAGGAGTAAACAAAAAATAAAGAGAAAAAAGACTAACGCTAACTCAAGTCCCCCGATAGATCAACTATTGTTCCGACTTTCCCGCAGCCTGAAAGAAACGCTACATATCACCCATTGTCTGAAAGAACCCTTCATGTCACTCTCCTTACAAAGCAGTCTCTTTTTTGGGCTTTATTGTCAAGACAGGTCCAGTGAAAAATATTCACGTGGGGTGCAAAAGGACAGAACAAAGGGAAAGAAAAGTCCTGGAGATCTAGAAAATGTAAAAAGTGGTCCCCAGAAATGAGAAGATCATGTGTTACCAGCAAAACGATGATTTGCATCCAAAGCAGCCTCCCAAGGAGACCAGGATAGCACCCCCATGTCAGAAAAGGGTCCTAGGGGGCCAGCAAGACCGAGGACTACAGCTGTTGCTTAGTGGACAATCCTCAAGGGCAAAAGAAGTTGAAAAATAATTTCCCGGGGCCCTGTTACCTGTTTGTTTGAAGCAATTCCTGAGATCTAAACTCTCAGCTGTCCTTCAACTCAACTCTATATGAAAACATTCTTGTCAACAGTGAGCTTCAATATCCTTTTGATGATTTTCTTAAATCTTACCAGTTGATCTTGGAAGGATGGAAGGGCCCAAACTGTGAAAAAGCATGGCAGACTAAGAGGTAAACCACCCTCCAGAGGATATTACACGGGATCGCACTTGCTAAAAGTGAGAATGTCTATCTTGCTAAGGACCATCTACTTTCTTGGTTTCTTTGTCACAGGGTAACTTTATGTCCTTTCGGATAAAGGATGCCTATGACAGAAGTCTCCCATCTTGTCTATTTACTCTTACAACTGAATAGATAAAGGGGACTTCTAAAGTGGAATGAGAAGATAATGGAGTTTCCCCACAAACTTTCAGAGCCACCCTCTGTGTGTGTGTGTGTGTGTGTGTATAAAGATATATGTGATTCTATTAGGTGTGATATGTCTAAATATATATACGAGGGGGTACCCCACCCCCAAATGGAAAATAACTCTGCTGGGTGGAGTACAAATTTTTTCCCCTGTTAAGTGAGCATCCATTAACTTGCTCTAAGTTAGTGCATCCAGTTACCTGGGAAGGTTCTCACTGGTCACAGTGAATATTTTCATAAAAGCAGTTTCACTCAAATCTCATTATTTTGTGATAATAGAATTAAGAGAACGGCATGCAGCTGTGAAATTTTATTTCCTGCTAAAGAAAAGTACCATAGAAACTGTTGTGATGTTGAACACAGCTTACAAGGGCAGCTCGATGTAAAAACTCAAATGTACGAGTGCTTTTCTTGTTTCAAAAAAGGTGAAATGTTGCTCTATGACAAACCTCATTCTCGACATCCGACAACTTCCCAAATGGATGAAATGTTGGCGTGTAGTCCATTAGGAATTTGTTTCACCAGGTCAGACTGTTAATCAAGCTTTCTATTTAGAAGTCTTAAAAAAATTGTGTAACAATCTGCAACAGAAAGGGCCTGGTTTATGACAGATGGGGGACTGGTTTTGCCACCATGACAATGAACCTTCTCACACAGACATCTCCGTGCGCCAGTTTTTGACAAAAACAGCATGCCTCTCTTGCCCCACACACCTGACTCACCTGATCTCACTCCATGTGACTTCTTTTTGTTTCCACGAATGAAGAGGGAAATGAAAGGACAGTGGTTTGAGAACATACAAGAAGTGAAGAAGGTGGGGAGGGGGAAAGGAGGGGAAAAAAGAGCAACCGAATAGAAGGGCTCAATAGAAAGTAAGGCCTCAATAGAAAGTAAACGTCTAGAAAATAATGATAGCATCATATGTACAAATATGCTTGATGCAATTGATGTATGGATTATTATAAGAGTTCTAAGAGCCCCCAGTAAAAAAACAGAGGTGAAGAGAAAAACGAGGGAGGTGCTGTCAGCCATCCAAACAGGTGACTTTGAAAAATGTTTCCAAGAATGGAACCACAATCTGACAAATGTATGAAGTGTAATGGATATATTCAGAAGGTGATAAATTTGTTTTGTAAAGCACATTTTGAAACCCAAATGAAGGCTGAACATGATAGAGGGACAAGAGGAAAGTAAAAGGAAATAGAGGAAAGAGCTAGAAAGCAAAGGGCATTTATAGAGGTCTAAATAAAGGCATGTACATATGTAAATATATTTATATATGAGGATGTGGAAATA
>NW_022103917.1:4700775-4713748 GCF_000313985.2 Echinops telfairi
GGGGAGCGGGCAGGGAGGGGGCAAAAATGAGGAGCTGATGCCTGGGGCTTATGTGTAGAGCAAATGTTTTGAGAATGATGAGGCAATGAATGTACAAATGTGCTTTACATAATTGACGTATGTATAGATCATGATAAGAGTTGTGTGAGCCCCTAATAAAATGATTATTTTTTTTCATTTTGTAAAAAAAAATCAATAAATCCATAGCTTTGAAAAAGAATTCCATTTCTTTTGGGGGGTGGGATACCCTGTTGTATATACACATATGTATCATATATGAGGGCATGGTAGTTATATAATTTGCTGCAAATTTGAGACTATTAAGAGTGAAGGGGTGGAGTTTAGCCTGTCAATCGGGTGGCAGCTTGACCTCATTGGAGCCACTAAGAAGATAAATAGCTCACTGGAGGCAAGACACTCCCTCACTCCCTGGGAGACATTGTAGCTGACAAAAACATGGAGCTACACTAGAGTCCTGGAGCTGAAGGAGATATGTGAAGACCCCTGCCAGCGCTGAGATGCTTCCACTGCCACTGGATCCACAAGACTTTCCACTTGCTGGCCTGTGATCTTCCAACATTTGGCATCATTGCATGTGTTGAATAAGTCTGAAGAGGAATTTATAGATTGGTGTCGGACATATGGGCCAATATCAGACTTATGGACTTGATCCAGAGTGGGCTGGGATGTTTTCTTAATATTCAATTTCTCTTATGCATAAAATTCTTTCTTATACATCTATGAGTGTCTGTTAATTTGTTTCTCTTGTCAACCCAGACTAACACAGAAAGTAAATAAAATGAATTGCTACTAGAGTTCCTGTCCAAGCAAAACATGTTTAAATATGTCTCTGTAATCAGTGGGTAGCTGCGGACAAGTTATTTCGGTAACACACTTGTCTTAGTCTCATTGGAATGCTTAAAAGGAGGATTCAATCAAAACAGTGGCTTCCAAGGGGATCTCCTGGGCCGGGGCAGTTCAAGGCAGAGAGGCTAACTTAAAGATTACGGGGACTGTTTTCTTGGACTTCTGAGGGGTAGTCTGGATGCATCTTCTGTAAGTAATCAGGATGATCATTGGAGAGCCTATTTTATGAAGAAATTTTAAGAGAATTGAAAGCTGGTTGGTGAGAAAAAGGCCAGGAATTTCCCCTATCAGCACAATGTACCTGCTTTTTCTTCAAGGGCAGCGAAACCTTTCCCGTCCACCCTAGAGTCCTGATCTTGTCCCTTCAGACTTCTTTTTGTTCCCCAAACTCAAAGAACATTTCAAAGGAACCCAAAGTGAGCCCTCCGAGGATGCAAAAACTGCCTTTTTGAGGGGTGTCAATCAAAGAGTGCAGGAGTCTTTGTAGGGAAGGGCTTCTGTTGCTAGGTGCCCTCAAATCAGCTCAGACTCATAGTGACCCCAGGTACAACGGAACGAAACACTGTCTGGGTCTTATGCCATCCCTTAACATTGTCATGTTTGAGCCCATTGTTGCAGTCACTGTTGTCAATCTTTTTCTTCAAAGGTCTTCCTCTTTTTTTGCTGTCCCTCCACTTTACCAAACATGATATCCTTCTCTAGGGACTGATCTCTCCCAATAACATATCCAAAGTACGTGAGATGAAGTCTCACCATCCTTGCCTCCAAAGGACATCTATAGACCTAGATGGAGTATATGTCAAGAAACAATAGCTTCACCAGCTGCTCTGTGGGAGAAATAGACAAGAGTCTGCCTCCATAAAGATCACAACGTGGGATGGTTCTCCTCTGTCACATAGGGTCGCTATGAGTTAAAATCAACTGGAAGATACATAACAACAGCCTATCACGATTCACGTAATATATGTAAACCTTATAGCGGGGCTTTGGAAAGTTGGTAGATAATGGAATAAGAAGTAAGTGGAATGTTTCTGTGAACTTTTTGAAGCCTTCTCATATATAGCATGATAATGTTATCTAGTGGCCATCAATGGAGCCCTGGTGATGTAGTGGGTTACACATTGGCTTACTAAACCACAAGGGCAGCAGGTCAAACTCACCAGCTGCTCTGTGAAGGAAAGATGAGGCTTTTGCTTCTGGAAAGACTTACAGCCTCAGAAACCCACAGGGGCAGTTCTACTCTGCCCTCGATGGTCACTAAGAGTCAGAGGATCAATAACTTACATTGGCCAGGTTTTAATCTGAGTGAATCTGAGAACTGGAGCTAACTTCTCTAGCTTTATTTCCAGAGGTTTCCTCAGTATGTTTTTTCTCAGGTGGAGATGTTTAAGCTAAAGGAAACCTGCTGCTGTAATATTGGTTCTGATTCTTAGTGACTCTATAGGACAGGGTAGAATTGGCCATAGAGTTCCTAAGGCTATAATCTTTATGTAAGAGGACTGTGGCATCTTCTTACTCAGAGTAGCAGCTAGGTTCAAACCTTGGCCCCTGGGTTTCTTGTGGGGATGCTTACTGATTCTGAAATGTCTCTGGACACCTCACCCACCAGTTGGAAGAAAGGAACACAAACTCCCGGGAAAAGCTTATCGAGCAACCAGAGTTAATGAAATCTCAGGTTAGAATGCATGTTTCCCTCATGTTGCCTAGTTTTTTTTACTAGCAGCTACTGAGCACACGTAAGTTCTGAGAGTTCTTTATGTATTCTTGATACTAGTCCTTTGTCAGATATGTGATTTGCAAATATTTCATCCAAGCTTCTGGATTATCTTTTTGTACGCTTGTGTTAGTCCGGGTAGACTAGAGAAACAAATTCATAAACACTCATCTGTGTATAGGAAAGATCTTTATATACAAGAGAAGTTGAATATTGAGAAAACATCCCAGCCCAGTCCAAATCAAGTCCATAAGCCCAGTATTAGCACATATATCCGATACTAATCTACACATTCCTCTTCAAACTCACGAAACACATATCATGACACTGAACGCATGAAGATCACAGGCCAATGGGTGGGAAGTCTTGTGGATTAAGTGGCATGTAAGCATCTCAGCACTGGCAGAGGTCTCCACATGGTTCCTCCAGCTCGGGGGTCTGACTGCATCAGGGTAGTTTCATGTGGCTTCTCGTCAGAAATGTCTCACAGGGAGTGAGCCTGTGTCCCGCCTTCAGTGAGCTATTTATCTCCTTAGCACCTCCAAATGAGGTCATCAGGCTATGACCTGATTGACAGGCTAGACTCCATCCCTTCACTCTGAATCCTCAGATTGACACCAGATTATGTAACTACCACAATGCTTAAATTAACATGGCTTCTACCAGAACAAAAACTTAAATTGTGAGGAAGTTCAATTTATCTTTTTCCCCTTTTCTCTTTTGCCCTTCGCTTTGGATGCCAAGGCTAAAAAACTTCATCAAGCCCTGCAAACTCACTGCCATGGTGTCAGTCCTGACACAATCGCAACCCTACATAGGGATTTCAAAACTGTAAATGTTTACAGGGACAGATAGCATCATCTTTCCCCTGACAAGCAGGTGGTGGCTTTGAGCCACTGACTTTGCAGTTAAGTGTCCCATTCTTTACCCACAGCAGCACCAGGGCCCTTTCATCAAACCCTAGGTCGCCCAAAATTTCTCCTATTTTTCTTTTAATGTTTCATACTTGGCTTTACAATTAAGTTCATGATTCACTTTGAGTTAATGTGTGCATTAAGTATGAGGTTTACATATAGCACAGGGTGGAATATAGTAAACATCTCTATAAGGTAGGGGGCTTTTCATGGGGTAGCACACAATTGATACTCTCTCATGTTGGGTTGCGACAATTAGTCCCTTCCACCCATTCCTTCCCCAACACCTGTTACAGTTCCCACCCCCGAGGGCCTTCATCTCATTGCAAGTGGGATAGTGTCAAGGAAGAAATCTGTCTTCCTGCTCAATCCTCAGCCAGTTCTTGTCCCCACTGTCTGGTTCAGTAGGAACCTGCTGGCCTGACTCTCAGCCTCTCCCCCTCCCATCTTCAGAGAACTCACAGACACACATGTCTTCTCATCCCAAGAGTGTGATTTTATTAATTATAATCACCACAGGTGTTTCCTTGTGCTGGATAAAGACATGGTCTTTATCCCCCCACATCCTCCTCTGTAGAGCCATCCTCCAGTTGTTAAGGGTTTCTGGATCTGGAGTCCACCTGAAGTTCTTGCGTTTGGTCTTGATTCAGTTTCCTTTGTTTACCCTCTTTACCAGCTGGTGATCTTACAACTCTTTTATGCTTTCTTGGAGGGGCATTTCGGCGGGCACCTACTGCAAGAGGTGATTTTACTCTCCGCGATGATTTCCAAACCTGGAAGAGCAACCGGATAAGGCTTCTAGGGATTGACTTTTGGGAAAAGGATGGGGACTGGATGGGAAGGGAGCTACATAATAAGGGGTGCAGTTGCAGCAGGGGTGGGTGGTGGTGGTGGTGGTGCCAGGGAAGGGCAAAGTAGGAGTCTTGAGAAAGAGGAACTGATTGAGGACGAGGAGAAGGATGGGTGGGGTTGTCTGACCTTGTATTGAGTGCCCTTCTCCAATCTTGCATGATTCCTTGTGAATAGTTGTTCATTGCTAATGTTTTGTGCCTTCGAGTTCGAGGTTGACTGCTCCCAGTTCGTGATTGGCTGCTCCCAGTTCCTGGGTGGGTGCTCCGTGATTGGCTGCTCCCAATTTGTAGTGTGCTGCTCTCAGTTCGTAGTTGGCTGCTCCAAGTGTCTGGGTAGATGCTGTCAGTTCGTGATTGGCTGCTCCAAGTTTCTGGGTGGATGCTCTGAGTTCGTGATTGGCTGCTGTCCTCAGTTTGTGATTGGCTCCTGTGAGTTTGTTGTTTGTTGTTCTGAGTTTGAGATTGCCCACTGCGAGTTCGTTGTTTGCTGTTTCCAGTTCGTGATTGGCTGCTATGAGTTCCTTGTTTCCTGCTTCGAGTTCGTAGTTTGCTGCTGTGAGTTCGTTGTTTCCGGCTTCGAGTTTGTGGTTGGCTACTGTGATTTCGTTGTTTGCTCTTCTCAGTTCGTGATTGGCAGCTCCCAGTTTGTGGTTGGTTACTGCGAGTTCGTTGTTTCCGGCTGCGAGTTCGTTGTTTTCGGCTGCGAGTTCGTTGTTTCCGGCTGTGAGTTCGTGGTTGATTGCTGCGAGTTCTTTGTTTGCTCCTGCCAATTCGTGATTGGCTGCTACGAGTTTGCGGTTGGAAGCTCCCAGGTTGTGGTTGGCTACTTTGAGTTTGTTGTCTGCCACTCCCAGTTGGTGATTGGCTGCACTGAGTTCCTTGTTTCCTGCTTCGAGTTCGTGGTTGGCTACTGCGAGTTCGTTGCTTGCTCTTCCGAGTTGGTGATTGGCTGCTGTGAGTTCCTTGTTTCCTGCTTCGAGTTCGTGATCGGTGTCTGTGAGTTTGTTGTTTGCTGCTCCCTGTTTGTGGTTGGCTGCTCTGAGGTCCTAGTTTGCTGTTCTGAGGTCTTAACTGGCTGATCTCTGCTTGTGGGTAGACACTCAAGTTTTGTGGTTGGCTGGTCCGTGTTAATGCTCCTTGTTGACCTCTTGGAGCTTGTGGCGGCCTGTGTCGCGCTAGTAGCGGGCTCTTTTGGACTCGAGGTGGACTGTTTCTTGCTCTTAATTGATGGTTTCGTGCTGATGATTGGTTATTCCATGTCTGCACTGAGTTTCTCCCTTTTGTTGGGCGGATCATCTGTGCTGAAGCCAAGCACTGGTCTGCTGCAGGACTCCTGACTTCTCCCTATATATACCTCTTGTGGACCATGCAGAGCCACACCCTTCTTTGTGATGAAGTAGGCAGCCACGCCCCCAGCAATTATGAGAGCGGGGTGGGGTTGGGGTTGGGGTTGGGTGCTGTACAGGAGCAATACTGGGGAGGCGGGGAGAGGAGCAGTGCTGGGGGGCAGGAGAGGAGGTAGAGGAAGCACTTCTTCAGTGTCTCTTAAAAATCTTTCCTACACTAACCTGCGGTCTTCCCATTGCCCGCCCCCATCCCACCCCACCTTCAGTTCTAGAGGTACACATGGCAGGGAGAGAATATTTCCACCAATTAGTTTTCCCATGGACACCGCTATTCAGTGATTCATTCTCTTCTTTTTCCACCTTCAGTACCTAGTATTCTAGACAGTAATGGAAACTCCTCTAAGGTAATGTGTCTGTGTTCATGTTTCCATAAAATCAAAACCACTACCATTGAATAGATTCTGCCAGCGCAGTGGCCCTGTAGGCCAGAGTACACCTGCCCGTTTGGGTGTCATAAGTCATTATGGGAGTAGGCCCACCGAGCAGTTGGTGGGTGTGAACCCCCAACCGTACAGTTAGCAGGCCACTGCGTAGCCCAGTATGCCACCGGGACTCCCTTGAAGTCCCAACCGAGCTGAATTACTTCTCTTCCACTTTATACCTTCCCTTCCTACCTGTTTGTGGATGCCCCTCAGGCTGAGTTTTATGTTTTGAAATGGTGGGGAAAGATGGAAAGAATATGATATATTGAAGTTATATGAAATTCAGATTTCATGGTCCATAAAAGGTTTCGTTAAAAAAAATCAATTATGATTATTTTGGACTACATCCTCACCCTTTGTTCACACACATACTGTCAATGGCTCCTTTTGCACTAACATAGAGTGCGGGGGAGGGAGACAAAGATCCTATGGTCACAAAGTTTCAAATATTTATCTGCGCTTTAACGAGGGAGCCCTAATGGTGAAGTGGGTAACGACTTGGGCTGCTAATTACAGTTTGAAACCACCAGCCGCTCTGCCTGGTGAACGACAGGGCTCCCTGCTCTCACAAACAGTCTCAGTCGCATGTGGTCCCCGAGGTAATTTTTTGTGACCCACGATGCTCTGAAATAAAATGAAAATAGAAAAAAATATTATGAAGAAAACAGCGCTTAGGGGAGATGGTGGCAATACCGTACACACAATTCTCTCATTAACCCTTTAATTACCGAAGACGAGTATACACGTGACCCAGTGCCTTTACTGGGGGCTATGGACGTGTATAAACATGCTGACTCAGTTCCGGTGACGTTTGGAAGCGATTTGTGTGCCACATTCAGTGTCACATAATGTAAACAGATTACAGTAGTGAAAAGGTTAAAAAGAGCACTCTGGGTTGTGCTGTTATGAATCATACCTAGCGGCAGCGCTATGTAGTTAACATTTTTAGAGGGAAGCCATTACGATTGTGCATCACGTTTGTCAGCTGTCCAACATTTTATGTTTTTTTATTAGTTACTTTGTTATATTTTCCAGTCTCAACATAAGAGGTAAGTGAAAACTAGTAGGAGGAAACTGCTGGTAAGTTTGGGGTAAAAAAGAATAATTTCAGTTTTAGAAATGCATTAAATAAAATAAATGTCTAATAAAAGCAATTATATGGTGTTTTATTTATCCTACCCATATTCCTGAATCCTCACTTCAAAATATAGATTTAACAAATTCAATACATTTTTTAAGTGTTATGTGGTCCGCATGAATCTTGCCTGTTGCACCAAATGGCCCGCGTTTTAATTGAGTTTGGCACGCCTGCTGTAGGGTAACACTGAGTAGTATTGACTCGATGCTAGTGAGTTTTGTTTTTATTGTCCCTTCACCCTGTTTCTTTTAAGTTTGCTAGCTACTTCTCACTTTTCTGTTTCATGAATATATTTGCCTATCCATAGACTTATTCGCCAACACCACACTGTCTACTTAATTTTGGTTAAGTTTTGATAGTTTGTGGATTGGAGGAATCCATGCATTTCATCTAAGTTGTTGAATTTATGCATGTAAAATTATAGTGGTCCAAATTATCTGTAGGCTGTGTTCTGTTTCATTCCTGATACTGATGTTTTGCATGTTTTGTCAATTCTATTGATTTCTTCCCCCAAACAAACTTATTTTCCTTACCCATTAACCTTGTTATTCTCAGTTTCATTGATTTCTGCTTTTATCTTTATATGCCCTTCCTTCTGTTGGATTTGGGTTTCTTTTACTACCCTCCCCCCAATTTTCTTTCTTTTTTTTCTCCAAACATTTTCCCTACTTTCTGAAGTTTCTAGATTGTTGATTTGAGATGGTTCCTCATTTGCAATATATTTGCCACTTCACAATTCCCTCGCAGTTTTAGCTTTAGCTGTACTCCACAGATTTTTATTATGTTTTCATTTTCATTCAGTTCTATGTAGTTTTAAGAAAAATTTCTTTGAGACTCCCTCTTTGACTTTTGGATTAACAAAAACAAGCCCATTACCATCGAGTCAATTCTGCCTCATAGCAGAATTGGATACAACTGTCCCTGTGGATTTCCAAAAATGTCAATCTCTAAAAGAGTAGCCAGCCTCTATTTCTCCTATGGAGCCGCTGGTGGATTAAAACTGCTGACCTTAAAGTACAGTTAGCAGCCCAATGAATAGCCCGCTGTGCCACCGGTGCTCCTTGACCCATGGATTATTTTAAAGTAATTGCTTAATTTTCAAGGGTTGGAGAATTTCTTGTTATCTTTCTCTTATTCGTTTCTAGTTTGAATCCAGTGTGATTGGAGAATATATCCAATAAAGGACACAGGGAGGGGAGCCGCATCTGACCTCCTCTGGCTTCCCTATTGCTGTGAGGCAGGGGTCAGACATGCCTTCACCTTCATCCTTCTTTGTTTATTTTCTGACACCAACTGTTCCTCTCATGCCACTCTACTTCTATGCTGGGTCTTATATTTGTTGCAGTGGCCACACAGAACTCACAGATAATACGCACAATTAGGGAAGTTGAGGAGCCAGCCCTGCTGCTGGCTACTTGGTTACGGTTTGGGCTGCTAACTGCAAGGTCAGCAGTTTAAAACCCCTAGCTTTAAAACCCCTGGCTTCTTTCCGCAGGAAAAAGATGGGGCTTTCTACCCTTGTAAACAGTGATAGTCTCAGGAACCCACAGGGGTAGTTCCACTCTGGCCTGGGGTGCTATAAGTTGGCACTGACTCGATAGCAATGAGTTTTATTACAGAAGTCAATAGGTTACTGCAAGTCAAGCTCAACAAACAGTAAGAATACAGCCATTGGTCTCCTCAGCTAGCGAGCGAGTCTCTTGCCACAGTCTCCGCTGCATCTGGTCTTGGGTGGCTTCAGCCATTTCAGACAGAGATCTTGAAGGTTCTCTTCCAAGGCCCTCAAGGTTTCTCTGCTGCAGCTGCTGCTTCAAAGACGCCTCAACCTTAAAGCCACGAGGGTGGTAATGAAAACTGACTTCTATTAGTGTTACACACTCTGTTTGCATATCCCACCCAATCATATTAAGAAGTTTCACTGCACTACAATATATTCCGTATGATAGTAACATTTTCAGATTTGTTGGAATTTGTTTTATGTATGGATCAGGATATGGCCCATCTTGGTGAATGTCCCTCCTTGAGGCTTCTCTTCCCCATGCAATCATTGGTCTTCTGTCATTAGACATTAGTTTGTATTTCTTATATTTTTATATTAATAGAGTCACATTATTCTTTTGGGGAAAGTCTGGCTTCTTTCACTCAGCATACAAGGGTGTACCACCCAAAAACAGAAGTTTTTTTTTCAAAGCTAGTATTTAATTTGTTGTTTTTTTTACAAAACAACCTTATTACCATTACACTTAATACATTTTTCAAATCTGCAATTCCATTCTTGGAAACATTTTTCAAACTCACCTGTTTGGATGGCTGACAACACCTCCCTCATTTGTTTGTTTATTTAATCCCTTGTTTGTTTCTTCACCTCTTGTACATGGTCAAATCTCTGTCCTTTCATGTGCCTCTTCATTCATGGAAACAAAAAAAAGTCGCACAGAGTGAGGTCAGGTGAGTCAGGTGTGTGGGGTAAGAGAGGCCTGCTGGCTATGCCAAAAACTGGCGCACTGAGATGGTTGCATTGTCGTGGTAGCAAAACCAGTCCCCTGTCTTCCACAAATCAGGCCTTTTTTGTTGCATACTGTTATGCAATCTTTTCAGAACTTCTAAATAGAAAGTCTGACCTGGTGGAACAAACTCCAAATGCACTATGAGTCAACATTTTTGTCCATTTGAGAAGCTGGCAGATGTCCAGAATGAGGTTGGTCATCAACTGACATGAGAAAACCACTTACACACTTTAGTTTTTCCCATAGCATTGTTCTTGTAAGCTGTGTTCAACATCACAACAGTTTCTGCAGCATTTTTCCTGAGCAGAAAACAATTTCAGTGTTCTCTTAAATCAGCCATCACAAAAAGAGCAAAACAGCTTTTATGAAAAAATCCATTGTGACCAGAGAGAACCTTCCCAGATGATGCCACTGGGTGTACTAACACAGAATGAGTTGCTTGATGCTCATCTGGTGTGGGATCGGTAATACGAAAGCTCAGTGGAGATCTTTTCCGATTTTGGTTTTTGTTTTGTTGGGGAAAAGGGCGACCCTCTTGTATTATTGCATGCATTAATAGTTCATTCCTGTTGATTGCTAAGGGTTATTCCATTGTATGGAAATAACCACAACATTTTGTTTATCCATTAACCTGTTTATGAGCTTGGGTTTGTGGCTGTTTTTAATTTTTTGCTTCCTAGTTCCAAGTGTTGGAGAAAGAGGTACAGTCTCAGAAACCCAGAGGGGGCAGTTTTACCCTGTTCTGTAGGGTTGCTATGAGTCGGCATTGCCTCAGTGGCAGTGAATTTGGATTGGAATTTGAGTTCCAAAGTGTGCCTTTCCAAATATGTTCTGGAATAATCAACTGAATTCCTTTAAAATGTTTGCCTTTAAAGAGAGAATAATGTTCAACATTTCAGTGGATGGCACTGGAAGGATGTTGCAGGAGGAAAAGGTGCTGCTGCTGTTTTTGACATGGGTGAAGATGTCATTCATCGGTATGTATGTGAGCACTTCCGGTGGAAGCTGCCCTGGCCCACTGTTCCTTTGAGGCCCTGGTAACGAATGACTTTGCCATGACTCTCTTGTCTGAGAAGCCAGACTGCTTGTGCCATCTGTGTACTCTGGAGACCTGCACCCTCACCAGGGTCCAGATTCCCACAGTACACTCATCCCACTATTTGCTGATCCTGGGTTTTTTCAGTTAGCGTTCTAGAAGGCAGTCCATTGCTTACCCTATATAGCTCTAGACCAACTCTGCCATGGCCAAACTAGCAAACTTTTCTGCTTCCTGAAAGATGGAACCATACATCCTCTGAAGAGGTCTGAATCTCTTCCAAGTTTGTCCTTCCTTGGCTACTCTACCTCCTCTGTATACTTGTATCTTAGAATTAGTTGTCATAATTAATCATTGTTCATCTTAACCAACTGCATAGTTTCTGACCCCTAGTCAGGCTCAGACTGTGACAGGTTGTTTCAAGTTTGGGGCTATTACAAATAAAGCGGTGGTTATAGATAAAGCTGCTTTGAAAATGTGTGTAATTTTTGGGGTGTGGACATACACTTTCATTTCTCATAGGTAAACAGGTAAGAGAAGGAGTCCCAGTGGTTCTGTCAGGTAAGCGTTAGACTGCTAACCAAATGGTTGGTCATTCAAACCCATCAGGCGACCTGGGGGAGAAAGGGGAAACTGTCTACTCCCAGAAAGATTTGCAGCCCTCTGAAACCAAACCCTATGTAGGGGCACTATCAGTTAGAATCTACTCAATGGCAATGGGAAATAGGTATGAACAGCATCATTGGATCATATGGAGGCATATGTTTAATTTCTTAAAAACTGCCAAACTGCATGACTATCTGGAAGGGATAGGCGGGATAAATAAGCCGGAAGAAAGAACAAGATAACAGTTCGGGGGACATGGGAGGGGGAGGCGGGGGAAAGGAAGTGGGTGTTAACAAACCCAGGGACAAAGGAACAACAAGTGATCTAAAATCAGTGGCAAGGAGCGTGTAGGAGGTTTGGCAGGGCTGGAACAAGAACAACGTAACCGAGAGGAATTCCTGAAACCCAAATGAAGGCTGAACATGATAGTGGGACAAGAGGAAAATACAAAGAAATTGAGGAAAGAACTAGGAGGCAAAGGGCATTTATAGAGATCTAAATACAGGCATATATAGATATAAATATATTTATACATGATGAGGGGGAAATAAATCTATGTACATTTATATATATATATATATATATATTTAGTATTAAGGAAACAGATGGACAGTGGGCCCCTACTCAAGTACTTCCACAACACAAGAACACTTTGTTCTAACAATTTGGCCTCTTTGAGATGCTCACCTTCCTGGCACAATCGCTGAAGACAACAGGTGCACAAGCAAATGTGGTGAAGAAAGCTGATGGTGCCTGGCTATCAAAAGATATAGTGTCTGGGGTCTTAAAGGATTGAAGATAAACAGGCAGCCATCTAGCTGAAAAACAACAAAGCCCACATGGAAGAAGCACACCAGCCTGTGACATCACGAGGCGTTGAAGGGATCAGTTATCAGACATCAAAGACAAAAAAAAAATCATAGCTATTGTGAATGAGGGGGAGAGCGGAGTGGGAACCCAGGGCCCATCTGTGGGAAATTGGACATCCCCTTGCAGAAGGGCCATGGGGAGGAGACGAGCCAGTCAGGGTGCAGTGTAGCAATAATGAAACATAAATTTTTCCTCTAGTTCTTGAATGCTTCCCCCTCCCCCACTATCATGATCCCAATTCTACTTTACAAATCTGGCTGGACAAGAGGATATACACTGGTACAGATAGGAACTGGAAACATAGGAATTCGGGACAGATGAACCACTCGGGACCAGTGGTGAGAAGGACAATAACAGGAGGGTGGAGGGAGGTGAGGGAGAAAGGGGGGACAGATTACAAGGATCTATATATAACCTCCTCCCAGGTGAACGGACAGTGGAGAAGTGGGTGAAGGGAGAAGTTGGACGATGTAAGATATGACAAAATAATAATAATTTATAAATTATTAAGGGTTCATGGGGGAGGGGGGAACAGGGAGGGAAGGGGAAGATGAGGAGCTGATACCAAGGGCTCAAGTAGAAAACAAATGTTTTGAGAATGACGAGGGCAATAAATGTACAAAAGTGCTTGACACAATGATG
>NW_022103917.1:4713848-4744787 GCF_000313985.2 Echinops telfairi
AGGGAGGAGAAAAAATGAGGAGCTGATACCAAGGGCTCAAGTAGAAAACAAATGTTTTGAGAATGACGAGGGCAATAATTGTACAAAAGTGCTTGACACAATGATGGATGGATGGATTGTGATAAGAGTTGTACAAGCCCCCAATAAAATGATTAAAAAAACCTGCCAAACTGTTTTGCCAAGTGATATTTGCATTTTCACCAGTAGTGTAAGTTTCCCAGTTTGCCTATATCCTTATCAGGACTTAGCATGGCCAATCTTTTGCATTTTTCACTACTCTACTTGATCTTCACGGTAAGTCAGCATTGACTCGATGGCAGTGAATTTGGAGAGTTTTGAGGAGATATTTCAGGAGATCTGTGGCACAGTTGGTTAAGCATTTGGGCTGCTTACTGCCAGGCCTGCAGTTCAAACCATGAGATCTTGTCTCAGAAAGCTTCAAGAGCAATTCTATTCTGTCCTATAGGGTCTGCTAGGACTCAGAAGCAACTCAGTAATGGGCTTGCTTTATGTTTTGCATTTTCTAAGTGTGTAAGGAGCCCTGGCAGCTCAGTGAGTAAGTGCTCAGTTGTTAACCGGAAGGTTCACTGTTCAAACCCACCATGGCCATCTGCTCCTGTAAAGTGCATAGCCATGGAAACTCTATGAGACATTTTCCCACTGCCCTATAGGATGGCTATGATTTGGAATTAACTCTAAGCAACAAGTTTTTATTGTTGTGTAGTGATATTCTAGGGACTATATAGAACAGAGTAGAATTGTTTTCTTGTAGTCTCCAAGACTGTACATCTGTACAGGAACAGGCAGCCTTATAGTTCTCCCGCAGAGCAGCTGGTGGGTTAGAACTGCCGATAGATTACTATGAGTCAGTGTGCGTGGCTTAGTTTGGTATGCGTAGAGATATCATATGGCTTTAATTTTTGTTCCCCTAATGAGTAGTGGAGTTGAACATCTTTTCATATGCTTACTTGTCACATATGTGTGCTCTGGTGAAGTGATACTTCAAGTTTTATGTTCATCATTCTATTCCTTTTGATTGAGTTTTGAGAAATGTCCTAGTGTGATTTAGGTGAAAGTTTACATGCAAATTAGATCCCCGATCAACAACCCATATGCAAATTGCTGTGTGACGCAGGTTCCAGTCCCTGCAATGTGTCAGCACCCTCCCCATTTGCACCCCGCCTTGCCCCATTTCCATCCTATCGGTTTCCTGGGCTCTTCTTACCTTTTCATCTTGGATTTCGTGTAAATATTGGCCATGTGTTATCTTATAATTGATTGCTTAAAGGAGCACATTTCACATGTTTGTTTGTTTTTTAAATCATTTTATTGGGGGCTCTTACAGCTCTTATCACAATCCATACATACATACATCCATTGGATCAAGCACATTTGTACATACGATGCCATCATCATTTTCAAAGCATTTTCTTTCTAATTGAACCCTTGGTATCAGCTCATCAGCCCCGTCCCTCACGAACCCTTGATAATTTATCTTTCTCTTTTCAGGTCTCACACTTACCATTGTCTCCCTTCGCCCAATTTTCCATTGTCCATCCCCCTGGGAGGAGGTTATTTGTAGATCCTTGTGATCAGTTCCCGCTTTCTCCCCCTACCTTCCCCTTCCCCTCCTGGTATGGCTGCTCTCATTATTGGTCCTGAGGGGTTTATTGGTCCTGGATTCCCTGTGTTTCCAGCTCTGATCTGTACCAGTGTACATCCTCTGGTCTAGCTGGATTTGTAAGGTAGAATTGGGGTCATGGTAGTTGGGGGTAGGGGGAATCATTAAAGAATTAGAGGAAAGTTTTATTATTTCATTGGTGACCTCATGGATTTTATTGTTTCTTGTAGAGGCTAATTTATAATTCTGCTGGAAGGTGACCTCTGGGAGTGCTTTCAGTTCTAGGATAAAAGGGTGGTTTAAGGCAATAGTCTCAAGGGCTCCACTAGTCTCTATCAGTCCAGTACATCTAGTTCTTTTTGTGAATTTGAGTTTTGTTTTACTGCCCATTCTAACTGGGAATTATGATTGCCTTTTGAAAGTTATTATGTTTTTTTAGACACAAGTAAATGACTAACAAAAAAATTAACTGCCATTGAGTTGATTTCAACTCATAGTGACCTTATCGGACAGAATAAAACTGACCCTGTGGGCTTTCAGGTCTATAATCCCCCCCCCCCCATATATTTGAAATGAACTTGTATGTCATTAAGGACTCCAAGCCCATTTCAGTTTTACTTTTGTCCTTTTTAAAAAACCACACAGACCAATATTTCGTTCTGAACGGTAAGGAATCTGGAGGGATTTGTTTTAAGGTTGTGAGCCTTCACTCTCTTTTTAAATTTTTTATTTTGTTTTTTAAAGAAGTATATTGTATATAGTTACGCAGCCCATCTCAACAGATGCAACCAATAATAATATTCAGTTACCACCACCACCACCACCAAATGTGGTTCTGGTTTTTTCCCCTCCCACCTTCCCTCTCTCTCCTCTCTCCGTTTCTACTCCTGTCCCCATCCTTCTGGTAGGCTTCAAAGTCTTAACTGTTGGTGTAAAAACCAAGTTTAGTTTTCTTTGTTTTTCCATATAATAATGGTGTTATTAAATATTTATCTTTTTAAGATTCACTTTGTCTTGCACAATGTTATCTAGCTTTACCCATGTCTTATGGTGTTTAAGAGTTGTCATTACTTTTTTATTGATGTCTAATATTCCAAAGTATGAATATACCAGAGTTTTTTACCCATTCCCCTACAATCAGAGTTTTTTACTGTTTCCTTGGTTTTGTTATTATGGGAATTGCTGCAATAAACATAGGTGTATATATGTCTGTTAGCTTTGTCTCCTTTATTTCTTTAGGGTATGTACCCAGTAGAAAAATTGCTAGATTATTGGTACTAGTATTTGTTCCACTAAGTGCCATACTGAATTCCACAGTGGTTATGCAATTCTATAGCTCATTAGCAACATAAGTGTTCCAATCTCTACATACCCTCTCCAGCATTTATTATTTCCTGTTTTATTGAATTTTGCTAAAAGTGTTAATATGAGGCAGTGTCTCTGGTTGTTTTCATTTGTATTTCTCTTATTGTTAATGAACGGAAGCATTTCTTCATATGGTTGTTGGCCACCTGGATGGTGTCTTTGGTACTTATCTATCTATGTCTTGTGCACATTTTGATGTTGTTACTTGTATTTTTATCAAATGCAGTTTTCTATAGATCTGAGATTTTTTTTTTTACGCCGCCACCATCTTCATAGATCTGAGAAATTATCTGATGTATTATTACTGAATATTTTTCCCACCTGTGGATTCTCTGTTGACTCTTTTGATGAAGTCTTTAGTTGTGCATAAATGTCATATTTTTAAGAAGGTCCCCATCCTTTATTTTTCTTCTTTAGTGTGGATATTTTTTCATTATGTTCAGTAGTGTGTTTATGCCTTGTATTAAGGTTCTTAAGTTTGTCCCTTGTTTTTTGTTGATGGTCTTTTTGGTTGTGTGGTTTATATTTAGGTCTCTGATCCATCTTGATTTTGTTTTTTGCAGAGTTTGAGGTATGAGTACTGATTCATTCTTTTGGAAGTAAGGATCCAATTCTTCCACCATTTGTTGAAAAGACTCTCTCTTCTCCACTTAATGTGTTTTCAGTCCTTTATCAAAGATTAGGTGTCTATGGGTACTTGGTTGTATTTCTGGGTTCTCAATTCTAATCCATTGGTCTTTATATCTATCATTGTATTGTGACCAGGCTGTTTTGATTATTGGGGCTATACAATAGGATTTAAAGTCTGGGAGTCGGAGGCTTCTTACTTTGTTTTTAATTTTAAATAATGTTTTATTCTGGGTTTCTTTCCTTTCCACATAAAGTTGGTGATGAGGTTTTCCATTGCTTTGAGGAATTGTGTTGAATCTGTAAAGTATCTTTGGTAATACTGACATTTTTACCATGTTTAGTTTACCTATGCAGGAACATGGTAGCTTGTTTCATTTGTATTAGTTTCTTTTGGTTTCTTGTAGGAGCGCTTTGTAGTTTTCTTTGTTTAAGTCTTTTGTTTCTCAGGTAAAATTTATTCCTAAATAGATTTTTTTTGTGTGTGTGTAATGGCATTGTTCTTTTAATGTCTTTTTCAGTGTCATCATCTTTAATATACAGGGATCCAATTGGTCTGTATGTTGATCTTATGGTGAGGCTATAAATCGTTATGGTAGTATAAAGCCTCATCATTCTCCCATGGTTTCTCAACTGCTGACTTGGTAGCCAGCAGTCCAATGCATAACCCACCTAAACTTTGTAAATATTTTCTACCAGTCCGTGACTTGTCTTTTCACTCTCTTAAGTTTCCATGAAGAACAGAAGCTTTACATTTTGATGAACCTTAATTTAACAATGTTTTATTTTATGGGCTGTAGTTTTAGAGTTTCAAATAAGGTATCATTGTCTAATCCAAGGTCACAAAGATTATATCCTTTTCTCTTTTAAGTTTAAAGGTCTATGATCCATTTTTGAATGAATATCTTTGTGCATGGTATAAGGTATGGTTTTTTGGTTTGGGTTTTTTTTTGCATATGGATATACAATTGTTCCAGGGCCATTTATTGAAAAGACTATTTTTTCTCCACTTCTTGTGCCTCATTAAAAAAATTATACATGCACATTTATTTAGGTCTTCATGAATT
Source organism: Echinops telfairi (assembly GCF_000313985.2). Classification (NCBI taxonomy): domain Eukaryota; kingdom Metazoa; phylum Chordata; class Mammalia; order Afrosoricida; family Tenrecidae; genus Echinops; species Echinops telfairi. The sequence continues at coordinate 4,718,529 of NW_022103917.1, forward strand.
TATCTCTACAATGTTTGTATCGATTTTAGTGCACAGATCTTTTCCATATTTTGTCAGATTTATTCCTTATGTGTTTTATAATTTTTATTGTATATAAATGGTATTGAATTAATATTTTTATGTTTATCCTCTTACATATTTGTTTTAGTAGCTTTCTTTTAGTAGATTCCACCCAATTTTCTACACAGATGATAATATATTCTGGGAATAAAGACAGCTCTACTCTCCGTCTGGATTCATTATTTCCTGATTCCATTAGGTCCAGTTAAAGAGAAATATAGAAAGCAGTCATTGCTCTCTTGTGCCTGAGGAAAAGTATTTTGTTTTTCAACATCAATAATGATGTTAGTTATAGGTTTTCTAGAGGTGTGCTTTATATTTCTAGTGTGCCAAGTATTTTTAAAATTAGGAATTGATGCTGGTTTTGTGAAATATTTTCCACATTTATTGAAATGATCATATACATGTATATTTACTTGATATGGTTTTACATACACATAAATATTTGTACATATGAGGAGCTTCAAAGACTCAGGCAAAAATAGCCATTATATTTCAAAGAATTTTTGAAGCCTCCTCATATATGTTTGTTAATATGATGAATTACAATGATTGTTTTTGAAATGTTAAACCAACCCTGCATTCCAGGGATAACCCCACTGGGTCAAAACATATCACTCTATTTGATAAATATTTGCTTAGAATTTTTGTGCCTCTGTTCATGAGTGATATTATCTGTGATCTTCTTTCCTTGGAATGTCTTTGTCTGGGCTTAGTATCTGGGTAATGCTGGCATCATATAGAAGTTTATGTAGAATTAGTAACATTTCTTTCTTAAATGTATGGTAGGATGTATCTGTGAAGTTGTCTGAGCCTCTAGTTGGCTTTGTGGGAAGACTTCAAACTATATATCTAATTTGTTTAGCAGATACAAAAATATTTAAGTTATCTATCTCTTTTCATATCAAAGTTCAGGTTGAAGCTAAAGAAAATAAAAACAAATGCATGAGAGCCAAAATGGAACCTTGAGTCTATCCCACCTGAATTTAGAGAACATCTCAAGAGCAAATTTGAGCCATTGAACAGTAAGGATAGATCTACTGAGCTATAGGAGGACATCAAGAATACCATCCATGAAGAAAACAAAAGGTCATTAAAAACACAGGAAAGAAAAGATTGGTGTGGATGTCAAAAGAGACTCTGAAACTTGCTCTTAATTGTAGAGTAGTTAAGGCACATGGAAAAAAAATCGTGAAGTCAAAGAGCTGAATAAAAAATTTTCAAAGGGCAGCTCAAAAATACAATAAAATATTCTAATGAAATGTGCCAAGACCTGGGGTTAAAAACCAAAAAGGAAGAGCATAGTGAGCATTTCTTAAATGGAAAGAACTCAAGAATCAATTCAAGCTTTGTTGTTGTGAGGTGCCATTGAGTTGGCATAGGGTCATTCATAGTGATCCTATGCACAACAGAGTCAAACACAGCACTGTCCTCACAATTATCCTAGGCCTTAATCTATTGATGCAGCTACTCTGTCAATCTGTCTTCTTGAGGGCCTTTTAATTTTTTCACCACCCCTTCACTTTACTGAGCATGTTTTTCTCCAGGGACTTGTCTCTCCTAACAATATGTCCAAAATACATAAGATGAAATCTTGCCATACTTGCCTGTAAGGAGCACTCCAGCCTTTATTCTTCCAGCACAGATTGGTTTGTCCTTTTAGTAGTCCATGGTATGTTCAGTATTCTTCTCCAGCACCCCGATTCAAATGCATTTATTCTTCTGTGGTCTTCCATATTCAGTGTCCAACTTTCACATGCATACAATGCAATAGAGAATACCATGGTTTGGGTCAGGTGTACCTTAGTCATCAAAGTGACATCCTTGCTCTTCAATATTCTTAAGAGGTCTCATGAAGCAGATTTACCTAATGTGTAAGTCTGGGTAGGCTAGAGAAACAAATTCATAGACACACTCATATGTATAAGAAATAGCATTCACCATGATCAAGTGGGATTCATACCAGGGATGCAGGGATGGTTCAACATACAAAAGACCATTAGTATCATTCACCACATTGACATGAAAAACAGTAAGAACCACATGAATATCGATAGATACAGAAAAAGCATTCGACGACATCCAATACCAATTCCTGTTTAAGACACTCAAGAAGATAAGAATGGAAGGAAAATTGCTTAGGACAATACAAGCTATATATGAAAAACCAACAGCCAACGTGGTAGTCAAGGAGAAAAGACTAACACAATCCTACTGAAAAAGGGGACCAGACAAAAGGATGCCCCTTGTCCCCTCTTTTTTAACATTGCACTGGAGGTTTTAGCCAACAGACTAAGCAAAGAAAAGACATCAAAGGTATTCCCCTGGGGAAGGAAGATGTGAAACTATTGTTATTTTCAGAAGATATGATTTTAAATATGGAAAATCCCAAAAGCTCCACAAGGGGAGTACTGGGAGCAATAGAGGAATATGGCAGAGTAGCAGGATATAAGATCAACAAACAGAAGTATATTGGACTGCTATATACAGATAAGACCACAGAAGAGGAGATCAAAGAGGTGGTACCCTTCACAATAACCAAGCACAAATTGAAATATCTAAGGATATACCTGACTAAAAGAACAAAATATTTATATGAGGAAAACTACAGAACACTATTACAAGAAACCAAGAATGACCTCAACAAATGGGAGAATATCCCATGTTCGTGGATTGGAAGGCTCAATAGAGTAAAGATGTCAGTTCTGCTCAAGGCACTATGTAAGTTTAATGCAATCTTGATACCGTAACTTTCATCTTTCTTCAAAGAAATGGATGAACTGATTACCTACTTCATATGGAGAGGGAAGAAACCCCAAATTAGCAGAAAACTCCTCAAGAAGAAAGACACAGTGGGAAGGCTGACTTTACCTGACTTTAGCACCTATTATAAAGCCACAGTGGTCAAAACTGCATGGTATTGGTATAATGACAGATACTTAGACCAATGGAAAAGAGCTGAAAATCCAGAAATAAAATCATCAGCATACAGACAACTGATCTTTGATAAGGGCCCCATAAATATCAAATGGAAAGCAGATGCTCTATTCAACAAGTGGTGCTGGAAAAAATGGATATCTACCAGCAGAAAAATGAAGTAAGACCCTTACCTCACTCCATGCACAAGAATAAACTCAAGGTGGATCACAAACCTCGAGGTAAAATCCCAATCTATTAGGGCCCTCAATGAGGGAGTTGAGACCAACCTGAGAACCTTGAGAACTGTGGTTACGTACATTTAATGGAGTAGTACGCATCGATAAAAGCAGTGATGAACACATCAAGCATATTGCTGCATGGGAAGAACTGGAGGACATTATATTAAGTGAAGTAAGCTAAGAACAAAAGGACAAGTACAACATGAGTTCGCTGAAGTAAGCTTAAAAAATGCAAAAGAGGCGTAGGGAAAAAAGCTACTGTATACAAACATTCCTAGGGTGAGGTCCAGGTAGTATGTCAGGGGCCAGACCAAATCCAGGGGTACATATGGTAGCCAACTAAAAAGAGGGAGAGGGGAAGAAAAAAAAAAGAGAACTGGGTAGCCGGGGAACAGGGCACTAAGCCACCTAGGGGGAGGGTATTCTTTATATCTCCACAGGGAAAGAGGGACTAGACTTCAACCCGGTGCTCCGAGATGTGAATGCAGCATACGGGCATGAAGCAGGGAACCAGTAGAGAGGTCTGAGGGGCAGGCCCCAATCCTAACTATGTGAACAGCCACTCCTCCCCCCAGAAAATTTACTTCAGAGGACAGCACTGAAGCTACACCGCAAGGAGAGGGACATGTATGATCAGAGAACAGGGGAGCAAGTGAAGTGGGAGGAAGAGAGTGGAGCACATCCTAGACCACCAAGCCTTGAGGACAATATCCCCACTTAGAGCAGCCAATGAACAGAGAGGACCATATGGCCGGCTCCACTATGATACACGACATCCCTCACTGACCCATAGCCCTACAGAGGACAACACTGGAGACACAGTGTACGAACTGCACCCGGTCTGACCCCACCACACTGAGGAAAACACTAAGGGCATGCAACAGAACAGCAAGGGGAGCAGAGCAAGGAAGTCCCCAGGGAGTACCAAAAATAGACTTTGGGGCCAGGGCGTGGTACCCCATCAGACTCCACCGGAAAACACTCCTAAAGGTCAACAAACAGATCTTGAGCTATTTACAGTATAGGCTTTTCTTTTTTTGTCATTGTTTTGTTGTTGTTGTTGTTTTCATTGTTTTGCTTTCTTTTGTCGCTTTGTTTTTCTCAGTCTTGTTTTTTATCTCTGCAGGTTCATTATTATCTCTGCATGTTATTAGCTCTGCAGGTCTATCAAGATAGGCTGGAGAAACACTCTGGAGGAGAAAACAGCAACGGGACTAATGGTTCTGGATGGACATTGGAGAGGGGGAGGGGGGGGAAGGAAGTTAACCAACCCAGGGACAGGGAACAACACGTGACTTAAAACCAGTGTTAAGGAGGGTGTGGGAGGCCTGGTAGGAAGTGATCAAGGGCAATGTAACTGAGAAGGGTCTCCGAGAGTAGACAAGCCAGTCAGGGTGCAGTGAAGCAAAGATGAAACACACAACTTTCCTGTGGTTCTTAAATGCTTCCTCCCCATCCCCCCACTATCATGATCCCAATTCTACCTTACAAATCTGGCTAGATGAGTGGATGTTCACTGGTACAGATAGGAACTGGAAACACAGGGAATCTAGGACAGATGAACCCCTCAGGACCAGTGGTGAGAATGGCGATACCGAGAGGGTGGAGGGAAGGTGGGGCAGAAAAGGGGAACTGATTACAAGGATTTACATATAACCTCCTCCTTGGGGGACGGACAACCGAAAAGGGTGAAGGGAGACATCGGACAGTGTAAGATATGACAACAAAATAATAATTTATAAATTATCAAGGGTTCATGAGGGAGGGGGTAGCAGGGAGGGAGGGAAAATTGAGGAGCTGATACTAAGAGCTCAAGTAGAAAATAAATGTTTTGAGAATGATGAGGGCAACAAATGTACAAATGTGCTTGACACAAATAGATGTATGTATGGATTGTGGTAAGAGTTGTATGAGCCCACAATAAAATGATTAAAAAAAAAAAAGAAATAGCCTAAAAAAACATCCCAGCTCATGCCAGATCAAGTCCATAAGTCCCGTATTAGCCCATATGTCCGGTACCAATCTATAAAGTGATTTTTAGACTAACAAAACACATGCAATGACACCGAATGCAGGAGGATCACAGGGCAGGGGGTTAGACGTCTTCTGGATCCAGTGGTGTCATAAGCATCTCAACTCTGGCAAGGGTCTTTACGTGGCTTCTCCAGCTCAGGGCACTAGCATAGTTCCATCTGTCTTGTCAGCTGCAATGTCTCCCAGGGAATGTGTGGAGAGAAAGAGAGTGTTCCCTGCTTCCAAGGAGGAAGACAGGAGTTCCCAGAATCCTCAGGTGAAGTCCATGCCCACACAAAGTCCTCATTGGCTATGACCTAATTGACAGGCTAGACTCCACCCCTTCACTCAATCCTTTCCAATTGACAAATGTTTATATAACTATCACACCCAATGCTCTACGTCTTTTCATCTCTTGACTGCTGCTTCCCTGCGCATTGATTGTGAGGCCAAGTAAGACAAAGTCCTTGACGACAACATCAACCTTTAATTCATTTATCATGATGTTACCCTATTGGTCCAGTTGTGAGGAATTTTGTCTTCCTGACATTGAATTGTAATCCATATCAAAGGCAACAATCCTTGATCTTCATCAGCAAGTGCTTCATTTCGTACTCAATTTCAGCAAGCAAAGTTGTGTCATCTGCAGACCATAGGTTGTTAATAAACTTTCCTCCAATCCTGATGCTGCACTGTTCTTCATATAATTTAGCTTCTCTGAGAAGCTGTAATTCAAGCCTGTAGTTGCAATATTGAAAGATTCTATGGGCTAGAGGCTTACCAATTTTGTTGATCTCAAATAAACAGCTTTGGTTTCATTAGTCTTCTCTTTTATTGATTTCTACTTAGATACTTAATTCCTTCTATGCATTTTGAAATGATTTCCCCCTCCCTCCCAAGCCCCCACTGATTTCTTTTAGGGTAGAAGTTGATTTGAGATCTTTTCCAATATAGGAATTTGGTGCTATAATTTTTCTCTAAGTATTCCTAACAACATTTTTCCCTCCATAAAATCAAAAGCTTATTTACCTAAATGGAAATAAAATGGGCAACCTCTGACAAATGTGTTACATAGAGAAGGCAAAAATAACTAGTAAAAGGAATGCATAGAATATATGACAATATCAAATTAACATCACGTCCATTTTACATTAAGAGTATTAATCTCACACCCAGATATAAACTATAGAAAATGCTTTACTGTGTATAAAAGAAAAGGTGCAAAATTGTTGACAGTATCACTGTTAATTGTGGAATTCTAGAAACAACCATGCCATTTATCAAAGGAAAGTGAATCATTAAAGTCTGGAATATCCATATACAGGGACATACCGGTGTCCTAAATTTTGGTAGTTTGTGCTTTCTCTTTGCTTCAATTCAAATTGCTTTCTAATTTCACGTTTGAATTCTTTTTTGACCCATATGTTATTTCAAATGACAATATTTAGTGTCCAAATATTTGGGGGGTTTTCGGGAGATATATTATGGATTTCTAATGTAAATTTTTGTGGTCGGCTAATAGACTTTGTGTGATCTTAATATCTCTACATGTATTGAAATTTGTTTTATGTTTTAGAATCTGGTCTCTCCTGGTTGATAATGTTGTTCTGATCTAAAATATCCTTGCAGATTTTCTGTCTACATGTTTTATCAATTATTGAGTGAGAGGCAGTAAAATTTCTGACTGTAATTTTGGATTTATCTATTTCTTCTTGCAGCTCAATCAGTTCTTGTTTGATATATTTTCAGGCTCTGTTATTGGGGGCATAAACATTTAGGGTTCCTATGTTCGGTTAATAGATCCCTTATGACCATGAAATTGATTTCTTTATCCTTGGTGATATTTTTAGCTCTGAAATAAACTTTTTCTGCTATTAACATAGTCACGCTCCTGTCTTTGTATTTTTTTTACTACTATTATCACGATCTATCTTTTTCGACCTTTTATTTTTAACCAATATGTCTCTTTGTATTTAAAGTTTATTTCTTGTTGGGTGTGTATAGTTGCATCTTGCTATTTTATTTATTTTTAACAGTTTTATTGGCATATAAGTCACCACACCAAAAACCAAACTCACTACCATTGAGTCAATGCTGACTCATAATTCACAAGCCATACATATTTAAAAGGGTTGTACCAGATGTCTGCACAATCAATTTTGGAATTATTTTACAAATCAATCTGACAATTGCTGTTTTTCAAAGAAGTCTGTTGAAATTTGACCACTGTTTCTTAAATGTATCCTACCATGTAGCCTTCTTTTTTGGACACCCTGGACAATTAATATTCCATGGTATACATTTTGGGGACACTGTACCAGACCCTGGATCTAATCTTAGGCTTTCATCAACTGCATCAATAGTGGCACTCTGAATATGTATTTTTATTTTGTTGCCTCCTCTACTCTATCTGAGTTCCTGCTCGTTGACCACACTGCAATCCTGTTCACTTTTACAGTTGAGGCAGCAAAAGAACATATTTGAGACCTGTCAAGGCTTTAATTCAAATCCTGGATTTGTCACTCATAGTTTTTGCACCCTTAGAGCACTCATTTTATCAATTAGTGCTTCAGTTCCCTCATCTGTGAAATGGTACTTCAGTATGGTCATCATTATGGTACCTACATACTTTGGACATGTTATCAGAAGAGAGCAGTAGTTGGTGACCTAGAGGATCAGAAGAAAGAAGATACTCAGTGACATGGATCGGCACTGGCTGCACAGGATCAGGCAGTGTTTGATTCTGTTGTACATAGGGTTGCTATGAGTTGGAGCTGACTTGATAGCCCCTAACAACAACAACAACAACAACCCCATTGTTTATCACAGGCTGGGTGTCAGAACTACAGACTTCCCATTGTGGAGTTTCAGTGGCTAAGAATTGCTTCCCACAAATATTCATACTGTTTGAAAGGTGAGTATCTTTGTATAGGTCCTTGTCAGTTTTCGATGTATTCTGCCCACCTTTATTTAAGATTGTTATTTAGCTGATCAGGCAGTTGTCAGTACTGAACCCCCCAAAATGTAGATTTGGTATTAAATGTCTGTAGAGCAGTAGTTGAATGTGATATTAAAGAGGTTTCCAATAGTGAACAGTTATTGTTAATAGTTGTCCCCTGTGGTAGTCATCTAATCTGGTGTCAATTTGATGATTAAGTGGGTATGGGTGGAGGCTAGCCTGTCAATCTGGAGATAGCCAATGAGACCTCTGGGTGGGCATGGCCTTCTCCTGAGAATTCTGGGAAATCCGGTGCTTCCTCCTTGGAGGCAGGAGACACTTCTCTCTCTGACACTCCCTGGGAGACATAGCAGCTGACAAGACACATAGACCCACCCTGATGCAGAGACCCCTGGTCAGTGTTGAGATTTTTCCAATGCAGAGACCCCTGCCAGCACTGATATGCTTCCAATGCCACTGGATCCAAAGACTTTCTACCCACTGGCCTGTGATCTTCTACATTTGGTGTCATTGCATGTGTTTTGTGAGTCTTTAGAGGACTTTATAGATTGGTATCAGACATATAGGCTAATATTGGACTTATGGACATGATCTGACTGGGCTGGGATGATTTCTTAATGTTCAATTGCTCTTGTATATAAATCTCTTTCTTATACACATATGTGTGTCCATGGATTTGTCTCTCTAGTCTACCCAGACTAACACATCCCCCTTCTCTAGACCCACCCCAATGAAAGATCCAGAAAGAATGGATTTAATAAAAATAAAGGTATTTTGCCATTGTTTACTTTTCAGTCTGACTATTACAGTGATGTCCTGGCAACAAGTTACCCAATGCAACTTAGGTCAGAGTACATTTGAATGAAGAAATTCAATAAATAAGAAGAGATTGCTCAAGTGGGTTTTCAAAAACCAGACTAATGAGAAATTGCAGATAAAAGATAGGTACTCTCTCTGTCTTTCTACTGCAAAATAGCCTCTTAAGTTGATCATCATTTTCTGGGATCCAGGAAAGGCCTGTTGAGAGCAGAGTGGGAATGGCTCACTTTCAATCAGAAAAGAGTGGGGCTAAATTCTATGCTTGGCCTTCACCTGAACAAATTTAGGCAGGGCTCACTATATGTAAGAAATGACAGTAGTGGTCCCTAGCTCCATGGGTTGTTATGAGAATTGCAAGAGATGATATTGTAAAGAGTGTAGCAGGCTTCCTGGCCTGAGAAGAGTAAGTGCTTATTTAATCTTCCTTTAGCTTTCCTGTCTGCTACTGATATGATAGCTTATCTTGCAATTTTAAGCCTCCTTGCTCCTATGCAACATGCACCTTCCTTTTCTTTTGCCTTAAATTTTTGCTTTTATAGTTGATGTCTTCCAGGGGAAATTATACAAATATATTGACTCATGGTCTGAAAAATCATCAGAGCCCATAAATTCGGCCTACAACCCCTTATTTTTCTTTTGCTGACCTCCTGTTCCACCCCACTCTTCAAAATCTCACCACTCAAAAAACAAATTCCTCAATGGAGCACCATCTACCACACTCTCAGCCAAAGATTCCTGAGTAGCCCTCTTCTCTTGTTTCTACAGCCAGACCTTTGCCTTACTATCCCCCCCCCCCAGAGGGTACCTTGTCCCACAATACTCTGCCATCACTAGCGTATACTCCTCACTGGATGGTCAAAGATGGCTTAGCACGATATATATTTTTTCCTTACCGGGGCTTTGGGTCTCCTCCATTCTGACTCATTTGGGTCTTCTTTCCATTAATTCCTCTCTCGCTTCTGTATTTACATCTCATGGTCATTACACGGGGGTCATTATAGCTACTTCTTTGAAATTTTCTTAGGCCCCTGTCAAGAGTGTTGTTTGGGACCTTCTGTTCTTGGTAGTAACTGGGGTGTTGTTTGGGATGCTCTTCTCTAAGTAGTGACTGGAAGACTCTAAGCAGGGATGAGATTAGGTAGTTCATGGAAAGGAAGAGTGTCCCAGGTTGCTGTGAATAGGACAGGTCATTTAGGAACTCCAAATTGATAGAAATACCGGGACAGAGCTGGGTATATGAATGGGTTTGTCATTTTCAGAGACCCACAGTATTTCAGGCAGTCCATCTTCTGGGCAAAAATGGCCTCAATCATCTCCCTGCACTCTGCTTTTTGAGACAAGTGTAACACCAAGTGTTGTAGTTACATAATTTCATGTCAACTTGAAGATACAAAAGTGGGGTTTAGCCTGTCAGTCAGGTCACAGTTTGATGGTACCTCCTGTTGGGTGTGGCTTTTTCATAAGTAGTATCCTGGAACTTCCTCCTTCTCTCTGCCTTCACCTTACTGTTGACACCAGGTTGGAGGCCTGCGTGAGACCTGGAAATGCGTCCGCTGCCAGAGGACTCCACAAGTCTTTTCACCCACCAGCCAGTGATCTTCCTGAATTCTGCATCATTGCTTGTGGCTGCATGAGTCTGGGGAGGGCTTTATGGACTGATATCAGACTTATGGACTAGTATCGGGCTTATGGACTTGAGTTGGACTGGGCTGGGATGTTTTCTTGATATGCAACTACTCCTTGATATAAAGCTCTCTCTTACACATCTATGGTGGCACTGGATTTGTTAGCATAACACACCAAGAGTGCCTATACGCCCTTAAAATGGTGAGGTAGGAGTTTGGGATGAAAGGAGACTAGGTTTTTGGATATTTTGCCTGAGGCATACACATTCTGTTTCATCTGGTACTTAGCCTAATAATTCAACTTCCTGTTTCTTGTGGCATGAACAAGGAGGTCAGACCAAGAATGGGTATATTACTGACTTATTTATACAGGGCAAAATACATGGTCAGATATTCTAATTGCCCTATACATGTGAAAATTCATTTTCCAATTATTATCTTTGTGGAAGCAGCCAAAGATCTATGCTCCAGAGAAGTTCAGATTCCTGAATATGTGGGCCACTCAGAATTGACAGAGGAAGGGAAGAGGGGGTAAGAATAGTTATCAATGTTGGCAGTGATCCTGGCAGTACCTAATCTCCCATTTTTTCTTCTCCTTTTCATTCATTATTCTTCCTCAGCCTGGGCTTTGGAGCCTGCTCACTTAAATATTTAAGGTGGACAGCACTGTGGTAGTTACATAATCTGGTGTCAATTTGGGACTTGAGAGGATTAAGAGTGAAGGGGTGGAGTCTAGTCTGTCAATTAGATCATAGCCAATGAAGCCTCTGTTTGGGCATGACCTTCTCCTGAGGATTCTGTGAAATCCTTAATTTTCTCCTTGGAGGTGGGAGACACACTCTTTCTACTCATGCTACGCTGTAGGAGCTGGAGAAGCCACCTGAACCCATCCTGATGCAACCAGACCTCTGGAACCGGAGAAGCCACGTAGAGACCCCTGACAGCACTGAGATACTTACAACTACAATGCCACTGGATCCACAAGACTTCCCACCCCCTGGCCTGTGATCTTCCCGCATTCAGCATCATTGCATGTGTGTTGTGTTAGTCTGGGTAGACTAGAGAAACAAATCCATGGACACACATATGTGTATAAGGAAGAGGTTTATGTACAAGAGCAATTATACATTAAGAAAACATCCCAACCCAGTCCAGTCCAAGGCCATAAGTCTAATATTAGCCCATATGTCTGATACCAATCTATAAAGTCCTCTTTAGACTCCTGAAACACATGCAGTGAAGCCAAATGCTGGATGATCACCAGCCAGTGGGTAGAAAGTCTTTGGGTCCAGTGGCGTTGTAAGCATCTTAGCACTGGTCTCTCTGTGGTTTCTCCCGCTTCAGAGGTCTTGTGGCTTGTCTGGCTCAGGGCACTAGGGTCGTTCCATGTGTCTTGTCAGCTGCAGTGTCTCCCAGGGAGTGATCAGAGAGAGAATCTCTCCTGCCTCCAAAGAGGAAAATCCCAGATTTCCCAGAATTCTCAGGAGAAGGCCATGCCCACACAGAGGCCTCAATGGCTATGATCTGATTGACAGCCTAGACTCCACCCCTACATTCTTAATCCTCAAACTGACAAATTAATTTGTGTCCATGAATTTGTTTCTCTGGTCTACCCCGACTAACACAAGCACCTGCAAGTTAAATAAATAAGGCATACCTTCTTCCTGGTCCTGAAGGGAAATCAGAGACCTTGGCAGATTCTTCCATTTTTTGGGTATGTAGTGGCATTTCCTGGAAAGAGGTTATGATCTCCCAGACAGGGCATTCCTACAGGTGCCAGATGAGACTGGACAAAAGTGGAAACTGTGTAGCAGATGTAGTTTTATGAGTTCGACCAGTTCAAACTGATCTTTTCTACATGGCCCTCTTAAAATATTTTCTTGAAGTATAAGCTTTCAAATATAGCTTTAGCTCAGCAGCTACAATTAGGAGGTATGGCAGTTGGTGGATCTGCCCCTTTCCCCGTGAATGTGGCAATGTTTCCTACTTTAACAGTAGCATTACCTTTTCCTGTGTGCGTCCAAAATGCTAAAGAGTAAAGATGCCACTTTGAGGATTAAGGATGCATATGATTCAAGCCATGGTATTTTCAGGCTCCACACATGTATGTGAAAGTTGGACTTTGGATAAGGAAGTCTGAAGAAGAATCGATGCATCTGAACTATGGTGCTGTCGAAGAATATTGACAGTGCCACGAACTGTCAAGAGAACAAACAGATCTGTCTTGCAAGAAGTACAACCGGAATGCTCCTTTGAGACAAGGATGGCAAAACTTTGTCTCATGTGCTTTGGCCATGTTGTGAAGAGAAACTAGTCCCTGGAGAAGGACATCATGCTTGGTAAAGTGGAGGCGCAGAGAAAATAAGGAAGGAAAACTAGATGGACTGACACAGTGGTTGCAACAATGAGCTCATAAAGAACAATTATGAGGCTGGTGGGGGACTGGGAAAAGTTTTGTTCTACGGTACTTAGGGTTGGTATGTCGGAATTGACTAGCGGGCACCTCACAACAAGGGTGCATCCTGCTCTTTTCCAGAATGACCATGCCATTTTACAGTCCCACCACCAATGTCTGAGGGATCCAGTCTCTGTGCTCTTGCTAGTATTTGTTGGTTTCTGTTTTTTAAAACTTTGGGGTGGAATGATATCTCATTGTCATTTCAATTTGCATCTCACAAATGACTTCATATGCTTGTTAGCCACATGATTGTCTTCTGTCGGTTTTTTGTCCTCTTTCGGTGAAATTGCTTGCCATCCTCACTTCTAAGAAGCAGTCTGGCTGTACTTCCAACCCGGAATTGTTGGTGCTCCTGGTATCATCCATCTTCTTCACCAATACCATACTTCAAAGGCATCGATTCTCCTTCAGGCTTCCTTATTCACTAGCCTGGTTTCCCCTGCAGATGAGGCCATTGAAAATACATGCTATGACTTGGCGTAGGCAGACCTTAGTCCTGAAACTGACATCTTGGCTTTTGAACACTTTTTTTGCCCGATGATGCAATGTATATGTATATCCTTTGCTTCCTTGACTGCAGCTTCTCTGGTCTTTCGTTAGTTTATGTCTGATCCGCTTCAAATCGATTCTCCCTAAATAAAGACCACAAAGAGACCTGGTCTACTTTAGATTTCCTGTCCAGAGAATTTTAAACATGCTAGAACATTTTAAATGGCAAACAATTATCTAGCATAGAAATCAGCTAACTTCTGTAAAGGTCTGGATAATAAATACATTAGGCTTTGGGGCCAATATGGTCTTGTGCAACCGCTCAACTCTGCAATTGTAGTTTAAAAGCAGTTATGGAAAATACAGAGATGAATGGGCATGATCATGTTCCAATAACATTTCATTTACAAAATCAGGCCATGGGCAAGATTTGGCCCACAAAGGGCAAACTCTGATTTAGTGCTTTGCCTCCTCCATCCCCCAGTGTTGAACTCAATATCCTTCATCCCGTGGCCCCACATGTGCCTGCTGGAGGAACTGTGGCCTGACCTACAGTCTCTCTTTCTAAATGGCGGAAAAATATCAATCCCTTCTGGAAATTACTCGATCAGTTTTTAAGTGAAAGGTGCAAATGCAGAGGGTTTGCCCACAAAAGAAGGTTGCTAATGCTTGCAAGAAAAGACCAGAATGAGGTGCTGGCCCTAGAACCAGGTCTAAAAGAAAGTAACAATTATTAAAAAGATGAATCAGAAGATAAAAGGCAAATGCTTGTGCTTTTATATTTAATTTTGAATCCATACAAAGCCCTGCCAATGTTTTTCTGCCTCTCTCCCCCTATTTTAAGGTTTCAGTGTAATTTCAAATGAATCTATTACACTGCACCATTGAAATAGTATCACTCTAATAACAACTATATATATATATATATAGTATTCATTTTTTTATTCTTCAGCTATTAAGGAACACAAAAGAAGATAGTCATAGTGCAATGCTGATTATTTCAGGTCACTAATCTATGCCATTCTTAACAGGGTTATAACAAACCCTAATTCTGACCACACACACACACACACACACACACACACACCACTACACCAGTCAGGCTCTGTCTAGGCTGACAGCTACTCTTAAAATATACTGGTAGCTTCTGTATTAGGTAAGGTATTGATTAATTGCCATCCTTTATTTGTCCTTTTCCTCTTAATGTCATCCTACAGCACCACCTTCGCTAAATGTCTTGAATGGCATTACTTGGTCACACATGCTGTCAGCTCCAACATTTCTGGGCACTTGATGACCAAACAACAGACTTGGTGTTTCTTAAACAGCCCATCTTGATGCATCTTTACAGTTGTTTTTTTTAACTCATTAAAGCTTTACAGCAGCCCATGAGATACTAGCCTCATTTTACTGAGGCAGGAAGAGGGTATGTGTCTTGTCTAAGCTCTCACAGCTAGAAAGTGGTGGAGTCAGGGTCTGAACCTAGGGAGTCTAGGCTTACGACCATGCACATCACCATAAAACTATGTAATATTGCCTTGGGCCATTCTTTATGGGAAGATTTTAAATTATGAATTTAATCTCTTTACATGTTATTATCATCCTATTCAGATTTTCCTTCTCTTTTTGAGTTAGTTTTGATACTTTCTTTTTTTTCTAGACATTTTTTCATTTCAGAAAAAATAATTTCTTGGCATAGAGTTCTTGGTATTTTTATAATGTATTTTCATTAAAGTTTTCAAAGTATCTCCCACTTTTATTCCTGATTTTAGTAAGGTTGTAGGATAGAGGAACAACATACAAAAGTCACCTCGATGCTAATACCATAGAAATAAGTTTCTGAAAATGAAATTAATAAAACAACTCCATTTACAACAGCATCAATTCGAATAAGATACTTAGGAATAAGTTTAATACAATTAGTGGAATGCTTAGTCTCTAAAACTCACTGCCATTAAGTTGATTCCAACTCACAGTGACTCTACAGGACAGGGTAGAACTGCCCCTGTGGGCTTCTGAGGCTTTAACATTTTTTTTTTTTTTAAGGAACGTAAAACTATTTTGTGACTACCTTTCACCAGTATTTACAGTAAACAGTATACAATTGGGTTAACATTATGATTACTACCAAGTTATTTTTCCTGAACTTAGCTAAACTAGAGTAACCCAAATACTGAGAAGACTTAACCTCCTTGTAAAGAATGGTTTGGGGGCCAGCCCCAATACGAACTACGTGAACAGGCACCCCTCCCTCCAGAAGAATTCTCTTTAGAGGACGGCACTGAAGCTACAGCTCAGGGAGAGGGACATGTCTGATCAGAGTACATAGGAGCAAATGAAGGGGGAGGAAGAGAGAGTGGAGCACATCCTGGCCCACCAGGCCTGCAGGATGATAACCTGTTCTGAACAGCCAATGCACAGAGAGGACCATAGGATCGGCCCCACTATGAGACACAACCTCCTTCACTGACCCATAGCCCTACAGGGGACAACACTGGAGAAACAGTGTGGGTACTGACCCCACCACACTGAGGCAAAACACTAAGGGCATGCAACACAACAGCAAGGGGAGCAGAGCAATGAAGTCCCCAGGAAGTACTAAAAATAGACTTTGGGACCAGGGCTTGGCACCCCATCAGGCTGGACTGGAAAACATTCCTAAAGATCAACAAACAGAACTTGACCTATTTACAGGCTTTTCTTATTTTTTGTCATTGTTTTGTTGTTGTTGTTTTGCTTTGTTTTCTTTTGTTGCTTTGTTTTGCTCTGTCTTGTTTTTGTGCATATTATTATCTTTGCAGGTCTATCTAGATAAGATAGGCGGGATAAACAATCTGGAGGAGAAAAAAACATACCTACGGTTCCGGGGGGACATGGGAGAAGGGGAGGTGGGGGAAAGGAAGTGGTGTTAACAAACCTAGGGACAAGGGAACAACAAATGATCCAAAATTAGTGATGAGGAAGGTGTAAGAGGCCTGGCAGGGCTTTATCAAGGACAATGTAACTGAGTGGAATTACTGAAACCCAAATGAGGCTGAACATGATAGTGGGGTAAAAGGAAGTAGAGGAAATAACTAGGAGGCAAGGGGGCATTTAAAGAGGTCTAAATACAGGCATGTACATATGTAAATAAATTTATATATGATGATGGGGAAATAAATCTATGTGCATATATTTATAGGTTTAGTATTAAGGTAGCATATCGACATTGGGCCTCCACTCAAGTACTCCCTCAATGCAAGAACACTTCGTTCTATTAACCTGGCATTCAATGATGCTCACCTTCCCAACAGGATCACTGAAGACAAAGCTGGTGCATAAGCAAATGTGGTGAAAGAAAG
This sequence comes from Echinops telfairi, assembly GCF_000313985.2. Classification (NCBI taxonomy): domain Eukaryota; kingdom Metazoa; phylum Chordata; class Mammalia; order Afrosoricida; family Tenrecidae; genus Echinops; species Echinops telfairi. Next base: position 4,735,451 of record NW_022103917.1, read on the forward strand.
CTGATGGTGCCCAGCTATCAAAAGATATAGCATCTGGGGTTTTAAAGGCTTGAACGTAAACAAGCAGTCATCTAGCTAAGACGCAACAAAGCCACATGGAAGAAGCACACCAACCTGTGTGATCACGAGGTGTCAATGGGATCAAGTATCAGGCATCAAAGAACAAAAAATCGTATCATTGTGAATGAGGGAGAGTGCGGAGTTGGGGCCCAAAGCCCATCTGTAGGCAACTGGACATCCCCTTACAGAAGGGTCACAAGGAAGAGACAAGCCAATCAGGGTGCAGTATAGCAACCATGAAACATACAACTTTCCTCTAGTTCTTAAATGCTTCCTCCCCCCCACTATCATGATCCCAATTCTACCTTAAAAATCCGGCAAGGCCAGAGGATGTACACTGGTACAGATAGGAACTGGAAACACAGGGAATCCAGGACAGATGAACCCCTCAGGACCAGTGGTGAGAGTGGCAATACCGGGAGGGTAGAGGGAAGGTAGGGTGGAAAGGGGGAACCGATTACAAGGATCTACATATAACCCCCTCCCTGGGGGACAGACATAAGTAAAGGGGGTGAAGGGAGATGTCAGACAATGTAAGACATGACAACATAATAATAATTTCTACATTATCAAGGGTTCATGAGGGAAGGAGGGAGGGAGGGAGGGAGGGAGAAAAATGAGCTGATACCAAGGGTTCAAGTAAAAAGCAAATGTTTTGAGAATGATGATGGCAATAAATGTACAAATGTGTTTGACACAATGGATGTGTGTATGGATTGTGTTAAGAGTTGTACCAGGTCCCAATTAAATGATTTATTTCAGCTCTTAAGACAATCCATGAATCATGATCTTTTAGTGAATACAACACAGAGCTTCCAACTTTCTGTAAAATTATGGTTATCTAAAAGGAATAAATGCCCACTTAACTAAACCTTGGCATTTTCTTATTAGGATCAGGGGTTGGGTAAGATTTTGCAAATAAAGTTTCATTTATAAGATTCAGATGTGTAAAAGATCATTTATTTGATGTGAAATCTTCTGATTACAATTGCCCCCCACCCCATTTTACTTGTGGTGATCTACTTCTTGAGTTGCGTGACTATAACCTAAAGTAAAATATAATGTATTTCTGCACACACATATATATGCAAAGGACCAAATAAAACCGAGAATGGTCCTTAGGCATATATTATAGGTTAAACAAGTTCTGATCCAGTAGTGAATAAGTAGAATTTCTCAATATTTAGAAAAGCTATTTCCTAATACAGAGGAGATAATATACCATGGTATCAAATGTTCGTTTCTGATAAATGGAGCAACCCAAGGGGCCAATACAAGTAACCCAACACAGAAAGCTTTATTTGTTCCAAGTAACCAACAACAAAATACCCCCAACAACTCCCCTAACACTACTTCAACACACACATATCAAACTTGACTTCCATTAGAATGTAGTTTTCACACTCATAATTCAAAGCACACACACACACACATACAAACCCAAGACCCAAATTTCTCTCTCTCAATGCAAACAATCATTGAGCTTCATCTTTGGACAATAATGCCAAATTAGTCTCTCTTCATAAAATGTAAATATAATTTGAGGGCATTTCATGTTTGCCTCTTTGGCCAGCACCAAGCCTGCCTCCTGGGACGCTTTCCATTTCCCGAGCCACATGAACTGCCCCCCAGCTGGCTGGCTGGCGGGGCCGTCACTCGGTCAGGACCACAGCCTCAGGCAAGGCCCCTCTGGTTGTCCGCAGCATCTCTTCTGCTTGGATTTGCTCTCCTCAGATTCATGGTCAGATAAAGACGTCCTTTTGGTACCATCTCTTTCTAAACCCTTTCCCATTCACAATACATTTTCTACCCAGTACATTTTCTACCACCCGTTCTTCCCACTCAGCGGTTTCTTTCCCAACTTTTACGATGCTGTTTTATTGGAGGTCATTTTAAAAAATCATTTTATTGGGGGCTCATGCCACTCTTATCACAATCCATAGATACATCCATTGTGTCAAGCACATTTGTACATTCATTGCCCTCATCATTCTCAAAACATTTTCTCTCCACGTAAGCCCTTGGTATCAGCTCCTCATTTTCCCCCTCCCTCCCCGGGCCCGCCTCCCTCATGAACCCTTGAAAATGTATAGATTATTATTGTTTTGTCATGTCTTACACTTTTCTGTTGTCTGTCCCCCAGGGAGGGGGTTATATGTAGACCCTTGTAATCAGTTCCCCCTTTCTACCCCACCCTCCTTCTACCCTCCTGGTATCGCCACTCTCACCACTGTCTTTCCAGTTCCTATCTGTACCAATGTACATCCTCTGGTCCAGCCAGATTGGTAAGGTAGAATTGGGATCATGATAGTGGGGTGGGGAGGAAGCATTTAAGAACTAGAGGAAAGTTGTATTGCAAATTAGAAGTGCTATTATTCAACATTTCCGAGCGGCTCTTGAGTCGTGAGTCTGCTGTGTCTCAGGCCCTGCGCCCCTCCAGTTCGAACCACAGGCTTTAAATCCTTACAGGATTCAAGACTGTAACCATTTACGGGAGTAGAAAGCCCCACCTGTCTTCTGAGTAATGGCTGTTTTTTTTGAACTGCTAACCTTGTGGATCGCAGCCCATTGCATAACCATTACACCACCAGGGCTCTTATTCAAGGAATAGAAGACTTAATATTATTGATGACACTCATGTTAGGATAATCAACCATTTAATATCAAAAGCACAGCAAAAGAATGTGTGTTAAAAATAAATGTTAGGACAGCATTCCTCTCCCAATTTACGTATAAAATCCCACTGGTTCTTTGCAGAAATTTACTGTTCCTAAATTCCAAGGGTCCCAGAATAGCCCAAACATCTTGAAAAACCATAACCCTTGTTGAAGGACTCACACTTTCTTACTTCAAAACTTACAGAGCAGGCTGGAAGGGTCTGGGAAGGTTTGTTTTCTTACTCTACACCTGGGGACCTCCTTGAGGCACCAGGCCTGCCCCAAAGTCCATCTTATGTGTAGTTGAGCTTACCATATTAGACCCATCCCACGTTCAGATCAGCATATGAGCACAAGTCGCAAGCACAATCTCTCCCTGGGATCTACCTTCATGGTTATAAGTGCAGAGAAAAAGCATTTTGTGTGTTTCATGTACCCACCATACAACCCACTTCCTAGAAGTTCTAGTGCTAGTATTTATTTTTAAATGAGGTCTAAATAAAACTATTTTGGGCAATTTCTTGTCATTTCCTATGATCACTGGAAACAATGTAAAATGAGGTAGAGTACTAAAGCTTGGCTTTGCTGCTCTAAAAGGGAAGTGCACTAACATTGATTGTGTCCACTTTGAATCAGGCCTTATGCTGAGCACTTTACCTATGTACTCTCCTTTAGTCCTTAAAATAAACCCATGAGGTGGACGTTCACACCCATTTTTTTTTTCAAATTTTACCTATATTTTTTCTACCTTAGTTGAGCTCTCATTGATTTTTAAGATAAATTTATATTTTGGTGAAAATTCACCCAACAAAGCCTAAACTGTTTATTTCAAACCCACCTGTAGCAATGGACTTAAGGCTGAAACCCCCTAGTGTGAAAGGAAGCAGATGACTACCAGCCCAAGGGCATAGAACTGGTGGATGTTAGACTGGGTCCAATCTCTTGCTTTGAGGGTGCCCCATGGATGGTAAACTGGGAATACCAAAGACTTACTATTTCAATGCCCTCCTTGCTTCATTATGACATGTATTAATCTGGTAGATGTGGCTCTGCTGTTGTGAGTGAATGTTATTGGAAGATTTGTCCTTACACCAACCCCTACTGTTTGTGTAAGTAGTGTTCAGTTACTTAAGAGTGTAATCTGCACAAGCCAACAATTCATGTATGCTGGTTCATAGCTAGTCTATACTCTTTTTTTTACCTTGACTCTTATAAATTCCTTTTCTCAACAGTGTTTTAAATTCGATACCATTTGTTAAACTACTGACATTGTCAATGTGTAGTGGCTACTCATTGGATTGCTAACCCCAAGGTTAGCTGTTTGAAACTACCAGCCAGCTCCACAGGGGAAGGATGAGACATTCTACTCCTGTGAAGCTTTGCAGGCTCAGAGACTCACAGGGGCAGCTCTACCCTGCCAAAAGGATTGCTATGAGTCAGTACTGACTTGATGGCAGAGGAAATGATGCCCCAGAGAGATGGCTGATAATGTTTTCTTACATAAACTGACAGTGGTGTCGCTAAGGTGAGTCAGAGACCTATATAAACCATAAATGAATGGATTTGGGGCTAGCACTTAATTATTGCTCCAATCTAAGAACAACTAGTTCTTATAGTGGGGTGAAGAAACTAGATGTCACCTGACTATCAGAAAGACTAGCTTATGGGTTTAAAATGCTTCATTTCAGAAAAGCAGCCATCTAGGTACACATGGAAGAAGCACCCCAGCCTGTGTGATTCAAGGATTATAAATAATGTAATCCAAATCTAAAGGATGGAATGACATAAGAGCTTAAAATTGTGAACACTTGGTTTACAGAATGCTATAGATCAAAGTGGAAGCACCAAATTCATTTGCAGAGTCCCACATGGATGAAGCCTCTGGTGAATCCCCTCTGACTATAGTTGAAGGATGTGACTAGCCCTTTGTATTAGTCTGGATACTTTAGAGAAACAAATACACATCAACTCATGTATAAGAGAGTTTTATGTAAAGGTTAAGTGTGTATCAAGAAAATATCCCAACCCAGTGCTGCCCAAGCCGACAAGTCCAACATTAACCCATTAACCCATATGTCCAATACCAGTCCACAAAGTCTTCCTCCATCTCACAAAACAATGTCAACTGCAGGAGGAAAGCCAAGTCAGTGAATGTATAAGTATCTCAGCGCTGGCAGGGGTCTCCACACGGCTGCTCCAGCACCCAGGGCTGCATTGGGGTAGGTCCATGTGGTTTCTCCTTGGGAATGTCTTACAGGAAGTCAGCCTTGCAAGCTGAAGCAGGGGACTGCTAAAACAGCTGCACCCTGGTGCGACCACAAAGCAAGAGACCCGAGAACTAGAAAGACGAGGCTCACCAAGCCATTTATCCCTCCGCCTTTCAATTAATCCCACATGTGTTTATTGGCCAGGTTGGCACAATAAACTAACTAACCCTTTTATCAGACAGAGGGCATTGTCAAGTCAATTATGGCAGATGTAGTTAGGTCAAAGTGTAATATAATTTGATCTCCCTTTTGACCCATTTTATAGTTGTTTCGGTTATATAAAAAAAGAGAAGGAAATGCACATGGAATAAGCCCCTGGTGAATCACCTCTGATCATGGACCAGAGATGTGAATAGCCATGCTATAATACACAATGTAGTGGACAGTGGATTGTTGTGGGTGCACTTAGGTAAAAGTTTAGCACTCTTATCATTTTATCTCCCTTAAAATCTATTTAAATTTGTTCTCGTTTTTAATATTTTCTGCTTTCTTTTCAATTGAGGTATTTATTTGTTTTACTTTGTTATTTTTGTTTCTTTTTCTAATGTTTTCCTGTATATGAAATCCAGGGTAGGTAAATCTATTGAGACAGTAACTGAAACGGTCCTTGGGGGATGACGAGAAGTTGTCAGGAATTGAGGGACTAATAACAATGAGTACAAGACTGAGGAAAATGTTCAAAAATGGATTGTGGTGCTGATTATACAATACTTCTGGATGTGATTAAGTGATTGAATGGAAAGATATGTGAATTAAATGCTGAGATAGTTTATTGTGTCAACCTGACCAATAAACACGTGGGATTAATTGAAGGGCGGAGAGATAAATGACTCAGAGAACCTTGCCTTTTGTGTTTCTTGCTCTTTGATCATCAGACCAGTGTGCAGCTGCCTTGCTTGTTCTGTGCCTCAATTTGCAAGCTACACTACCTGTGGGGCACCTAACCCGTGGAGTATGTCGCTGTAATTTGAGCTTCCTTCAAGACTTGCTTCGCCACACCATTGGAATTTACATCTCTTGAACTGGGGACTGTCGGACCCTGTCATCTGGCTGACTGTTGGTGACCTGCCTTGCTGTTTGCGGTCTGTGCCTGGATAGCCTGAATTGCTCTATAGAGGACTACCCAGCAGCCCTCAAGACTTAAATGACTGCCAGTATCTCACAACTGTCTCATGGGAGTGAGTTGTACTGAGCCATTTGTACTGCTCTATAATTTAATAAACTGTTTATTTCTTATGTTACATATCGATCTATCTGTATATATGTAATATAAAATAATTATATAATATGTAATATTATTAGCATCCTGGTTTTTATATAATATTTAAAATTATTAGCATTCTGGTTTTGTTTCTCTAGAGAACCCTGTCTAACACAAATGCCAATAAATTGTTGGAAAACAATTTCTACATGTGCAGATCACTGCCACTGTTTGCATTCATCCGTGTGTTGCCATTTTCATAATCTCTGATCATAGTGTTCCACCACCATTAACTTTTACTCTCTCTTCCCCCTAAACTTCGTGCGTGTGTTTTAGAGTTACTCTTGTCAGTTTGATTGCATCTAGATAATTTTCTAAAGGAGTGAAATGTTATTTATTATTTAAGCTGAAGTGTTATCTGTAGCAGTATGAGTGTTAAAGACTCTTTCAGAACAAGTGAGTCAGGGGTTCTCCCAGTCTCTGTTGTTCCAGTAAGTCTAGTAAGAAACCAATCCATAGGAATCTGATATTCTGTTCCATATTTTTCTTACTTTTAATATCCATCAATTGGGCCCGTGGTCAAATTCTTCATTAATAGTAGCCAATCACCATTCATTTCTTCTGGTCTCTTAGCAAAGGAGGTAGTAGTTCTTGGAGGCAATCAGACCTACTGGCCATTGCTTTCTTCTTCTGGGTCCCATTTTTTCTACTCTGCCAGACAGACAAAGAGCAATTGTATGTTTGGGGGTCACTCTTCCACTCATGTTTTATAAATAAGGCTAGTAAGTCTCAAGAGAGTCAAAACTTCTAAGATCATGTCTGTCTTGGAAGAAGTATAGTCATATTGCTCTTTAGAGACAAGAATGGTAAAACTTCGTCTCATATACTTTGGAAATGTTGTCAGGAGAAGCCAGTCTCTGGAGAAAGGCATCATGGTAGGCAGAGCAGCAGCGAAAGACAGGAAGGTCCTCAGCGAGATGGTTTAACACCGTGGCTGCCACCATGCGCTCAAGCCTCAGAACCATTGTGAGGATGGCACAGGCACAGGCAGGGTTTCATTCTGTTGTGCATAAGGTCGCTATGGGTGGGAACTCGATGGCCTCTCACAACAGCAACAATGTCACATGGGTTTTATAGGCTACAACTAGTATGAGGCCCTAATGCTGACAGACTCCCTGGTGACTGACTTTGTTCATCACGGCATCACACTGGTCTCTTTGTTACCGGATGCTTGAAAGAACATCTAGCCTCAACGGATGTGAAGCCTCTGAAAGTCAATATTCTAGATTACTAATTCAAGGGCAATTCTTTTAAGGAGCCCTGGTGGCTTAGTGGTTAGGAACTGGGCTGCTAACTACACAGTCAGCCGTTCGAAATCACCAGCCATTTCAAGAGAGATAGGTAAGATTTTCCGCTCTGGTAAAGAATTAAACTCTCGCAACGTCACAGGGGCAGTTCTACCTTCTCCTGTAGGGTTGCTATGAGTTGGCATCAACTTGATGGCACGGAGTTTGATTTTGGTGTCTCATGCATCTGGCACATCATACAACTTTCATTATCCTAATGCTGAAATAAATACTGCATGAATTCAACACCTTCCCTCTGGCTCAAAGCAGGGACATGGGGGGAGGCTCTCATGGAGTCCATTACCCTGAAGGCTCACTTAGGCTCTGAACAATTCCCCTGACTTCAAAGTCAAACACCAAATTGAGAGGTAAACACATGTACAGAAGCTCGTAATTTTTAATTTGTCATCTGTAAAGTTAGACCTCCAAATATCATCTTGGGAACTCTAATTAGGGCAGTGTTTCAGAACAAGTGCTGGGGGTGGGAAGGATGTTCTAAACCCATACCTGTTCAGATAAAATGGAGATATCATTAGCAACAAGAAGTAGGTGATCATGTCTTCTTCCACATTTTTTCTCCCATAAATTACACTAAATAACCATAATGCTGCAATTTAGTGGTCCAAAGTTCATTCTATTCAGCAGGCCGTTCATAGTCAACAGTTTAAAGAAAAGGGACCTGCTGAGAAAATAGTGGTCTAATCAGATGCCATAAAATTGAGCTGATGAGATGAGTCCCATTTCCTTTTTTGTCAGAGGAGCCTAATGAAGCCACGCTTGGAGGGCATTTGTAACTTTGGGCCCCCTATTTCATTATTCAGATCGGCTGCACCCAGTTCTAAATGAAGCCAAGGAGCCTAATTCCACAGGCTATTTATAGTCATGCTGGGTTGTGCAGGGGGGTGGGGGAGACAACTTATTAAATACCAATTTCCCAGCTGCCAAATTTCACATGTTGTCTTGGTTCCTTTATTATAAAATTTATGAGAAGACTTTTTTTTGGGGAAAGGTACAGTAATCAAATGAGAAAGTACCAAAGGATGGTGCCTTATACACTGAAACTTCACATTTCTGAAAGTGGGAGATAAGGGGTTTCCATTTGTGTACAGCACCATAGCAACTTTCACAATCAGTTAAACACCTTGGCAGCTCAGGTGGGAAAACACAGGCTCAAAATGGAAGTTTCCATAACACATCTAGAACCCCTTCTTGCAAAGAGCCAGAGGAGGGAGGGGAAGACTGACTGATCACCCCTCTAGTATCTCCTAGTCAGGCCCATGGGTCTTAAGAAATCATCTGCCTACCAATGTATCAAGTATCTCCTCTCAGAGGGGCTGGTACCATCCAACTGGGAGTTCTAGAATTATTCCATGAATACTTTCCCACTGGAATAGTTTCCCAGGGGAATTATATTTAAAGGAACACCAACATGGTAAGTGAAAAATGGATGTACGCTGAAAAAATGGGAATGTCTTTGGAATGTCCCATATGGTAGTTAGATTTTGTGTCAACGTGGCTAGGTTAGGATTCTCAGTGGTTTGGCAGTTAATAGCTAGTAATCCTCCATGATCTAACCTAAAACAATGTAATCACAGCCAATCAGGTGTAATAATATTTGGGTGGGATGGAATACTCTAACTCAAGTCACAGCCTTGATGCCATCAAATAAAAGGAAGTTTCCTCAGACATGAAATGCTTGCTTGCCGACAAAAAAAAAAAAAATGAAAAGGGGTATAGGGAAAAAGCTACTATATACAAACATTCTTGAGGTAAGGACCAGGTAATATGGAAGGGACCAGATCAAAT
>NW_022103917.1:4747237-4805874 GCF_000313985.2 Echinops telfairi
AAAAAAAAATGCTTGCTTGCTTGCTTTTTGCTGGGTCTGGATTCTACATGTGGCTCATTGACTTCTGGTTCTTTGCACTAAAGCCTGCCATCTGACTTGCCGACATTGGGTATATTAGCCTCTGAAGCCACACGCCTGATCAGCTCATTTGGATTCATTTGCCTCTGCAACCACCAGCCTACGGTATTCTTGCCAATCTTGGGTTCATCAGCCACATCATGATATACTTCCAGCTTAACATTTGACCCAGGAACTTGAAACCTACCTGAACCTGGACTAACCTGTTTCTACAGCTGTGTGAGAGATTTTTTAAAAAAACATTTTATTGGGAGCTCTTACAGATATCATAACATTCCACAGTTCAATCACATCAAATAGTATTGTACTATTGCTACCACAATCAAGATACAAAATATTTTTTCTCTTGAACTCCTTGATATCAACTCCCCTTTGTCCCCTCCTTGCCCCACCATACCACCGAGGAACCCTTATTCATTTTTTTCTTAATATATATGTATATTAAACTTTTTGCCATATCTCTTTTTCAAAATCATTTTATTGGGAGCTCATATAACTCTTTTTAATGTAATCATTTTATTAGGGGTTCATACAATTCTTCACAATCTGTACGTACATCATTTGTGTCCAGCACATTAGTACATATGTTGACTTCATCATTCTCACAACACCTGCTTTCTACTTGAGCCCTTGGCATCAGCTCCTCATTTTTCCCCCTCCCTCCCTGCTCCCCCCTCCCCTGAACCCTTGATAATTTATAAATTATTATTATTTAGTCATATTTTACACCATCCGACGTCTCCCTCACCCACTTCTCCACTGTCCGTCCCCCAAGGAGGAGGTTATATGTAGAACTTGTCATCTGTTCCCCCTTTCTCCCTTACCTTCCATCCACCCTCCCGATATCGCCACTCTCTCCACTGGTCCTGAGGGGTTCATCTGTCCTGGATTCCCTGTATTTCCAGTTCCTATCTGTGTCAGTGTACATCCTCTGGTCCAGTCAGATATGTAAAGTAGAATTTGGATCATGATAGTGGGGGAGGAGGAAGCATTTAAGAACTAGAGGAAAATTGTATATTTCATCATTGCTACACTGCACTCTGATTGGCTCATCTCCTCCCCGCAGCCCTTCTGCAAGGGGATGTCCAATTTCCCCCGGTGGGACCTGGGTCCCCACTCTGCACTCCCCCTCATTCGCAATGCTATGATTTTTTTTTTTTTTTGTTTTGATACCTGATCCCTTCGACGCCTTGTCATCTTACAGGCTGGTGTGCTTCTTCCATGTGGGCTTTGTTGTTTCTCAGTTAGATGGCCCCTTGTTTATCTTCCAACCTGTGGGACCCCAGATTCTATATATTTTGACAGCTGGGCACCATCAGCTTTCTTCACCGCATTTGCTTATGCACCCGCTTTGTCTTCGGTGTTCGTGTTGGGGTAGGCTGGTGTGCTTGTTCCGTGTGGGCTTTGCTGTTTCCTAGCTAGATGGCCGCCTGTTTGTCTTCACGCCTTTAAGACCCCAGATGCTATATCATTTGATAGCCGGGCTCACAATCCATATATACATCCATTGTGTCGAGCATAATTGTACATTTGTTGCCATCATCATTTTCAAAGCATTTCTTTCTACTTGAGCCCTTGATATCAGCTTCTCATTCCCCCCTCCCTCATGAACCCTTGATAATTTATAAATCATTATTAATTTTCCATGTCTTACCCTGACCTATGTCTCCCTCACCCACTTTTCTGTTGTCCGTCCCCCTGAGAGGGGGTTATAGATAGATCATTGTGATCAGTTCCCCCTATCTCACCCCACCTTCCCCTTACACTCCTGGTACAGCTACTCTCAATATTTTTCCTGAGGGGTTTATCTGTCCTGGACTCCCTGTATTTCCAGCTTTTAGCTGTACCCATGTACATGCTCTGGTCTATCCAGATTTTTAAGGTAGAATTGGGGTCATGATAGTGGGGGGCGGCGAGGAAGCATTAAAGACTAGATGAAAGTTGTATATTTCATCGGTGCTATACTGCACACTGACTGGCTTGTCTCCTCCCCGTAACCCTTTTGTAAGGGGATGTCCAGTTGCCTACAGATGGGCTTTGGGTCTTCACTCCGCACTCCCTCTCATTCACAATGATATTATTTTTTTTTGTTCTGGGTCTTTGATGCCTGATATTTGATCCTGTCGACACCTCATGATCACACAGCTGGTGTGCTTCTTCCATGTGGGATTTGTTGCTTTTCAGCTAGATGGCCGCTTGTTTATCTTCAAGCCTTTAGACCCCAGACACTATATCTTTTGATAGCCAGGCACCATCAGCACACTTCACCACATTTGCTTATTCACCCGCTTTGTCTTCAGCAATTGTGTCAGCAAGGTGAGCATCACGGATGCCAGTTTAATAGAACAAAGTGTTCTTGCATTGAGGGAGTACTTGAGTGGAGACCCAATGTCCATCTGCTACGTTAATACTAAGCCTATAAATATATGTACATGGATCTGTTTCCCCACCATCCTATATAAATATATTTACATATGTACATGCCAATATTTAGACCTCCACAAATGCCCTTTGCCTCCTAGTGCTTTTCTCTATTTCCTTTTACTTTCCTCTGGTCCCATCATCATGTTCAGCCTTTATTTGGGTTTCAGTAATTCCTCTCAGTTACATTGCCCTTGATCAAGCCCTACCAGGCCTCCTACATCCTCCTTGCCACTGATTTTGGATCACTTGTTGTTCCCTTGTCCCTAGGTTTGTTAACACCACTTCCGTTCCCACCGTCCCCCTCTCCTATGTCCCCCCCCTCAACTGTCAGTCCCATTGTTTTCTCCTCCAGATTGTTTAACCCACCTATCTTATCTAGATAGACATGCAGAGATAATAATATGCACAAAAACAAGACAGAGCAAAGCAAAACAACAGAAGAAAACAACAACAACAAAAAAAGAAAAGCCTATAAATAGTTCAAGGTCTGGTTGTTGATCTTGAGGAGTGTTTTCTGGTTGAGTCTGATGGGGTGCTACGCACTGGCCCCCAAATTTATTTTTGGTATTTCCTGGGGACTTCGTTGCTCTGTTCCCCTTGCTGTTGTGTTGCCCGCCCTTAGTTTTTCACCTTGGTATGCTGGGGTCAGATCGGGCACAATTCCCGCACTGTGTCTCCAGTGTTGTCCCCTGTAGCACTGTGGTTCAATGAGGGACATTATGTCTCCTAGTGGGGCCGGCCCTATGGTTCTCTCTGTGCATTGGCTGCTCTGAGCAGGGATATTGTCCTCATGGCTTGGTGGTCAGGATGTGCTCCACTCTCTCTCCCTTCCCCTTCATTTGCTCCTGTGTCCTCTGGTCAGACATGTTCCTCTCCCTGACCTGTAGCTTCAGTGCTGTCCTCTGAAGTGAATTCTTTTTTGGGGGGCGGAGGGTGACTATCCTATCCACGTAGTTTGGATTGGGGCCAGCCCCTAATACCTCTCTATTGGTTCCTTGCTTCATGCCAGTGTGTTGCGTTCATGCCTTAGAACACTAGGTTGAAGTCTGGTCCTTCTTTCCCTGTGGAGATATAAACAACATCCTCCCCTTGGGTGAGTTAGTGCCCTGTTTGCCATATCTTATACAATCCAGTATATCCATGCACATACACTTCTTTTGTTCCATCCTACCGAGTGGGGTTATATAGTATGTGTGAGCCCTTTTGTTGATATAAATGTTTTTCTCGATAGATCTATATCTCGATAGATCGATGAATCTAAAATCACTGTCTTTGCTTCTCTAGTGAACCCAGACTAAGATAACCTTCCTTCAGCCCTGGAAGCGAGACAGCAGAATCAGTCAGACTCTGCTGGGCCTCCTAGTTGCTGAGTTCCCAGCTCACCCACTCCTACCCCCAGGTATATTCTACTCACTTGCAGGAGAAACTGAGACCATAGAGAGGAATTCATCAAAACTTTTAGCTAGATATTGTATAGTGTAAAGGTGTAATAAATAATAGTAAATGCTAGTATTATCATGACTATTCCCACTCTTACCATAGGATAATGCTTATGATTCAGTGATATTGCTGTGCTTCCTACATTTCCCAGACACCTTCTAGTGGGGAAAGACTGTATTATTTATTCAGGCCAATAGGTCATGAATAGAAGCGATAGGAGCCAATGTTGTTGATAGCTGCCATCAAGTCAGCCCTTTACAAGGGAATAAAAGTGCCATGCTGTGACCCACAGGGTTTTCACTGGCTAATTTTCAGAACTAGATCACCATTCCTTTCTTCCCAATGGTCTTACTCTGGAAGCTTCACTGAAATTTGTTCAGGATCATAGCAATACACAAGCCCCAACTAATAGACAAGTGATGGCTGCACTTACGATGGAGCCCACGTCTCTAACAAAATGAGGGGAATTCTGTTCCTGAGTCACCAATGCCCTTACAATTAGTCCCAGGCTAGAACATTTAGTGGCTAGTGAGCAACTCTCACTAGATGGCAACTGAAGAGCTCCATCAGTTCCTCATGCTGTAGCCACAAGAAGGAAGGGGTTTTGTTAAACTCATGGCACGAAGCCCCTCAGACGCCTGTAAGACAGTGTTGTTGTTGGGTGCTATCACATCACAGTTGTTAGTATGCTTGAGCCCATTGTTGCAGTCATCCATCTCGTTGAGGGTCTGCCTCTTTCCACTGACTCTTGACTTTACCAGGCATGATGTTCCTTCCAGGAACAGATCCCTTCTCATGTCACCTTTCCACATCATTGGCCTGCAGCTACAGAAACTTGAAGGGGACCCTGGTTAGCATTGGACCCATGGACTTGAATTGGCCTGGGATAGAATGTCTTCTTTTTTTTCATACAGTTTTATTGGCACATAATCCACATGACTTAAAATTCAATAGTTCAACCACATCGAGAAGAGTTGTACAATAATTAGCACACTCATTTTAGAACATGTTCTTCTTTTTTGTACTCCTTGTTAGTAGTTCCCCTATACCTCCCAACCTCCCTTTCCAGACCCTATAAAACCATGAATCCAGTTACTGTTTCTATAGATTCACCCAGCCTGGATCTCATATACCTAAAAACATATGGAAACAAAGAAATAAAAAAGTTAAAAATACTAATAAAATAAAATAAACAAAAGTGTGTGTGTCGAGGGGGGGAGAAAGGAAGAACCAATCGAAATGATCAACGTATAACCCACCCACCCCCAGCCCGAGGTGGGGGGCAAAAAACAAAAATGTGGGTGAAGGGAGACAGCAGATGGTGTAAAACATGAAAATAATAATAATAATTTGTAATTTATCAAGGGTGGGAGAGAGAAAAGAGGAGCTGATAGCAAGGGCTCAAGTAGAAAGAAAATGATGATGGCAACATATGTACAAATATGCTTGGTACTATTGATGTATGGGTTGTTATAAGAGCTGTAAGAGCCCCCAATAAAAAATGATTTATAAAAAGGAAAACAAATAAATCTATATTTTAAAAACCCAAGAAAAAAATAGAGGAAAATCTCATTTGGAAAGAAAGCAGAAAATATTAAAACACCAGAAAAATTTTAAAATGGATCAAAGGGAGATCAAATGATAAGGTGTTAGAGTTTAACCTAGGTACATCTGCTATAATCCATTTTCCAATGCATGGTAGCAAGGCTATTCAAATCCCTGGTCTATGTTTATAGGGGATTCACCAGTGGTTTAATCCGCATGCATTTCTCCTTCATTTTGTTTTAAAACTGATATAATATTTAAATGGGCCAAAAAGGAGGATCAAGTAAGATGGTACATTTTAATCTAATTATATCTACTATAATGTTCTCTACAGTACTCTGTCAGATAACAAGTTTATTCACATCCTCAACTATGGTCATAGGGGATTCACCAGAGGCCTAATCTGTGTGGACCGAGCACACTGATATTGGGCTTCCATTGTCATTCATAACCTTTTGCAAATTGAGTGTTCACAATTTAAACCTGATACCATTCCCTTCTTCAGATTTGGATTATATTATTTACAGTCCTTGGATCACACAAACTGGTGGGCTTCTTCCATGTGGAGTTAGTTGATGTCTCATTTAGATGACTGCTTGTTTGGGATCCCTTTTGTATTAGATCTTGATGTAAAGTTTTTTTCGTATACATATATAAGCATCACTGGTTTTGTGTTTATAGATAATCTAGCCTAATGCAGAGCCCATTGGCAAGATCCAGCACATTGCCTGCTTGTAAATAGTTTTATTGGAACTTGTGTTAAGTCTGGGATGACTAAAGAAACAAATCCAGAGACATTCATATGTGTATATTAAAGAGATTTATATACAAGAGCAATTGAGTATTGAGACAATGTCCCAGCCCAGTTCAGATCGAGTCTGTAAGTCCGGTATTAGCCCATGTGTCCGATACCAATCTCCAAACTCCTCTTCAAACTCATGCAACACATGCAATGATGCCGAATGCAGGAAGATCACAGACCAGTGAGTGGAAAGTCTTGTGGATCCAGTGGTGGTATAAGCATCTCAACACTGGCAGGGTTCTCTACGTGGCTCCTCCAGCTCAGGGCACTAGCTTAGCTCCACATGTCTTGTCACCTGGAATGTTTCCATGGGAGTAAGCGTGTATCCCACCTCCAGCAAGCTATTTATCTCCTTAGTGGCTCCAAATGAGGTCGTCAAGCTGGGATCTGATTGACAGGCAAAACTCCACACCTTTATTCTTAAGTCTCAAATTAACAACAGATTATGTAACGACCACAGAACTCATTTGTTTACATATTATATCTATGGCTTCCTTCCTGCTGTAGATGGATGGGCAATCCAGAAAGCTCTGAATTAGCTACTATGTACTAAGGGGCTGATGTTTTTCCCTGGCCATTATTGTCAATATTTCCCATAAGCCTCCTAACCAATGTGACACATCAATGTTTTTGTTGTTGGGTGCCGTGGAACTGGATATGGTTTATGACTATCTTATGGATGTATAAATGGAACACAACCATGCCCAGTTCTCGATTGTTGGTATGTTTGAGTCTGTTGTGTTGGCTATGGTATCAATCCATCTCACTGAGGATTTTTTCTCTTTCATTTCATTTCTCTCGTTTTCCTTATATGATGTCCTTTTCTAGTGATTGGCTTTTCCTGATGACCGGTCCAAAATGAGCAAGCCAAAGTTTCACAAGCCTTTGCTTCTTAGAAGCTCCTTGGAAATATGAGCATCATAATGGTTGACATTAATTGGAATCACCTTGATAGCAGTGGATTTTGGTTTTGGATACTTATAGGTAAATTTATATGTTAGGACAATTCACTCTCCATAGCATTCTATTGAAGAGTTTGGTATATTTTTCAAATAGTTCTTTTTTAAATAAAGGCATACTTATTGTGTAGCATGAGGGATGCAGAGAAAGAGTAAAGGTACTACTTTGACTTAGAAAGAAGCTGTACGACTTGAACATAACCTGATAGTGATGATCCCGAGTTGAGGGCTTTGAATCTGTGCTTATCATCTGGCGAACACCCATCTGGAAGTGCCTCATGATGCTGCTGCTGACCAATCAGCAGCTTAGTTGATTCAGCTTTGCTGCTGTCTTGCTTTGTCTGTAAGTGTTCATATAATTATTTGAGTACTAGACTGCATTTTCCCATTATTTCAAGTACACGTATGTTAAAAGAAAAATTAAAGTTGTTGTTAGGTGCTATGGAGTTGGTCCATGATTCCTGGGAGACCCCATGTACTTACTATAATGTGAAACACTGCTTGGTCTTGTGGCAGCTTGTGAACAGATAAATGGTACTAGAGAAGCGGTTCTCAACCTTGGGTTGCGATCCCCTTGGGGGTCGAATGATTCTTTCACAGGGGTTGCCCGGTTCATAACAGTAGCAAAATGACAATGATGAAGTAGCAACGAAAATAATTTTATGGTTGGGGGGGTCACCACAACATGAGGAACTGTATTTAAGGGTCGTGGCATTTGGAAGGGTGAGAACCACTGGACTAGAGATGATTATTTGAGCTAATACAAACAAATAATTTTGATCAGGGTGTTTTCTCGAGTTTCAATCAGACCCTTTTGGACTTAATTCTGTCAAGTATACATTAAATTTTGAGGTGAAGTAATAGAACCTACAAAATGGGAGCAATAGCTAAAAATTTAAGATTGATATTTGAAATGGTGGCTTGATGGTGAAAACAGAGACAAGCTTTAAATATGAGGATCCGGAATTAGCATTGAAAACATTCCAGGTATCCAAAGACACTGGGAAGTTCACAGTGGGAAGCCACTGGCAGCAAAAAGCAAAAAAGAAGAGCTGGCCTTTATTATGCTAATCAGGGTAACACACCAGCATCATCTTAGTGAGGCTGGTGACTTTAGCACCAATAGAAAGATAACGGATCACTTTACAGTGCATTACAGGTGTCGTAATGATCTCACAATACCATTTATCTTCATTATCACTTTGAGAAAAACATAGTTATCAGACTGACGGCCGAATTGCATTATTTATTTAATGTGCTTACTAACTATGCACTTTGCGTGACAGATTCGTTATGGGAGGAATGGGGAACCATTATGACAACTTTTTATTTTTTGTTATTATATTTTTATTATTAAAAGATCATTTTATTGGGGACTCTTACAGCTCTTATAACAATCCATACATCAATTGTATCAAGCATAGTTGTACATATATTGCCATCATTATTTTCTTTTAAAAAAAATCATTTTATTGGAGGCTCGTACAATTCTTACCACAATCCAAACATACATCCATTGTGTCAAGCACATTTGTACATTTGTTGCCAGCATCATTCTCAAAACATTTGCTTTCTACTTGAGTCCTTAATATCAGCTCCTCCTTTTCCCCCTCCCTCCCCATTCCCCCCTCCCTCATGAACCCTTCATAATGCATAACTTTATTTCCTTATATGTAATTTTCTCTTTATAATCCAATGAAAGTATCAGAAAGTGCTTCCCCAGCACTGCCCAAGGGGGCCACACACAAAGTGGCTATGCATTAATTCACCAAGAGACCAACCCCCCAGACCACCTTCTCTTTACGGAGGAGTACCATGAGGAGGAAAAGCAATGCATGAAATTGCACAAGATCACCCAGCTGAGATATGAACCCATTCTGTGTCTAGAACCCATGTTCTTCGCCAATAGCTTATTCTATACTGCCTTCATTGTGTCATTATCCCCATTTCATAGGTGAGGAAATTGGTCTTTTTGATAAAGACAGGAGGTTGAAGGCTGCTTTTATATAGGAAGGAGGAAGGAGCTTTTATTTATTTATTTTTGAGCCCCTCCTGGGGCAGGCTCTTTTCATGCATATCTTATTTTATCCTCTGAACAGCCCTCAGTGCTTTACTGATTAGTGAGCGGAGTCCTAGGGAGGCTAAGCAAGTTGCCCACCAGATCTCTATCCCTGTGCTTCGAAGCCCTGGGGTCCCCCTTGGCTGCTTCCAGAGCTCTGTAGCCTTGCCTGAGCATTTTCTCCCTCTCCATCTCAGCCTACATCACACTACTTAGCACCGAAATCATCTCATGCCATCCTGGGGTCTTATTTCACTCATGGATTTTTTTTTCAGGCCAGGGAGAAAGAATACACACACACACACACACACACACACACACACACACACACACAAATTCATATCCTCATTCCTATAAAAGCCATGCTTTGGATGTGCACGGTGCATTTCGCAGAATAAAAAGGTTGTGTGTGACATTGAAGCATTTCATCCAACCTCACATAGGAACTAGATTTAAAAATCAAGTTGTATATGGATCTGCATCCACATGCAGAACGGACCCTGGCCAAGACATCTGTCAAGCAAGGACACTGACGCTGACAAACAATTCTGAGGTGTGTGTGAGGGTGTTGGGGACTGAGGGGGGGAGGGGGGAGGAGAGGAGGCGAATCGAAATAAATCATGGTGCAAACTGCTCTCAAAGGGTTCACCTGGATTGATGTCATCCGCGCCCAATGAAAATCAAACCAATCCTTGCTCAACTAGCTGGATTCCCTCCGCAAATTTCCAATCAGAGCAGGGTGTGACTCGTTTTGCTTCCGTTACGATTTACAAACCCGGGTAAACAGCCATGGATAGGAAAGTCCTTTCCAGGGGGACCCAAGCAAGCTTTGCCTTGATAATCATACTCAAGTGGGCGGAGAGAAGGCAGAAACCCTGCCCCCTGAAACCTGTCTCTCTGGCAGCCAACCTCTTCCTGTGAGGGGAGCTTCACTTCCCAAGGCTCTCAGTGAGTGGTCACAACCCGGGTTGCTAATGCAACTAAAAAATTGCTATCAACAAACACTTAATGGTGCCGACTGAGTGTGTCATTCTGACAAAAACAAACATAACCTTGTGTCTTCAGAAAAGAAACCTGGGGGCTGAAATCGACACAGAGGAGGGAAATGAACTGGCCAGATTTGTGGAAGCCCCCTCGGGATGCTCAGGGAGGAAGGATCCTGGGATTTTTTTGCGGATTTCAGACCACTTTGCTTCTCTGCACTGGTGGCACAAAGGGTTCCGCGGTAGGCTGCTAGCGGCAAGATCTGCAGTTTGAAACCACCAGCAGCTCTGGGGGAGAAAGACAAGGCTTTCAAAAGAGTTGCCATCTAGGAAACCCACAGGGGTAGTTCTACCTTGTCCTGGAAGGTGGCTATGAGTCACAAACCACTCAATGGCAGTGAGTTTGGGGGATTTTTTTGCTTGTTTGTTTTAGCCTCTCTGAAACTCGGGCCCTCCCGGTTCCCTAAGGGTGGGATCTTGGCCGCCGGGCTTCAGGCAGATGCAGGTTCAGCCATTCCTTTATCCAGAATGTCCTGCCGGGCTCCTCAAGGAGATGGCTTGGCACAGTGGCTGCAACAATGGGTTCAAACATGGGAACAATTGTGAGGATGGCGCAGGATCATGGCTGATGAGTGGCGCTGTTAACCGCAGGGCCAGCAATTTGAAATCACCAGCTGTTCGGCAGAAAAAAGATGAAGTTGCTCTGGTAAAGATGGACAGTCTTGGAAACCCACCGGGATAGTTCTACTCTGCCCTATAGGGTCCCTAGGGGTCCGAAGGGGCTCATGGGAAAGTAACGTGCAAGCTCGCATCATTCTCTTACTCCACAGCAGGATTTCCGGGCCTCCCTCATGCAGCTCCCTTCAGCTCGTTTTCTTTGTCCAACAGTGTTTGTTGGTATTGGATTTCTGCTTTTAGAAATCCTTGGCAGCCATGGCCAGTGATCTGGAAAGCACAAAAAGATGACCACTCTAAAAGTGGAAATAATCATTTTCTCCGTGGGTAAGTATAGGCCTCAGGCCAGAACTGAGGTATGGAAGGAACCCAGCTAGCTGCTGTTCACCTCTAGAAAGTCCGACTCTCATTGACCATCCTGTTTGTCCATTCCCCCTCACTGTCCTCCCCGCCTTTTTCAGGCATGGCAAGGGGCTTTGATAGCACAGCAGGCTAAGTGTTGCGCTGGCAACCCAAAGGCTGACAAGGTGACCCCACCAGCATCTCTGTGAGAGGGAGATGAGGCCACTGACAGTCTTGGAAACGCTGGGGTGGCTATTCCCCTCCGCCCTAGAGGGTCCTAGGAGTGGGCATGGACTGAGTGGCAGAGGGAGTGTTTCCGTGCCATGACCAGTGTCAGACACTGAAGGGACTAGGCGCGAGGTCCTGAACAGAGTCCCAGGAAGGTGGGCACCTTGCCAGGCCCACAAGGACCCCCACCCTGTCTCGAGAAGACCAAGAGAGATCTCAGGTCGTGGCGCCTGGCAGTAAGGACATTGCCAGCCAGGCCCTTCGCTCTGGAAGGGCCCGAAGGTTCCTGCCCCTCACGGAGCCCTGCCCCGCGGCCGGCGGCCCTGGAGCCCGCGTCCCGCCGGCTGGCCGCCCTGTGATCGGCCAGCCTGGGCTGGGGGCCCGAGCGGGTCATTCAGGCCCACTGAGCTGTGCGCCCGGCCCGCCCGCCCCTCGGCTCGCTGGCCTGCACGCTTTGTTTGGCAAACACAAAACGCAGGCCCACAGCGGGTCCTTTTCAAGCTCTGCGGCCGCCGCCGGCCCTGGAACCACCGCGAGGCTCTCTACCTGGGAAAACCTCCAGCCCAGGCCCAGGGGCCTAGGGCCACCAGGCCCCCGCTGGGCGCGCAGGTGGCCCGGGCGACGCCCACCCCCACCCCGCGGGACCGGCCAGGCCGGGGGCCACAGGCGTCCCTACCGCGCCACCCAGGATCACCGCTGCTTCCTGGCCCTCAGCGGTCCCTTTGAAATCCCTGGGCACTTTGGGGGCCCCTCGGCTCGCCTTTGTGTTTTAAATGGCCCAGAAGTTCACTTGACACGGAGTGTCCTCGAAGCCTGAGAAGCGGTTTGGATGAAACACTCCCGCTCGAGCCGCCCCGTGCTCTGCACTGGCCGCCGAGGGCCCCTCTGCTCCGCCGCGGAATGGTCATAACAAAAGCGGCCACATCGGAGGTAAAGCCAGCTTCTGTTTACTGAGCGCTTACTATGTGCCAGGTTGCAGGCTTAAGAGCCTTTAGCAGCATGGTGGCATTTACACGTCATTTACAACCACTTCAGGATTTCCCTGCGGATTAGGGACTCTGCAGCTGAAAGGAAGGCTGAGGATCACAGGGGCTAAGAAGCGCCCCCCTCCCAGCGTCCACTGCACTAAAAAACCCCGCCAACTGCCATTGAGTTGATTCCATTCATAGAGACCCTATAGGGCAGGATAGAACTAACTGCCCCTGTGGGTTTCCTAGACTGTAACTCTTTACACGAGAAGAAAGCCCCCTCTTTCTCCCACAAAGTGCTTTGTGGTTTATAACTGTTGACCTTGAGGTTAGCAACCCAAAGCTTAACCACCAACACCACAACTACCCTAATTTTCTTCATTCAAAGTCTTCGCTAGGCTCAGCCGCTAACCCCAAAAGAGGAAGTTTGACTCCACCAGAGTGTGAAAGAAAGGCCTGACATCTCCTTCCAATAGCAGCTCAGTTCCACTCTGACACACATAGGATCACGACGGGCCAACATGGGCAAGTAGTTTGCTTAAATAGAATTCACTGACGTTTTAAAGTGCGATCAGAGTTGATTTCTTCAGACCATTCCTGTACGTGCCACCCGTGATCTTGCTTTAACCAGTTGTCTCCACAGACTCAGTTGAAGACACTTAAGTTTGGGGCACATAATCATCTTTATTAGGAGAGCCATAATTTGTTGACAAATTTAGGAACCCTGGCGGCATAGTGAGTTGGGCTGTTAGCCAAGAGGTCTGTAGGGGAACCGGCAGGCAGCTCTGTAAATCCCATCTAGATGTACAGTCTCGGAAACCCACGGGACCTCGATGGCAGTGAGTTTGGGTTTGGAGGAGACATTTAACTCGACGATGAGATACATTGCACCACCACAGTGCTCTAGCAGGCATTCTGACACTGTCCCCTTTTTTACAGCTACAGAAACTCAACCAGCGGAACTGGCTTATCTGAGGTCACACAGCCAACGGCGCCAAGGTTTGTCTGAAGCCCATGCCAGTTCCCTAAAACAATCAACCATATTGCCATTGGTTATCATTTTATGAACGGTGTTAATTTTGCTTCTGGTTATTGTATCTTTGGATTTATTATTTTTCTGGAAAGACCAACATAGCCTCAGATTGCACTAACACTGAAGGGAAATCAGGAGACGGGGCTCCTTATTGGCTAGGTCCACTCGTCTTTTGGAGGCATGGAGAGCAACTGAAGCCATACTCAAAACGCGTAGAACTAACTACCCACCATTTTCAGTGGGAAAATGGTAGTGCTAGCTGCTTGACTCTGACTTCCGGAATTACCTAGAACTGGGCAGGCTGTCAGAGATCACCTGGACCAACTCCGTCACTCTTGAGATGGGGAAACTGCGGCTCCGAGAGGGGTGGGACTGGCTCAAGATTAAACAATGCGTGGCAGACTCATCACTGGAACACGACACGTCGTTCCTAGATAGATTCAGCAGATATTAATCCAGTGCTTCCTGGGTGCTGGGCACAGCGGTGGTTGTTGACTACTGTTGGGTCCATTTCACCTCGTAGTGGCCCTGAAGGACAGAGTAGAACTGCTCCCTCAGGTTTCCCAGGTGCAAGCATGTTTTCCTGCAGCACATTGCCAGGACGTTTTGCCCACAGAGCAGTTGGTAGATTCAAGCAATAACTTCTCAGTTAGCAGTCAAGCCCCTTAAACATATTAACTCAAGTACCCTCAAAATAGCCCTGGCCAGCTAAAGCCATGGCTGCTGACTTGATTCCCACTCCTGGTGGTGTAGTGGTTAGGCATTGGGGTGCAATCCGAATGGCCACAGGTTTGAAACTACCAGCAGTTCCTCGGGAGAAAAAACGGGGCTCTCTACTCCCATAACCAGTTACAGTCTCAGAAGCCCACAGAGAGGTGGCCAAGAGTCAGCACTGACTCGCTGGTAGGGAGTTTGCTTTGGGGAGTGACCATACAGAACAGAGGAGAACTGCTTTCTAGGGTTGCTGATACTGGCAATCTTCCAGGGATGTTGGTGGAGCCACGGGTGGGTTTGAACTGCTGAACTTGCAGTTAGTGTCCCATTGATTCATGGGCTGTAAAATAGTTCTGTTGCTACAGGAGGAAACTGAGACAGGGAGGCAGAAAGTGGCCAAGCCTGAGTCCCAGCATCCTGGCCCCTCCCTCTCTACCACATGGCTGCCCTGGTTGAGGTGGCAGTGGCCTGCCAGGCTTCCCCTCTGGACAGCGTCCAGCCTCATTCTGTTTCCTATTCTGAGAGCCGAGGAATAGCCTCCATAAAGCACTCCTCCAGACAGTCTCCAGAAGGGGAGCCATCCCAAAGAATCCTGCACTGCTAGGCAGTGAACTCAGGAACAGGGGCACGCAGGTAGCAAGGCCATAAGGCGATAATGAAATAATGGGTGGAAAGTGATTAGCTAGTGCCTGGCCCATGGAAAGGGTGTGATAAATGCTAGTTCACACCACACTAATAATAACAAGCGCTCACATTTAACAAGCAATTACCACACGTGCTAAGCACTGCTCTAAGTGGTTTACATATTTAACTCATTTAATCCTCTTGGCAGCACTGTGAAATACGGGTTCTCCCCGAGCTCTGATCAGAGTCTGAGCAGTAAAACAAACCACATCAAGTGTAAGCAACAGAGGGAATAGGGTGGTGGGACCTGGTGACTCAGGTGAGGAACAGCTGAGAAGTCATAAAGGATGAAAGAGGCAGCCTGGATGCTGCTGGAAGCAGGAAGTTGCCAGGACCAGTAAGCAGACAGGACAGATGTGGGGATGGTGCTGGAGTCTGGGAGCTGGGTCATCTGGTAGAAAGAAGCTGGTTCCATGGCAGCAACCTCTAGGACAGAGGAGGGAGGGGCGCCAGCCCCAGAAAGAGAAAGAATGTGAGGCTGAGCTAGCATGGCAGATCCTGTGGGTTTGCCCGGCACTGTGGGGATTCCCAAGGCTTGGAACTTTCAGTGCCAGAGAGTCTGGAACAAACTGAATATGTTAGTCACCCTGGGCCCTGAAGAAGGAGGAGGAAGAAATCCCCTGCCTTCTCCCTTTCTTTGTCCCAACTACGTTAGCCTGGTGGCAAGTGACAACACAAACCCCACTGTCACTGAATGGACTCAGATTCATAGTGACTCCATAGGATAGAGTCTTACCACCTCCTTAAGGTTCCTAAGACCAGAACTCTCAAGACTATTAGCACAAGAGCCTGGGAAACAGACTGCCAACTAGAACCATGGTTGCCTAGAGCGATAAAAAGAATAAACCGACTGCTGTCCAGCCAGTGCCAACTCAGAGCCAGCCCCTGTGTATGCCAGAGTCGAACTACACCCCAAAAACGTTTCAAGGCTGTGACCTTGAAAGGTTGCCAGAAAGGTGACCAGAAAGGTTGTGACCAGACCTTTCAAGGCTGTAACCAGAAAGGTTGATCTTGAAACCTTTGTCAGTGTGACCTTGAAACGTTGCCAAGCCTTTCTTCCACGGCACCTGTGGGAAGACTTGACCAGCCAACCTTTCAGTTAGTAGTTGGGTGTTTACAAATTTGTACCACTCAGGGAGTTCCTGAACCGAACAGAGCAAGTAGAAAGCTAAAAGTGGCCTTGAGGACCTTCTACTGGGGTCCAGAGCAGTTGGCAGTGGTAGCTGGGCACCACCTAAGTCTTCTGGACAGAGGGAGAGAACAAAGTGAACGAAAACTCAAAATCATAAAAGAAACCTGGATTGCTAGTTGGATAGAGACTGGTGGAACCCCCTGAGACTAGGGCCCTTTGTCATCCTTGGGACTGGAACTGAACTCACCCCCGGGGCTCAAGTTTTGGTCTAACAGGGGAACCATCGTACGAGGGAGGCACATATACCTTGGGAGTAAATCGTCGGCATTTCCCCAAGGACACAGTTCCGACGAGTGAGGAAAGGAGGAGAGTGGAAACCAGCAAACCAGAAGCGCTTCAAGCGGTGGGAGATCTGGGGGGGTGACCGTCCAGGAGCAGAGACGAGATGTGTCTGAATGGAAAGTGGATTTGCTCTGTACACCCTCACCCAAGGCACAACACAAAGCTTTTGGAAAAGTGGACTTGAGGGTCCACAGGCTGAGGAGTGACACAGGAGAAGAGAGTCTGAACAGCAAGGCAGCGTTGATCTGCAGGGGGCTCCTGCAGCCATATTGTCCATGCAGGCCCTGGCCCCTGAGACCTAGAGGAGCTACACTTACTTCACGCCGGTTCCCTCTGCATGTGAGTGGGCCGCCACCCTGCACAGAACCAGCTTCCGCGCAGTCAGCCATCCATTCCATCTCAGAACACGCCGTGTCATTCAGCTGACCTTTTATTTTGGTAACAAGACCGTTTGATTGAAGCCAGTCTAGGGTCGGTTTACCTGCGACAACCAGTTCTAGAACGGCCCCCGTCCACCACCAGCCCCATCCTGGCTGGCCTTCTCTGGGAGAAGCTGTGTCATAGAAAAGGCGAGAAGGAAACGCATCAAACCCGGGCTCCGTCTTGGCTTCAGTCGCTGTGGACTGGGGGTGGGGGTGGGAGGTGGGCACTGCTCTCCCCGAGTCAGCTCCCGGGGCAGTCCTGTAAGAGGTGCTCCTTTGCTGTGGGAATGGATGGTCAGCCGTGAGTATTCTGGATCCTGAAACTACTGCTGAACTTGGCGTGGGGAGGCACCGATCTACAGGGACAGAGTACTAACAAACAAACAAATGAACCATTGCCACTGCTTCCTATTCATGGTATGTTGGGGTAGAATGATGCTCCCCAGGGTTTCCCTGGCTGGTTCTTCAGAAGTAGATTGCCAGGCCTTTCTTCGAAGGCGTCCCTGGATGGACTCCACCCTCCAACCTTTTAGTGAAGGCAGAACTAGTGCCCAGAAGAAATAGCACAAAATGACCCAATGGCCATGGATTTGTTAAAAATTATGTATGCGCATGTATGTGTTTTGGGGAACCAGCTGGCAGGGCGGAGTGTAGACACAGCGAAGACAGGGGCAGGGGAGAATAAAGACGAGTGGGGTAGCCTGACAGAGAACCGTCCAAGGGAAGGGACCAAAAGATGAAATGTACAGGGCGGAGGAGGCCGTGGTGCTTAAGGAGAACTTCCCACAGGGGCAAGCACACTACCTGGAGGTGCAGAGCATTGTAAGCCGTGCTGGCTTATGCCGAAAGCTCAGTGGAAGCAGTGGGCAGACTGTGCCTGCTGGGCTTCACACCCTAGCAAGGAGACCAGGTTAGGAGCCAAATTGGCCTAACCTCGCAAAGTGGGCAGGGCACACTGGCCTGGCCCACAGCCCCCCACTTGGCCAGGGGTGTGGGTGAGGGTTAGAGTCGTTGTGTGCACCTGTGGGCTCACTCACAACAGCTGGGCCACTTCTTTAAGAGCAGCCTTGTATTCTCTGGTCAGAGGCCAACTCTCCGCCCCCAGACACACACTCACCCAGCTGCGGTGCTGGGAAGGGACTCCGGCCATGAGTGAGGACAGAGGGAAACAAAAGGGACCCTCTTGTGTCCCCAGCTCCCGCGGCTCCCTATCTACTCCAAGGGGCATGCAGATGGCCGCAGGCTCTGTGAACCTTGTCTGGCTGCCAAGGAGGGCAGTGGGCCAGGTCAGGGAACCAGGACTCCAGCCAGCGCCGTCTGCACTGGACTATTGCCCAGTCTGGTCTTTCCTGCCAGAACCCACACCAGGGGAATGCCCAGTGGCCGATCCAAGCAGCCCCAGCTCTCCAGGTCCAGAATCGCTATGCCTGGTACTTCACCTCGAGGCTGGCATAGCCTTGGGGAGTTCCAGGTGGACACGTCACCTTGATAGGCCAGCCCCATTTGGTGAGATATGTGCAGCCCCCACGACGAACTCTGAGTTCCTAGAATTGGGACCCCAGATGTGCCTTGCAAGCCCCGTTCTCCACCTCCCTTCAGCTCTGCCAGATTGATGCTGACCCTGCCACTTAAATCTTTCTACCCTTCACGTTCTACCCTTTCCCCTTTGATGCCCCGTCCACAACCACTCTGGAAGCTTGCCCCTCACAGCCCTGGGCTTGTCTCTGTCCTGTTGGCACTGCAATTGCTGCAGAATGCTGTCCCAGAAATGCCCTCCTTGGCTTAACTCTGGCCCTCGGTGGTTCCAGTGGGGAACTCTGGGCAGCATGCTGAAGCTGACACTGCTCCAACTTCCCATGCTTCCAGCCTGGGCAGAAGAACCCAGGGGTCATGGCAACGGTAGCAGTAACAACTCTACTCCCTCCCCAGGGTCACAGACAAGGCAGTGGTTCAATTAGACCATCTGCTGGGATGTGGCTAGGCAGGACCAGTTTGTGCAATGGGACAAAGCTGCCTGGGAGAGACTGGGGTAGGGGGTTCTCCTGTTTGCTGGGAATGAGTGCTAGGGGAATGGTTCTGGGGTAATGCTTTCTTTTGTAAGAATGAATACCAGACTAGTTCTAAGGAGTTGGAGATTAAAGATGTCCCGAATGTTCAACTGTTCCAAGATACTACTTTGCTCCCTTATTCCCCCACTCTTCCCTGGAGTGTGTTCCCTCACACCCCTGGGTTCTGTGATTCGATGCGATGTCCCACCCAAACTTATGACACTTTGAGGAAATGTCTCATGTGGGGGTGGTGGCTGCTATTTCGTCGAAGATCCAAGGGGAGCCAAATGCAGGGTTGAGAGCCAGAAGCCCAAACTGTCCAAGTCACAGCAGGTTTTCTT
The DNA here is from genome assembly GCF_000313985.2 of Echinops telfairi. Lineage (NCBI taxonomy): Eukaryota > Metazoa > Chordata > Mammalia > Afrosoricida > Tenrecidae > Echinops > Echinops telfairi. The sequence goes on from NW_022103917.1 coordinate 4,766,457, forward strand.
GCTTCTACCAAAGCTTGGTGAGGAAATAGAGGTGTGGCTTTCCAGGTGACTATATTGTTAGACTATTATGTATACAAGGAAGCAACACATGTGGCTTGCTTCACATCTGGCACTAAAGTGGAGTCTTAAATATGCCCTCAAGGAAACAAAGGACGTGGCTTGGTTCACACCCTCTACTAACGTCAAGTCCTAGTCCCGCCCTATTCCTGCCCATGGCCTTCTCGGTGAGGACAAGTGCGCTAGAACCAGCAGTTTTTGCTTCACCAAATAATGGTGTCTTCAGTCAGATCCTCTACAAAGGCTGAATCAAAGATGCCTCCAAGGAAACAAAGGGAGTGGTTGGTTCATACCGTCTCATAAATGTCTCCCAGATATTTGCAAAGATACCCTCTACCAAGGTGTGGCTCATCGCACACTCCTTACCATGGCCAGGTCTTAATCCCATCCCACTCCTGTCTATCAGCAGAGTAGAGAATGCCTTACAAAATGAGACCATAGCCACAGGCATCTAAAGGGCAGAATCATAATATATCATATAAGGGCCACCTTAATGGACTCTAACTCAAGTTTCAATTCTAGGTAAGGGAGCATGCATGGAGAATGGGGGTCAGAGTGAGCTGATGGTAGGAGCAGGGCCCCAGCCTCTGGGTTGCAGCCCATGGGCAAGTCCTAGGAAGTATGCTTCCAGTCCTCTGATGCCAGGAGCATTAGGTTAGCAGATTGGAGTTCAGGGTCCAAGATGGTGTGGGGATAGAATGTTGGCTTTCTTTAGAATATACCTGGCTTGGGTTCAAATCATAGCAATGCCATTTAAGACCCATATAAAATTCAACAAGTGATTTAACCACTTTGTGCTTTAGCTTGCTGGTTGATCAAAATGAAGCTGCTTCTATTTAAACCCACAATGTTGATTTATGGGGGCAGAATGGGGTAGTGTCTGTGAAAGTGCTTAGGAGAGTGATGGTTATGATTCCTGATACCCGAGTCTAATGAAGTATGTACTGGCAATGCACTTGAAAGCAGACAGGCGTCCAGGTAAGACTGATTTTTCTGTTGGAGGATATGCAAGCCAATCCCAGAGTTCAGGCCTAGGACTACTTAGAGACCTTGGGAAGGAAATGAGGACTTTAAGCAGAAAAGTTACCCAATAAAATTTCTCGGGGGAAACAAAGGTTCTGAAAGCAAGCCAACTTTGGTATTTTTAATAGTTGTGTGATCTTGGATAAGTTGGTTATCTTCTTTAGGCATCTATATGGAAACAACCTGGTTAACTTACAGGATTCTACCAACTTTTTCAGTCTGAAATTTATCGAGCATGCAATCAAAATGCATTGATACTATTGGGGAGAGGAATGAGAAAGTTGGAAACAAAGATGGCCTTGCTGAAAGTGAAGACTTGAAGTCCTTGATGATGATCAAGGATTCCAGCTTTCAGTATTGAACACAAATCAAAGAAAACCCAAATCCTCACCACTGCACCAATTGTAACATCATGATCAGTGTTGAAAAGATGGAAGTTGTCAAGGGTTTCATCTTACTTGGGTCCACACTCAATGCCGCTGTAAGTAGCAGTCAAGAGATCAAGTGTTTCATTAGGAAACTGTGTTGCACAGGACCTCTTTAAAGTGTTGAAAAGCAAGGATGCTACCTTTGAGACCGAAGGTGTGCCTGACTCAAGCCATGACATTTACAATGGCCTCAAATGGATGTCAAAGTTGGACATTGAATAAGGAAGACCAAAGAAGAATCGATGATGCATTTGAATTAGGGTGCTAGAGAAGCATATTGACTGTACCATGGATTGCCAGAGGAACAAATAAAACTTTCTTGTAAGAAGTACAGCCAGAATGTTCCTAGAGGCAAGATAGTGAGATTTCGTCTCACTTACTTGGGATAGGGAAAAAGAGGAAGGCTGTCAACAAGATGGATTGACACAGTGCTGTAATAATGCGCTCAAGCATAACCATTGTGAAGATGGCACAGGATTGTGTAGCGTTTCATTCTTTGGTACAGATCAGAACTGACTGATAGCACATAACAGCAACAACAACGTGGGTAACAGTTGAATATTAAATGAATATAGTAAACATCCAAAAATACTGAAAATATTAATACTTTTCTAACGTGAAACATTTTCATTTACCATATATACTCGAGTATATATGCTGGAAAACTCGGCTTATACATGAGTATATATTAAGGTGACCAGACATCCCGCTTTTGGCGGGACAGTCCCGCTTTTTAACAATTTTTCCCACGTCCCGCGGCGTTTTAAAAAAGTCCCGATTTTTGGAAAGAATGCACGACAAGCTAGGATAGACAGCTTTCGGCTGCTCATGTGGCCAGGATATGAGTTTTATCAATGGTGTCCCGCTTTACCAATGTTAAAATCTGGTTACCTTAGTATATACGGTATGTAGCAAGTAAGTTTGGAGTTTTTAAAAAAATCATTTATTGCAAGAGACACAGTGCTTGCTATTACTCTATGTATGCTAATAAATGAGCTATTAGTCCCTTTAAGCTGATGGAAAATTCAACCTTTATTGTGCAGAATATGCTTGTTTTGCAGCAGTGAATGCATTTCTAAATTTGTGTTCCAAGAAAGCAACAAAGGGCATTTATCAGAACATTACATTTGTCTTTTATCAGAATTTTGATGTATGTCTGTGTAAGGGCATTGAACAATTCCTCGAGGAAAAAATTAAGTGACTATTTAGATAATAAAAAAATCTAGCTGAATTTTATTTTCCATTTCCCTTTGGACTGACTTTCTTTTAAGGAATTGATTGGTATTGTTGTGACTCGCAGAACAAATTTGTTCCTGTCAGGAAGCAGTACAGTGGTTCCATCAATTACGTACCTCTCTCTGAATATAGACTTTGAACAATTCCACAAAGAAACAAAATTTTTATAAATGTTGTAGATGATGACAATTATATTTTCCTTTTCATGTAAAATGGATCAGGTATACCCTCATATCCAATTCTCTCTCATTATAAGAACATGGCAGCGGCACTATGATCATAATTTGTGACATATCTGGTCCTAGCCTGCTCAGAACAAACCCAAATCCTACCCTTGCATGTTTAACATGCTGCTTGTGATCCCGCTCGCTCACCCCTGTTGCAACAATTGTTCCTATCCTTGAGCCAATTATTACAGCCACTGTGTCAGTGCATCTTGTGAGGGGTCTGCCTCTTTTTTCGCTGACCATCTGCTCTACCAAGCAGGATGTCCTTCTCCAAGGAAAGATCCTTCCTGAGAACATGTTCAAAGTTCATGAGATGAAGTCTCACTCTTCTTGCTTCTAAGGAGCATTCTGACTGTACTGCCTCCAAGAAATTCTTGTAACGGTAGTCCAGTGAACTGTGAAGATGCAGTTATCAAAGGATGGAAAGTGGAGTGTGCACATCTTGAAGTATTTTTGGCAAAAAACAAAACAAAACAAAAAACCACTAGTGGAGATCTTGGAAGTGTGTGGTAACCAATACCATACAACAAGCAAATGAAATGAGTTCTGTCTTCCTTGTAGACACTAGTCCTTTTCATGACATCAGACCTGAAGAACAATATTATTCACTTGCTAATTTTAAAATATTAATTTTGGGGTGACTATCAAAATTTGTAGGTATGTTTTCTTTTTATAAGTTGTATTGGCTTTATAAATTTTATTTGTTTTCACTTATTCAAATTTCTTTGTTATGGCAGAACTAAATTTTAAAAGGGACCATTTTAAATTCTGGTGAAATGACACAGCACCAGCTGAGTGGAACGAAAAGACGAAAGCTCAGAGATGGTCAAAAAGGAAAGGCTTTGCACATCCCTAAAGACAGTTCCAAAAATGAACCTGATCTGTCTCACAAAGAACTCTCTACTGTTATTGTGGTCTCCCACGGGCCTCTACTTTTCTAGCTGGGATTGATCATTTCTTGCAATGGCCACACAGAACTCAAAGATGATGTTCATGATGATGAAGATTATTAGGGAAATTGGAAGGCTACAATTAAGGTGAGAAGTGCTCAGGAGACAGTTGTTCAATGAGGACAGTCTCTTTTCTGCCATTTCCACAGGGAGGTCTCTCTCTGTCCCTCTGTCTCTTGTTCTGGTTTCTGCCCTACTGAAGCAATGTCACACGGCCTTTAGGGCTGCCAATAAATGTCCAAAGGGCACGCCACGCTGCTGTAAGTTTCAGCCTGAAGGCACTCAGTTCCACCTCTGTGATCAGCAAACCAGCTAACCCAGCTCTCCCAATTAAGTTCCCAGAGGCACCCCACTCCACAAGCCAGCCTCCTGCTCAAAAGTCCACTGCTCTGTCTCATGCTTTGGCTCCTGGTTTTGTTGTTACTCCTGCTCCTCTTCCACTCCTCTGGTGTCAAAACTGTCCCCTAGATCAAGAAAGTTCAATGCACATTCCACTCCTGGCACTGCTCACATGCTGGTAACAACCCCCCACTCACTTCCTGTTTTTGAGGTGGCTGGTTTTATACCCAGCAGGATGGCAATCACAATGAAATCTGTTAACAATCACTCACAGCTGAATCATATGACCCAATCAGTATCTTCCCCCACCTTCTTACCCAGGTCCATCAAGAAAAGGAAGGTCATTTGTTGTGGGTAACAAAGGCTATGGCTAGAAGAGCCACATTAGATCATTCACTGCATTCCAATTTTGTTTTTGAAATGCAATTGATTAGAATGTAATTGACATGACTGAAAAACATGAAAACAGTTCTAAATCATATACTACTAAAACAACATGTGAAGAATGAATCATTTAACATGATAAAATTCAATCCGCTATTTTCAGTTAAATAAGCATAACTCAATATTTTCACTTATCTGGAGATTTCACTCTGAATCTTTCTCATACCCATCAGCTAAGTGTTCTTTCAAAATCCATATTTCCAACAGATGAAAACCTGTTGAGTGACTTATCACATTTATTAGCTTAAAAAGTCATAGCGAGGAAGAAATTGCAAATCAAGTACTTCATTATTTACGTGAAGCTCACAAAATGGATTTTCCTAAGTGCAGAGGCCACTTTTCTGACAGTGCTGCCAATCTGCCAGAACATTTTGCCATGTAATGAGTATACCATTTCCTTACCGTGTACTGCACATTGACTTAATCTTGTTGGGTGTAGCACAGTTCATTGTCCAGAAGGAGATCTTTTTTTTTTTCACTCTTCAGTTCCTCTCCACAGTTTGTCCTCTCTGTCCTTACCAATGAGCAGTTATTAAAACAAATTTATTGGTGATTAAGTGTTGCAATGCCTTCAGAAGCACATATCATCGCAACAAGGGTAATCCACTCAGATTCTAGGTGCCTTCAAAAGTATTGTTGGTGACCAGACAAAAAGGAAATGCCAAAAGAGAAGCTTTGCCATCAAAGTGCAAACCTGAGGGTATGCATTTCATTCCCCCCCTTTCCCCTCCCTCATGACCCCTTGATAGTTTATAAATTATTATAATTTTGTCATATCTTACACTGTCCGACGCCTCCCTTCACCCACTTTTCTGTTGTCCATCCCCCACGGAGGAGGTTATATGTAGATCCTTGTAATAAGTTTCCCCTTTCTACCCCACCTACCCTCTACCCTGCTGGTATTGCCACTCTCACCACTGGTCCTGAAGGGATCATATGTCCTGAATTCCCTGTGTTTCCAATTCCTATCTGTACCAGTGTACATCCTCTAGTCTAGCCAGATTTGTAAGGTATAATTAGGATCCTGTAGGGGTGGGGTGGGGGAGAGAGCATTTAGGGACTACAGGAAAGGTGTATGTTTCATCATTGCTACACTACACCCTGACTGACTTGTCTCCTCCCCGTGGCCCTTCTGTCAAGGGATGTCCAGTTGCCTACAGATGGGCTTTGGGTCCCCACTCTGCACTCCCCCTCATTCACAATGATTTTTTGTTCTGATGATGCCTGATACCTGATCCCATCGACACCTTATGATCACACAGGCTGGTGTGCTTCTTCCACGTGGGCTTTGTTGCTTCTGAGCTAGATGGCCACTTGTTTACCTTCAAGCCTTTAAGACCCCAGATACTATGTCTTTTGATAGCCAGGCAGCATCAGCTTTCTTCAGCACATTTGTTTATGCACCTATTTGTCTTCAGTGATTGTACTGGGGAGGTGAGCACACAATGATATGATTTTTTGTTCTTCAATGCCTGATACCTGATCCCTTGGACACCTCAAGCCCTCCAAGATTCAGAAGTCAATTTATAGACATGCACACGTTTCTCCTGGTCACGAACAGAGCACATATATAATTAAAGAGAAAATTTTGGAAACAAAACAAATACTGCCTTGTGTTGTTTAATAGACAGGTCACCACTGCAGAAGCGTTGGAACACGGAAAGGATGGAAGTGCTCCACAACTATCAGCAAGTGCTGGAGATCAGTTTAGTATGACCACCTACCTATCTCATAATGGACAGACTTGAATCTTAAATGGAAAACAAGGGCAAAGGAAACCAGCAAGCCAACAAACAAATAAAAGAAAGGCGAGAGTGTATGGAGTTCTTTCAAATAGATTTTCCTTCTTAACTAGGTGGATATACCTGATGGGGACTGAGGAAGACACCAGAGAAAGGAGTGCAGGTTCATCTAAATGACTTGACTGCGAATCTTTTTGGGGAAGATTTCATTCTTACAGGAGAACTCAGTTTACAGATTCAGGAAAGACAAATTTTACTCATGTGGGCACATACAATTCCATAATCGAAGGTAAAATACAATGTTGAGGTTGCTTTATGCATATTCCTAAGTCTAATGCTTGCACACTATACCACAGAGCCTTCAGAGTACAACAACGATTCAACAAAGACTCGGCTCATTAGGTCGGAAACTAGATATTATTTTCACGCTCAATTGTGATGAAACCATTGCGGAATTTGTAAGAGCAAAGAATGTTTTTAATGATAAGATTTTAGAAGAAAACACACAAAAGCCAGACTCATTGCCATGAAGTCAATTCTGACTCCCAGGGCAGGGTCGGACTGCCCCTGTGCCTTTCCAAGACTGCAACTGTTTACAAGAGTGGAAAGCCTCATCCTTCTCTAGTAAAGCAGCTCGTGGTTTTGAACTGCTGACCTTGGGGTCAGCAGCCCAATGTGTAACCCACTATGCCACCAGGACTCTGAAAGATCTATACAAAAATAAATTATAGTAATCTGTTGTAATATTTGTTTTCTGATCATTAAATTTGTAATACTCATTTTGTTGTAAGTTGGAATCAATCAGACAGCAACTGGTTTCTTGTTGTTGTTTATTAGTATTACAACCGAGGCATCAACATTGAAGTATGAATCTTTGAAAGGAAAGTTTATTTGACCTCGATTGTTCAATCAACCAAGTTCACTGACTCGCTTTCTTTGTTGAAGAACACGTGGCATATATATATATATATTAGAAAATGTGGTATATACTAAAAACCTTAGAACCCCACAGTCAATATATGATCCAGTTCATCTGATTCCGCTCGAAGGTCCAACGCCACTTTTGCGTTCAATGGCTAATATATAATGCTACTACTCACTGCCATCGAATAAATCCTGATTCATGGTGACCTTATAGGACAGGGTAGACCTGCCTCTGTGGGTTTCTGAGAGTAAACAGTCTAGTAAGTGCACAACCAACTAACTCCACACAACACACACACACACACACACACACACACACACACAGGGACTTCAAAAATTAGTGGAAAGTTGAATGAAAAGATACAGAACTTTTCTACACTTTTTAGAGCCCCCTCATATAGCTCAGCTCCCCTGTTGGTATGCATTGAATAAGCAGAGAAGGGGTACCACAGTCTTCTCAAGTGCCTTAACTCGACCCTGGTGACAGGCTGTCAGCCGGGGCCCAGCCAGAGACAGGAACCATACCAGGTAGGAGAGCAAGAGAACTAGGTATAAAGATTCGTTAACTAGGTATGAAGTCGTTACCTCGATAGGTGAGAAGACAAAGAAGGAACTTGAGGGTATCACAGAAACAGCTCCCAACAAGAGAGAGGGGCTGGAATTATTCAAAATTAAAAGGGATCTACATATAACCTCCTCCCTGGGGGACAGACAACAGAAAAGTGGGTGAAGGGAGACGTCGGACAGGGCAAGATATGACAAAATAATAATAATTTATAAATTTTCAAGGGTTCATGAGAGACGGGGGAGCGGGGAGGGAGGGGAAAAAGTGAGGAGCTGATTCCAAGGGCTCAAGTAGAAAGCAAATGTTTTGAGAATGATGAGGGCAACGAATGTACAAATGTGCTTGACACAATGGATGTGTGTATAGATTGTGATAAGAGTTGTATGAGCCCACCATGAAATGATTTTTTTTTAAGTTAAAAGCTTGGAGGAGGGGCTCTAGGGGACTGACACCCAGACCTCTGAGGAGGGGAAGGACTGGCCAGTGTGGTTGCCTTTGAGGTGGCTGTAATGAAGCAGGTTATGCAAGTTCTGGATAAATTGCTTCCAAAAGGTGCTGAAGCTGCTGGGGCGATGAAGTGTTGTTAGGGTGACTGAGGAACCTGAAACCAACAGGAAGCAGACAGGTGGGGGCAAGTCCTTTCTTTCTCAAGCCTGGCAGTCTTCTTCTATTGCCTCCATTGGCATAGCCTAACAGCAGCCAACTGGCAGAAAAGAAATATGGGTTGCAGGTTCCCTATCCCAGCATCACCAAGATTTATAGAGGTATAGATGGATGGGTTGGAGGTGAGAGTTAGTTACCTAGTAACTGGGACACACGGTTTCCACAGAAATCCTTTGAGTCATGGCCTAGAGTTGTCCCTTGTCTTTAATGAGGACATTTAGACTGCAAGTTTCTTGTCCAAGACTGCATTGCTGCTCAGTGGGAGAGGCCTCAGGATAGCAACCTAGGCTCTCAGGGTCTAGAGCCCTTGCTCTCCATCACCCCCGGACCTCCCCACCTGTTTCTTTCGGTGTTCACCCAGGCTCACATGTTCTTCAAAGTCATGAAACGATTCTCTAATTAAGACCTTTGATAAATTGGAGAAGGGCAAACCGTTTATTCTGTCCCCTGTGCCCTGGTGGTGTAGTGGTTGTGTGTTGGGCTGAGATCCACAGAGTTGGCAGTTTGAAACCACCAGCAGCCCTTTGGGGGGAAAAGATAGGTTTTCTACTCCTGTAAACAGTTACAGTCTCAGAAAACGACAGGATGTTCCTATGAGTCGGTAATGACTCGATGACAGTGAATTTGGTTTTGGTTAGGTGGTGGTATAGTGCGTTATGCTATGGGCTGCTTAACTGTGAGGTTAGCAGTTTGAAACCACCAGCTGCTCCTTTGAGAAAGATGAGGTTTTCTACTCCATAAAGAGTTGTGGTCTCAGAAACCCACTGCGGCAGTTCTACCCGGTCCTATAGGGTCACTAGGAGTAGGAATCAACTCGATGGCACTGAGTATGGTCTTTCCAAGCTAGTAACTATTTTGTACTTTAGAATCCGAGTAAGTTGGGTCTCTATTCAGGATAGTGTTCAGCATCTAAAATCATTTTGGTGACTTGGGTTTCTCTAACTGAATGGCTGCACATGCGAGTTTACCCAGAGGTACTGCACAAGAAAGACCTGGCTATCTACTTCCAAATAATTAAGCACTCAAAACCCCATGGGTCACAGTTCTTTTCTGACACACATGGGATTGCCATGAGTTGGAATTAGCTTGGGGCAAGTGATTTTAAGGTTCGGTTGGTTCCACTGACAGCATGATAAACTGGTGCTATTAGGATCTATCGTTTGTCCTGAGTGGTAGGTGCAAGATTGACTCGTGACCATGAACTCCTGAGAGCCTGATGATTTCTTTATTGGGCCATACCCCCGCCTATGATCAGCCGGCTCTCTGTTGATACTATCATCATCTGTATCCAATTGTTCTCTCTCATCAGTCCTAATCATACTGCTAGGCCAGAAACACTGGGGTCAAGTTTGCAGGGTAGGTGTTGGGTCATCAAAAGGTCACTAATACCTCTCAGCAACTGTAGGAGCTTTGAGACAAGTGATTGCCCAATTGTGAAGGCAACACCTGATAGCTTTCAGGCTAGAGGGTGGAGACCTCTATAAGGAAAACTGCCGCTGGAACCCTGCTCAGGGGCTGTCCTTCAACAAGCAGTCTGGCTTCACTCAGCACAGCAATGTTAACGCTGGGGCCGGACAACTCACGTGTGAGCACATTTTAGAGACAGTTGTCCTCATTTTCTAAGGTTGTCATATTTCATGCTATAGGAGCCCCTTCCAACCTTACTAATAGGTTGGAACCATTCTATTTGCTCAAGTACCCAAAGCAAAAAATGTCTCAAGTGACAGTGTAGACAGTTTGATGTGAGGCTTTATCCTGGACTTCGCCACACGTCTGCTGTATGAGAGGCAAGTTTGGATGTCATAAGCACAAACTGGTTCAGCCACAGATAGTGCAACAAAATAGAAACAGACCCACCTTGGTAAAATGTGGTTGTACCAAAGCAATAACCAGAACACAAAAATGATTACGAGTCAGAATCCTAGAATGGAAGACTCAGAAGAGGTGTAGCGATCCCTTTCAGAAGCCAGGTATGGGAGATGGGATTATTGCCAGGACTGTAGAGGGTGACACATTCAAAGCAGTGCAGTCAGCTGCCATCTTTGAGCTGGGCATCATTGTTTCTGACTCTGGTTGTAAAGACATTTGGCTGCTATGCAATGCATACCCTCCCCTTATTTTCAAAGAGGGAGATTCAATTTCTAGCAGAGTGTCAACCTGTACTTTTTCCTGTTCAAGTTATCATTTTTTTAGAAATATTTTTTACTTTGTGTATCTTTCAATGGGATATATAAGCATCTTTCTCTTTTAATTTATTTTTAAAAAATAATTTTATTGGGGTCTAAAAAGCTTGAAGTCACACAAGCCACCATTCAGCAGTGAAGCAACAAGTCCACATGGAAGAGGCACACCGCCGGTGCGATCATGAGGAGTCATAGGGACCGGGTAATAGGCATCATCAGACACATAACAAACAAAAGCATATTGTTGAGAATGAGGGTAGCTGGAGCAGAGATCCAAAGCCCATATGTAGACAGTGGAACAATCTCCTGTTACCATTTTTTGAAAGGGTTCCGCATCCCTCCAAACGTCTAACATGTTAACTAAAGTTTTGTTTTTCTGGTAGAAAAGGAGGATATCCTTGCTTCAACTCCGAGTTGCAATCATGCCTAATCCTTGTAACGGCATGCACCTTCTCACCTGAAGTCCTGCACGTAAAACAGAGGGGGCACCAGAAGTCAATGGTTGTTTCACTGTCACTCAAGGTCTATAATGATATGTTCTTCCTGAGAGGGGGAAAAGATGTTCTCTCACAGAAAGGATGATACAGCAACAAGCGAACATTTGATGCCTGGGTGTTTCATTTCAAGGAGATGGAGAAAAACAGGGAGGGGGGGAGAATATTTTACCTGTTTGATTCTAGATGATTAAAGTAGTATAAGACATTTACCAAAGTTCTACTCTTACTGAGGAATAACAGTTGGCAAATACAGACCCAATAACTGAGTTCATTTGCTAGTGCTGTTCTAACAGAAATCCCACAGGTGGTTGGGGTCTCAGTAATCCAGTGCTGCCGAAGAGAACTAGCTGAAACCAGCATCTATTTTCTCAGATTAAGAGGCTAGGAGTGCACATTTAGGGTACCAGCTCCAGGGGGAGGTTTTGTTCTCAGTTGGTTCTGCGGAGAGATCCTTGTCTCCTTTCAGCTTCCACGAGGCTGGTTTCCTTGGAGATTTCCCTGTGTTTTGCCATCACTTTTCCCTCTGGTCAGAGGGCGTCTCAGTGCAGGAACCTGGATTTCAAAGGATGTGCTCCCCGGCTGGCTCTCCTTTCTTGGTGAAAGTCAAGTCCCTCCTTGTCCACGCACTTCTCTCTCCTGTAAGATAAAAGGTCCTCCAGGAGAACTCCCCTTACATCAAACCCAGGCTGTCCAGCGCTGTGACCTGAGGCTGGGTGCTGCGTCCCACCCTACTCCCTTAAATCTGATTGGTTGATCACACCAGATCACTACATGGGAGATGATTCGATTGTGACCTTAATGGCCAAGTAAAGGTAACACATATTTCAGGGATAAAATTCAATCCATAACAGGTGGTTTTTAAAAGAACAGGAATTTATTTCAGCTCAAGCGTATAGACGTCTGAATTCAGGGAACGGATTCTGGGTGGAAATCCTTGTCTGGTTCTGTAACCCAGCATTTTCTTGGGTTCTTTGGCAATGTCCACCTGGCATCCATCTTTCTCCCAATTGTGTTTACTTTTCCCTAAACTGCTCTGTTTATAGCCCAAATCATGAGGTTTAAGATCCTACACTAACATGACTTCATGAACAAAGAAAATTTTATTCCCTAACCCTATTCCCTAAGGGGATTACATCCACAGAATTAGGAGCACAATTCAATTTACAATAACCAGTCCGAGTGTGTGTGGGTGTGGGTGTCCGGTAATTATAATCTCCTCTTTTCATACATAACCATTTGATTTTAATTGCTTATGGATGAAATTTGAAGTTGAAATTACAATTTGCCATTCTTAAGGGCATTCTAGCAGGCTAACACACCCCAGAGAGATGTTAATGTGTGTTTTATTAACTATGCAAAGCCATTCAACTGTGTGGATCATAACGAATTGATAACTTTGAAAAGAAAGGCAATACTAGAACTCTTCATGTGGAACCTGTACTTAGACCAAGAGGCATGAACAGAACAAGGCAATACTGTGTGGTTTAAAATCAGGAAAGGTGTGTGGTGTGTCAGAGTTGTATTCTTTCACTATATGTATTCAATCTGTATGTTGAGTAAATAAACCCTGAAGGTGGACTATATGAAGAAGAATGTGGCACCAGGCTTGGAAGAGGGTTTATTAACAACCCGTAATATGCGGACAACACAACCTCATTTGCTGCAGGTGAGGAGGACTTGAAGCACTTGCTGATGAAGATCAAGGATTTCCGCCTTCAGTATGGACTGCAACTCACTGTGAAGAACAGAATCCTCACAACTTGACCTATAGGTCACATCATGATAAATGGAGAAAAGATTGAAGTGGTCAAGGATCTCATCTCACTTGGATCCACAATCAATGCTCGTGGAAGCAGCAGTCAAGAGATCAAATGAGGCACTGCATTGGGTCCATCTGCTGCACAGGCCTCTGTAAAGTGGTCTGAAAAGCAATGATGTTACTTTGAGGACTAAGGTGTGCCAGGCCCAAGCCATGGTATTTTCAGTTGCCTCATGCGCATGGGAAATTTGGACATTGACGAAGGAAGACCAAGGAAAAAATCAATGGTGGATTTGAATGACGGTCCTGATGAAGAATACTGAAAGTACTGGACTGCCAGAAGGTCAACAATCAAATGTCTTAGATGATGAACAGCTAGAATACTCCTTAGAAGCAGGGATGGTAAGGCATTATCTCTCATATTTTGGACATGTTGTCAGGAGAGACCAGTTCCTGGAAAAGGGCTTCGTGTTTGGTAAAGTGCAGAGTCAGCAAAAAAGAGAAAGCCCATCAAGGAGATGGATTGACACAGTGACTGCAACATTGCTCGAATATAACAGTAATTGTGAGCATGGACCAGGACCTAGGATTGTTTCATACTGTTGTGCATAGGTCCTTATGAGCCAGAACCAACTCAACAGCACCTGTGTGAGTCTGGGCACATTATTGAAACAAATTCACAGAAACTCATATGTATCAGAGAGAGTTTTATATAAAGGGTAAGTACACATTAAGAAAACATCCCAACCCAGTGCTGCTCAAGCCCACAAGTCCAACATTAGCCCATATGTCCAACACCAATCCACAAAGTCCTCCTCCATCTCACAAAACACATGCTATGATGCCGACTGCAGGAGGAAAGCCGAATTAGTGAACATGTAAGTATCTCAGCACTGGCAGGGATCTCCACATGGCTGCTCCAGCACCCAAGGCTGCATCGGGGTAGGTCCATGTGACTTCTCCTCAGGAATGTCTTGCAGGAAGTGAGCCTTGCCAGCTGAAGCAGGGAACTGGCTAAGGCAGCTGCACCCTGGTCCGACCATCAGAAAGCAAGAGACCCGAGAACTAGAAAGGCAAGGCTAACTGAGCCATCTTCTCTCCACCCTTCAATTAACCCCACATGTGTTTATCAACCGGGTTGGCACAATATACTTAACTATCTCAGCACCTAACATTTTTTATTCCAGAATTGGACAACACCTGCCCAGCAGGTACATATTTGTTTAGGTAAATGTCCAAGTACCCTGTGGAGATTAATGTTTGATAAGGTTTAAGTACAAGTATTATTATCCAATTTTAACAAATGGGAAAATAACCCACAGAGTGATTAAATAACTAATCCACCAGTCACACAGCTACTACCTAGCGAGCCTCAGGTTCAAACGCAAGTCTTATACCAAGCCCATGAACTTGATCACTGTGTACTGCATATAGAACTATACATTGCATTTGGATTGGGATGAAAGCCATCTTACACTTTGAAATTCTGATTGGGCTCAAAATCTAATAAATCGTGTAGATGCATTTGAATTGTGCTGGAGAAGAATATTGAAAGTACCATGGACTACTAAAAGGATAAACATCTGTCTTGGAAGAAATAGACCAGAGTGAAGGACAACAAGACTTCTTCTTACAAACTTTTGGACATGTTGTCAGCAGTGAACAGTCCCTAAAGAAGGATATCATGTTTGATAAAGTAGAGGGGCAGCGAAGGAGGGGAAGGCCCTAATGAGATGGATTGACGCAGTGGCTACAACAGTGGACTCAGGCATAGAACAATTGTGAAAATGGTTCAGGGCAACTTGATGGCACCTAATATCAAGGCCAACAATAACAACTTTGCAGAGCTAGTTCATGAAACAGGTAGTAAAATGTCTTCTCCAATCAATATGTACTGAGGAGCACTTCTTTGTAGTGTTCTATGTTCCAGTGTCAGCAGATCACCTTGGAACTGAGGATATAATACCTAACATGTGAAATATGATGTGGTGGAAGGGGAAACGACCTTGACTTTATTGCCCTGGGTGATGCTGTTGAGTAGACGTTGGACTGCAAACCCCAAAGTGGACAGTTCAAACTCACTGTTTCACTCTGTTGTGCATAGGCTCACGATGAGTCAGAATCAACTCGACGACACCAACTTAACCTAAACCCCTGTCGGAGTCCCTTTTTCAGGTTGTTGGCTTTACCAGCCTCTATAAAATGAAAAGAGGAAAAGATGTTTCTTGGAGGAGAAAATAAATCTCAAGCATTTAGAAGCCAGTGAGTTAAAAAGAGAACTCACTTACACTTGCTTTTTAGTTGCTTTGAAAAGCTCTTACAAATTTAACACCTCAAAAAAGTAGACGACATGAGAAGCATGACAAATCTCCATTTTCTCATGATATTACCTATTGGTCTAGTTGTGAGAATTTTCCTTTTCGTTATTTTTTTCAACATTGCACTGTAATCCATACTGACTCACTCGCTGTCATTAAGTCAATTCTGACTCATGGTGACCCTATAAGGCAGGGTAGAACTGCTCCTGTGCGTTTCTGAGACTGTAACTCTTGATGGAAGTAGAAAGCCCTGTCCTTCTCCTGTGGAGCGGCTGGTGGTTTCGAACCACAAACCTTATGCTTAGCAGCCCAAGGCCTAACCACTAAGTTAACAGGGCTCTTAATCCATACTGAAGGCTGAATAGTAATCGTTGGGAGAAAGAGGAGGCTATCTGTTCCCATAAAGATTTACAGCCTAGGAAACTGTATGTATCAGTGATTCTCAACTTTCCTGATACCACGACCCTTTAATAGAGTTCCTCATGTTGTGGTGACCCCCAACCATAAAATTGGTTTAGTTGTTACTTCATAACTGTAATTTTGCTACTGTTATAAATTGGGCGACCTTTGTGAAAGGAGTCACAACCCACAGGTTGAGAACTGCTGGTATGTATGGTTGGTAAGAGTCAGAATCAACTCAATGGCAGCGTGGGGGTTTTTTGGTTTAATTTTAAATAATTTAAAGCACTTGTGATTAATTAAATTTATCATACCAGAAAATAATCTAATTTTGTGATGTTGTCAAACTTCCTATGTAACTAAATTAATAAATTAGTCTTTGTCAGAGTAGGGGGTCCTGATTTCTAGTTTAGAAAATAAGGCAATTTTACCTATTGCCCTGGAGTTGCTTTGACTAATAGGAACCCAACAGAATAGAGTAGAACTGCGCCCGCAGGGTTTCTCTTGTCAAGAGAGTCTGATGGGTCTGAACAAGCACCTTTCAAACAGCAGCCAAGTGGATAATCACTGCACCAACCGGGCTCCTTGGGGCCTTGCAGGGTGGTATAGTTTGCAAAAGGAGAGAAAGGAGGAAAACAGTAAAGAAGAAAAGGCCTAAAGAGAGGCCTTAGAGGACATTTTTGAGTAGGAAGAGGAGACCAAACCCATGAGAAATACCAGGAAGGAATCATTTAAAAGAGAAAACAACAACAACAACAACAAACCCGAATCCCAAACTCACTGCCACTGAGTCAATTCCAACTCATCCTGCCTGACCCTAGACAAAGAGAGAAGGCAAAGTGACAGAGACAAATGTTAAAGGTGGAGATAATTTCAAAAAGTAGATAATTAACTTTTCAAATGACACAGGGACGTGAAAGCAGACAGAATCTTCTGGAAGACAGTCCCTAGAGTGGTATGGATACTAGCCAGGTCGCAGAGAGTTACAACCGAGGTAAAATACAGCATGCATGCCGCTTAGCAGTGAAGGAGCTACGTAAGACAAGAAGGGAAAGCAAAGCCTAAAAAGGTCACCTTCTATTTAAGAGGTTCTTGACGGTGGAATGGAAGCATGTGGCCGAGGAGAGAATCAAAATACCAGGGATTGAGAACATAATTAAAGCAAAAGACGGAGGGGGAGAATGGGGCACAGAACTCAGGTGCACTTTCCCTTCAGAAGAGTCCGTGGTTCCACCATTCGAGAGAGATTTTCGAGGCACCATGCTAGTCAAGAAGGAGCCCTGGTGGCAGGGTGGGTGATGAGTTGGGCTCCTAACCACAAGGTCAGCAGTTCCAGCTCACCTGCTGCTCTGCAGAAAAAAGATGAAACTGTCTGCTTCGTCAAAGATTTACGGCCTCGGTCTCATAGGGTGTCTATGTGTCAGAATGGACTCACTGGCAGTGAGGGAGTGCTCATCAAGAGGTCTACTGGTGCCCCCGTTTAAAATGGTGACTGAAAGTCAATGGTTTGAACTTAGCAGCCCCTCTATGGAGAGAGTCAAGGCTTTTTGCTTCCATTAACAATGACAATCTTGGAAAACCTATAGAGCAGTTCTACTGTGTCCTATGGAATCTCTGAGCCAGAATTGATTAGATGACACTGTGTGTGTGTGTGTGTGTGTGTGTGTGTGTGTGTGTGTGTGCGCGCGCATGCAAGCTGGCTGTGGGAAGCTAACGGGGAGAAAAACAAAACAAAGTCAAACAAACAAAAAGAGGATCCCGGCCCTCATGGAACTTTACACTTTTCTGGGAGAGAAAGTATTCCTAAGCAAATATCAAGTTACTAATGGTAAGTTGTACTATGGAAGAATTAAGTCATATCCTAAAAAAGATTCCCGGAGGAACCTACAGAATGTATCCTGAAAGTCTTAGTGCCGAAGAGAGAGTTAACTGAAACCTGTGGGCTGAGAGAAGGAGTCAGGTAAAGAGCTGAGGTTTGAGAGACAGCCTTCCAGGCCAGGGTAACAGCAAGGGCAAGTCCTAAGGGTTAAAAGGGAGTTTTATTTGTTCTAGACATCTGAGAGACAGCCGAGTGGGGATGGAGGTGGAGGGATAGAAGAGGCTGTGGAAGTGACAGAGGCCAGCTCAGGTAAGCATTCTAAGTCAGGGTAAGTGTTAAGAGAGTTTGAAGCCAAAGAATGATGTGATAAGATTTATATTTTAGGATCACTGAAGATAAGAGTGCTACAGTAAAGTGAAAGAAGATGGTGCCCGGCTATCAATCGGAATAGTGTCTGGGGTATTGTACTCAAGTCCACATGGAAGAAACACACCAGCTTGTGTGATCCAAAGATGGCAATTACAAAATTTGAATATGGTGAAGAGAAAAGTACCAGAGATAAAATCATGAACACCCAATTTTGCGGAGGGCTATGGGGAGTGGTGGGAGCCCCAAACCCATCTGCAGAGGATCTAGTCGGAGTGCGGCATGGGCAGATCTGCGCTAGCAACAGTCAAGAGTCTCGATTAGCCTTCCTGTCAGGCAGAGACCATGGTCACCTTGATTCTGCTGGACCGAACATGGCCCGTTGACCACCCTATAGACTCGAATTTGTTCTGGGTGCAAGTATCTCTTACTTGTTCCATGACAGAATTTATTTCCCCTGGCTCTTTGAATGCTGATGGGGGTCGTTTTCTTCGTATGCATTATTTGTATTTTTGTCTGTATACTATTATGTTTTCAACCTTACCATCTTACTGTGATTTTGTATTTGATTGGTTTCTGTTGGGTTTCCCAGCTGTGAAGCAAAGGAGGAGTGGATGCATAATGATAACTTATACAAGGGGGTACAGGGAATGCAGGGCTGGGTGGGTGATAGGAAGGGAAAGGGGATTTTGGAAGTAAATAACGAAGAGGGGAGGGAGCACTAGAACAGACTGTGATCTCACAAATCATTTAAAAGGTGATTTAACCATGGGGGGGATGCTCTAGAGTTGCTGTGGTAATGGTTGTACAATTCTGCTGGATATGAATGAACGATCAAACTATTGAATTTTGTGTGATATGTAAATTCTGTGCCAATGAAACTGTTGGGAAAAAAAGGATTTACTTTTTATTTTTTTATTTAAAGATCATTTTATTGGGGGCTCTTACAGCTCTTATAACAACCCATACATCAATTGTATCAAACATATTTGTACATATGTTGCCATCATTATTTTCTTGACATTTACTTTCTATTGAGCCCTTGGTATCAGCTATTCTTTTGTCCCTCCCAACCCCACCCTCCTGACCCCTTGATAAATGATAAATTATTATTCTTTTCATATCTTACACTGACCGCTGTCCCCCTTCCCCTGAGGTTTCTGTCATTCTCCCCCCTGGAGGTGTGTGTATGTGGTTATGAGTCGATCATAGCGATCAGTTTCCCCTTAAAAAGGATTTACATTTTAATAGTATCTTTCTAGGTATGGAAAGAAGCATGGGTCAGACTGGAGGACTCCTTGAACTCTAAGTTGGTATTCTATTTTCTGAACAGACCATAGTTCTTACATCCAATTTGTACCTGCTGTGTGAGTCCACATCTGAGGGGGGAAAGGCAGAGCAGAGCCTGACTACCAAGTCAACAGTAAAGACTGAGCTTCTAGGCTCTTCTACTGTAATAAAGCTCAGGCTCAATTCCATCTTCTTTCTCACCACCAAGCAGGCAGAACTCCAGGCCCCTCCCCCATTGAAGGCAACCAGGAAGTGGGGGCAGGTCCTAGGAGAGGCCACAGGAACCCGGGAAGATGCTGGAGATTGCAGGTCAGCTACAAAAGCAACAGCTGGGACTCATCTGGGGGCCTGTCTTTTGCCTGCCCCTGGGCCCTAGAGAAGACGTCTCAGGGTCACAGAGTGCAAAAAACTACGCTGCCTCATTGATTACACATTGATTGTGTGTGTGTGTGTGTGTGTGTGTGTGTGTGTGTGTGAGTGTGTGTAATGAAAAGTTGTTTGGAACTATATAGCAAATAAGGTCAAGCTAGTCAATACCATTTTTAAAAAGAGAATTTTTTCAAGTAGTCATGAGGAGTCTTTGAGGGGCATGTGTGCTCTCACGTACACACACACACACACACACACACACACACACAACCAAAAAAGAAAACTACTGGAAAAGTTGGCAGTCCTTAGAGGCACCTCAGAAGAAAGACCTGGCAACCAACTTCTGAAAGTTCATGGCCATGCCATTTCAGTGGGGTGCAGCAGCCCTACTCTGAAACACACAGGGCCACCATTAGTTGGAATGGACAGGAACTGGCCATTGGTAATACTTTGATGAGGTTTGACAAATGAATACAGCCTTGTGACGACCACCACAGTTAAGAGACAGAATACTCCCACAGGTAATCACTATTCGAATTTCTCTTACCATAGAATACTTTTGCCTTTTTTTGCATTTAGTATAAATGGACTCATACTATTTGTGTTCTTTTGTATCTGGTTTCTTTCATTCACCATATGGTTTTTGAGATTTAATTGCATGTATGAGTAGTTCACTTATCTTTATTTCATGCGGTTATTGTATGAGTATGCCACAATCCATTTAATCCATTTTCTGATTGATAAACACTTAGATTGCTTTCAGTTTTTATCTATTATGCATACAGCTGCTATAAAAAGTTGTATACAAGACCTTTGTGAACGTACATTTTCATTTATTTTGGATAAATATCCAGAAATATCATCTCTAGAGCATATGGGAGGTGTGTGTTTAACTTTACAAGCAAATGCCAAATGGCTCCGCAAAATGTTTATTGGGATTCTATTTTTAAAACATTTTACTTTTACCATTTTATTTCCCCACCAGCAAAATATGAGAATTCCAGCTATTACATATCCTCTTCCACATTTGGTGCTGTCAGCTTTTTTAATTTCCGTTATTCTGATCTTGAGGAAATAGGGTGGAAACTACAGCTGACTGCCTCCAGTTTTAGCAGGGAGAAGGAGAATCCCACTATACCCCAGCCCAAGGCCAACTGCCACAAGGCAGAGCTCAGACATGCCACCACCCTCCATCCCTTTGAAACCATATTCTGACACCAACTGTTCCTCCCACAGAATTCTACTCCCTACTGTGGCTGGTAATCGGTTGCAGTGGCCACAAACTCACAGACAATACTCACAATTCACTAAGGAAGTTAACCGGTCTCAGAAAGTCAAGATAAAGAAAACATTAAAGTATACAATCTTTTGGTCCACCGCAGCACCTCTCCTCGGTCACACTGACAGGGATGTCACTTCGATCCTTAGTCTCTTAGTTAGGTGGTCTCTTGGCCTCTGCCTCTGTGGGCCAGGAAGACCACCTGGCACTCTGCTTCACTACCACAAGGTCTCTGGGGGCATGGCTCCTCTGCTGTGTCTCATGGTCTCTGTACATCAGCCTCTGGTGCCTTTGCTGCCTCCAGCACTTCAGGCAGAGACCTGTCTTAGCAGTTGGGGGAAATCTCTCTGTTTTTGAGATGGTTTTTTCATATTCAGAAGAATGGCAAAATAAACCAATCCATGAGCTAGAGTCCTCTACATCTTACTTGTATGGTCCTACCCAATAATTTGGTGGGAGTAGAGAGAAATGGATAGAGGAGTCATATGTAATTTCATGTCACCACACAAGGTCACCTCTTCTCAGTCATCACACACACATGTCAATACGAACCATTAATTCACTCTGGTTTTAATTTACATTGCTTTGATGACTGATGATGTTGACCATCTTTTTATATGCTTACTGATGCTCTCTATAAGATTTTTTATACATTTTTTTCGAATCTTTTGCCATTTAGGGACATTTTAGTTTATTATTGATTTTGGAGAATTCTTCATATATTCTGTGTATAAGCCTTTTGTAGTGTGTGCATGTGTATATATGTATGTCTATTTATACACCTACAAGATAAATAAAACATTATTGATATTAGAGTTCTAGTTCATACATGCAGAACATGTTTACACGTCTTTGTGATTAGTAGATGGCTGTAGACTAGTTCTCTCTGTCATACACTTGTCTTAGTCTCATTAAGCTGCCTTCAAAAGAAAGGTCCAATCAAAGCAATGACGCCCAAGAGGACCTCCTGGGGCATTATGTTCAAGACAAAGAGGGCAACTAGAAGGTTATGGAAACTGGTTTTGAAAACTGCATTGCTGAGAAAAAGGCCAAGAACGTTGCAGTAAGGAGTTTTTTCCCATCACCATATAGCAGCTCAGTCTTTGAGAGTAGCAAGGCCTGTCCTACAGGTACTTGGTTGGGAAACCTTATCTTCTTCACCCTACAACCTTGATCTTGCCCCTTCAGATTTCCTGTTCCCCAACTCAATGAACATTTTAAAGGAACGGAGTCCCTTGAGGATGCCAAAATTGCTGTTTTGATGTGGTGTAAATCAAAGACTGCCTAATTCTCTGCTGCAGAGTTAGACAGATGAAAACACTGCTGTCAGAAATGTATACACCTTTAGGCTATGTCAAGAAAAAAATGACTTCACGTTTGATAGTTTTGTTTAATAAAGGTCTCTGTGCTTTTATAGCAATACTTTTTTACTTACCCTCGTGTATGTGTGTGTTATCTAATTGTCTTACATGTCAAACAATGTATTGCATTGGGCAAATCTGCAGCACAAGCAAGGATGTTACTTTAAGGCAGCGATTCTCAGCCTGTGGGTCGTGACCTCTTTGGGGGTTGAATGACCCTTTCACAGGAGTCGCCTGATTCATATCAGTAGCAACATGACAATTATGAAGTAGCAACGAAAATAATGTTATGGTTGGGGATCACCACAACATGAGGAACTGTATGAAAGGGTCACGGCATTAGGAAGGTTGGGAACCACAGCTTTAAGGAGTAAGGTGTGCTTGTCTCAAGCCATGATATTTTTCAGTTGCCTCATGTGCGCATGAAAGTGAATAAGGAAGACCAAAGAAGAGTTGATGCCTTTGAGTTATGATGCTCGCAAAGAATATTGAAAACACTATGAGCTTCCAGAAAAAAAATCTATGTTGCAAGTAGCACAACCAGAATGCTCCTTAGAAGCAAGGCTGGTGAATGGAGGGGAAGCATGATAGTGGGATAGAAGGAAGGTGAAAAGAAATGAAAGGCCAAAGCTACTTATATAGGTATAGCTATATGCATGTATATATGTAAATACAGTGAACCCTCGTTTATCGCGGTTAATCGGTTCTAGACCCTACCGTGATAAATGAAATTCCGCGAAGTAGGATTCCTTATTTGTAAATCAAATATTTTCGTAGTTAGAGCATAGAGGACATGAAAAAACACCCTTTAGTCACCATTACACTCGTATTACCCAATTTATTAAATGAAAAAGGGAAAATACAGTAAAACATTTTGGATGTTACAATGATCATTTATCATTTATTATATTATTTATGGCATCAAGCATGTACAGTATGAGCCAATCAGTGGCAGTAATGACAGAGCATGCGCTGTTACGCAAAAACCGCGATAGCGTAAAGCCGCGGAAGTCGAAGCGTGAAGTGGCGAGGGTTCACTGTATATTAATCAATAATGAAAGGGATAGAGGGCAATGTCCATATGTTAAGTATTAAGATAGCAGATGGAGAGTATAAGGCATGATAAAATAATAATAATTCATAATTTATCAAGGGTTCAGGAGGGAGGGAAGGGAAAAATGAGGAGCTGATACCAAGGGCTCAAGTAGAAAGCAAATGTTTTGAGAACGGTGATGGCAACAAATGGATGGCACAATGGTTGACACAATGGATGGATGGATGGATTGTGATAAGAGTTGTAAGAGCCCTCAATAAATTTTTTTTTAAAGATAGTAGATTGACTTTGAGCCTCTACTTAAGGCTTCCCTTAACACAAGAAACTGGCACTCTTTGAAACTCATCTTCCCTAAAAGATCACTGAAGACAAAATGGGTTCATAAGCAAATATGGTGAAGAGAACAGATGGTGCCCCGCTATCAAAATATATAGCATCTGAGGTCTTAAAGGCTTGAAGTTAAACAAGGTGCCATCTAGCACAGAAGCAAATAAGCCCACAAGCACACCAACCTGTGTGATCGTGAGGTGTCAATGGGATCGGGTATCAGGTATCAAAAGATCCATAACACACAACTTGATCGATGCGAATGAGAGTAGGGTTGGAGTGGAGACCCAAAGTCCGTCTGTAGACAACTGGATATCCCCCCACAGGTTTTTAAGGAAGAGATGATTCAATCAAGGTGCAGTATAGCACCGACGAATCACACAGTGTTCTTCTAGTTCCTGAATGCTTCCTCCCCCATCACACCCACTACCATGACCCAGTTCTACTTGCAAATCTGGCTAGACCGGAGAACACATATTGGTACAGATGAGAGCTCTGGACACATGGAATTCAGGAACAGTAGTGGAAGTAGCAATGTCATACGGTTAGGGGGATGGTTGGGGAGAGGAAGGGGGAGAAAGGGGAACCCATCACAAGGTTGGATCTATATCACCACCACCCCCAAAGGGGATGAATAACAGAAATGTGGGTGAAGGCAGACAACAGATAGTGTAAGATAAGAAATAATAATATATAATTGATCAAGGATTCACGAGGGTGGGAGGGTGGGGGAGAGTGGGGGGGAAAGAGGAGCTTATACCAAGTGCTCAAGTAGAAAATGTTTTGGAAAAGATGATGGCAACATATGTACAAATTTGCTTGATACAATTGATGTATGGAATGTTATAAGAGCTGTAAGAGCCCCCAACAAATGATTGAAAGAAAAAAAAAGAGGAAGCAAGGCTGGTGAGACTTTGTCTCACGTGCTTTGGACTCATTATCAGGAAAGACAGATCCCTGGAGATGGACATCATGCTTGGTAGAGGGTCATAATGGTTTCTAAGGAGCGTTCTGGTGAACTTCTCCCAGGACAGATTTGTTCTTTAGGCAGTCCCAAATACTTTTGATGGTCTTCACTAGCACCATAATTCAAATGCATGGATTATTTTTCAGTCTTCCTTATTCAACGTCCAACTTTCACATCCATAGGAGGCAACTGAAAATGCCATGGCTTAGATAAGGGGCACCTGAGACCTCAATGTGATGTCTTTGCTCTTCAACACTTTAAAGAAGTTTTGTGCAACAGATTTGCCTAATATGGCATTTGATTTCCTGATTGCGGTTTCCATGACAGTTGATTGTTGGTCAAAATAAAATGAAATCCTTGATAAGTTCAGTATTTTCTCCATTTATCAGGATATTGTCTGTTAGTCCAGTTGGAAGGACTTTTGTTTACTTTACATTGAGGTGTAATTCATACTGGAGGCTGTAGCCTTTGATCTTCATCAGTAAGTGCTTCAAGTCCTCTTTCAGCAAGCAGGGTTGTGTCATCTGTATATTGCAGGTTGTTAATGAGCCTTCCTCCAATCCTGAGGCATTTTTCTTCATATAGTCCAGCATCTCTGATTGTTCAGCATAGAGAAGGATGGTGAAAGGATACAACCCTGATGCACACCTTTCCTGATTTTAAACTAATCAATAGCCCTTGTTCTGTTGACGTACTGCCTCTTGGTCTATGTACAGGTTCTGTGTTAGCACAAGGACGAGTTCTGGAGTTCCCATTCTTCCCAATGCTATTCAAAGTTTGTTGTGATCCACACAGTTGATTGTATTTGCATAATCAAAACAACAGATAATCATATTCCTGGTACTCTCTGCATTCCTTCAAGATTCGCTTGATGGCTGCAATGATATCCCTCCTCATTCAATATCCTCTTCTAAATACAACTTGGATTTTTAAAAAAGCACTTTGTCAATATGCTGCTACAATTATTGTTGGAGTATCTTCATAAAATTTTTGTTTACATGTGACATTATTGATATTCTTCCATAATTTCTGCATTCTGATGGATCACCTTTCTTTCGAATGTGCAGTTGGTTGGCCAGGTAGCTGCCTTCCAAATGTCTTGGCATAGACAAAAATGAATATATGATATTGCATATTAAAATGTTTCCTGTAACCTATCAGTTTATTTTCCCTTCTGACTTTAAAATAAATTAAAACATTTCAATGGGCCCTTAAAGCACTGTGGATGCTCGGCTCTGTATCTTCTATGCCTAGTAGAGAATTTGATCCTCGATATTATTCTTTTTGCATCAGTGAACTCAGTTAAGAAGCCTGGAAAATTTAGGGCATATCTAGAGTATTGGAGGAAGGTTTATTAACAACTTGCTATATGAAGATGGGGAGATAACAGAAGTTTACTTGCTTAAAGTGAGGAGGACTTGAAGCATTTGCTGATGAAGATCAAGGATTGCATCCTTCAGTATGGCTTACAACTCAATATAAAGAAATCAAAGTCCTCCAACTATACCAATGAGTAGCATTATGATAAACGGAGAAATGATTGAAGTTGTCAAGGATTTTGTCTTGTTTGGATTCACAATCAGTGCTCATGAAAGCAGCAGTCAAGAAATCAAACAGCACATTTACTGGGTAAATCTGCTGCACAAGACCTCTTCAGGTATTGAAAAGCAAAGGAGTTACTTTGAAGACTAAAGTATGTCTGACCCAAG
This sequence comes from Echinops telfairi, assembly GCF_000313985.2. Classification (NCBI taxonomy): domain Eukaryota; kingdom Metazoa; phylum Chordata; class Mammalia; order Afrosoricida; family Tenrecidae; genus Echinops; species Echinops telfairi. The sequence goes on from NW_022103917.1 coordinate 4,792,752, forward strand.
CCATGCTTTTTCAATATCCTCATGTTGTTGTTAGATGCCATTGGGTTGGCTCTGACCCACAGTGACTCTACACACAACAGAACGAAACCCTGTGCAGTCCTTTTCCATCCTCACAATTGTTCCTATGCCCAAGTCCATTGATGCAGTCACTGTGTCAATCCCTCTTGTTGAGGGCTTTCCTCTACATCAAGGACCATAGAAGAATTGATGCATTTAAATTTGGTGCTGCAGAAGAATACTGAATGTACTATGGACTACTGAAAGGACAAACACGTGTGTCTTGGAAGAAGTAAGGCCAGAGTGCTCCTTAGAGGCAAGGATGGCAAGACATCATCTTACATACTTTGAACATATTGTCAGGAGAGACCAGTGAATGGAGAAGGAAATTGTATCAGTCTGGGTAGACTAGAGAAACAAATTCATAGATACTCATATGTGTATAAGAAAGAGCCTTATATAAAAGAGTAATTATATATTAGGAAAACTTCCCAGCCCAGTCCAGAACAAGCCCATAAGTACAATATTAGTCCTTATGTCTCATACTAGTCCATGAATTATTCTACAGACTCACGAAGCACATGCAATGATCCATAAAGCAGGTGGAAAGTCTTGTAGATCCAGCAGCAGTGGAAGCATCTCAGTGCTGGTGTGGGTCTCCACGTGGCTCCTCCAGCTCCAGGGCTCTGACTCCATCAGTGTGTCTCCATGTGGCTTGTCAACAGGAATGTCAAGTAGAGCGAGTGTCTGGCCTCCGTTGCACCTCCAAATGAGGTCATCAAGCTTCGACTGGATTGACAGACTAGACTCCACCCCTTTACTCTTAATAGTCTCAAGTTGACACCATATTATGTAACTACCACAGACAATCATGCTTGGTAAAGCAGAGGGGCAATGGAAAAGAGGAAGGCCCTCGACAAGATGGATTGATACGTCGCAACAATAGGCTCAAACACAGGAGCAATTGTGAGGATGGAGCAGGACCGGGCAGTGTTTCATTCTTTTATACATGAGGTTGCTATGAGTCAGAATTGACAATAGCACTGCACTGTGCATTTTTGTAAGGAGCGGGCACAGAGTTTACGTCATTTCCCAAGAGATAAAGGAAAAGGAGACCATTCGTTGTAGTTAGGTGTACTTGGGAATCCCCATGCAAAGTCACCTGGTGTCAACTTAACCTTACCTCTCTATGGACTGTCCAGATGGTTGCATAGGTTTAGCAGCTCCTTGACTCAAGCATAGGTATACCCTCTTTCACATATGCCAGTTACTATGGAGATGATTCTGAACCTCATCTGCGTCAAAAACATTAGCAAAAGTGGGGAAGAAAGCAGATGGTGCCCAGCTATCAAATGATACAGCATCTGGGGTCTTACAGGCTTGAAGACAAACAGACAGCCATCTAGCTAAGAAACAACAAAACCCACAAGGAAGATGCACACCAGCCTACCCCAACACAAATGCTGAAGACAAAGCGGGTGAATAAGCAAATGCGGTGAAGAAAGCTGATGGTGCCAAGCTGTCAAATTACACAGAATCTGGGGTCCCACATGCTGGAAGATAAACAAGGGGTCATCTAACTGAGAAACAACAAAGCCCACATGGAAGAAGCTCACCAGCCTGTAAGATGACAAGGCAGCACAAGGGTCAGGTACCAGGCATCAAAGACCAAAAAAAAAATCATAACATTGTGAATGAGGGGGAGTGCAGAGTGGGGACCAATGGCCCATCCGGGGGAAATTGGACATCCCCTTGCAGAAGGACTGCGGGGAGGTGAGGAGCAAATCGGAGTGCAGTGTAGGAACGATGAAATATGCAATTTTCCTCTGATTCTTAAATGCTTCCTCCACCCCACTACCATGATCCCAATTCTACCTTACACATCCGGCTGGACTGGAGGAGGTGCACTGGCACATATAGGAACTGGAAATACAGTGAACCCAGGACAGATGAACCCCCCAGGACCAGTGGAGAGAGTGGCAATGGCAGGAGGGTGGAGGGAAGCAGAGGAAGAAAGGGGGAACAGAGGACAGGGTCTACATGTGGCCTCCTCCCTGGGGGATGAACAGTGGAGAAGTGGGCGAGGGAGATGTGGGATGGGGTAAGATATGATAAAATAATAATAAATTATAAATTATCGGAGGTTTGGGGGGAGGGGGAAGAGGGAAGGGAAGGGGAAAAATGAGCTGACACCAGGGGCTCAAGTGGAAAGTGGGTGTCGTAAGAATGATGAAATCAACATATGTACTAAAGTGCTGGACACAGATGACGTATGTACAGACTGATGAGTTATATGAGCCCCTAATAAAATGCTTATTAAAAAAACCACAACAACAGCAACAACAAAACAACTGCTTCAAACAACCTGTCAGTGGCTATTTTTCCAAGAGTAGATTGCCAGGCCTTTCTCCTGAGGCACCACTGATTGGACTTCTACCTCCAGCCCTTCAGGGAGCAGCAGTTGAGTATGTGAACAACTTGCACTACCTAAGGACTGCCCCCCACCCCCATCCCTTCTGCATAGAGAGAGTCAAACCTGCAACTCAGAGTTCACACCCCTGAGGAGAAATGTTGACATTTGGGGTTAGGCTCTAGGACCCCAAGATTAAAGTTACCCCAAATCGAAACCCCCCAGGCTCCACTAACTCCTGGGGCTAGCGCTCTGGGTCAGGAGCTTATTTACCCTGAAGCAGGGAAGGTCCAAAGCCCATATGCTTTGTCTGGAGACAGTGACTGTTGGCAGAAGGAAGCCCCTGGGTGGTGTAACTTTCATGTCCTCAAGTTAGTCCTAGGCAACTTGTCCTCAAGTCCTCAACAGAAGGCTCTCTCAACTAAAGGAACCACAACACGCTTTAGGAAACGAATAGAGCTTCAAACATTGGCCGGGAGAGAAGCCAGCCCCACACTGGCCAGAGCTCCCGCGATGGTGAGCATCGCCCTGCGATGGCTGAAGCACAGGGATGCCAACGTGCTAGCTGCTGCTACTCAGGGCCTCTCGGAGACACCAGGCATCACAGGGTAATGCCCATATCCTTGGCAGAGGGTTCAGATTTGAGCGCTTGGGAGCCCGCCCCCCCCCCCCCACTCTCCTTTTATGTGAGGATTCCGAGGGAGTGCTCAAGGGGGGAGGGGCCAGAGCAGGGAGCAGGGGACCCTGCAGCAAGGAGTATCTTTATCACATGATGAACATGAAAAGCAGCTCGACGTGTAGCCGGGTTTATTATTGGTTTTGAATTCGCCACAGGCAATGTGGCACCCTCCCTTATTGCCTGCACCTGGGGTGGACCTGGCCCTCCTTCCCCTCCCCCTCCTGGCACTCCACTGCCCAGGGTCTACAGGGATCGGAGAGCTAATAGGGATGAAATTAGCCGCCTCCTCTTGACAAACTGCAAAATAACTAGCCCTCTTCTAGAGAAAGGGCCCATCCATGTGGCTGTCCCTCCCACGCAGGTTATAGGAAGCGAATGGGGAAGGCAGGACAATGCTGGGTCAAGCCCTGGCTGGAAGGACGGTAGCCAGCAAACCTCAGACAGAGCCCGCCTTTCTGCTCCCCTCTCCGGCGCTCACTTCAAATACAAAGGATCCACGTGGGCTGCAGCAAACACTTAGATCTGGGTACAATATCAGCTGCTGGGAGCTTCAAGTGCTTCAAGTGAATGGAAAAATACAGAGCCGACCTTTTATAATATACCATTCCAATTAGCTTGACCCTTTTTTTTCTAACCCCCCACCAATCACTTTCCTTTGCAGTCTAATGTAGAAGTGCATCCTGTAGAAAGGATCCCGCCCACTTTCTCCGCTCTGCAGCTGTGTTGCTGTCCGTTTTCACCTTTACCTTCACCTTGGAGATACAGGTTTCTATTTGAATGGAACTCAAACACCAGACACTTCGAAATGTGACTTTTTCTTGCCATAAGGACATAATTATTTTGGGGGGTTGGGGGAGGGTGAAGGGAGGAGGAAGTTCATTAGCTTGTCAATCAAGGGTGTCTTGGCAAATCGGAGGTTCGCTTCAAACAGTACGGATGTGGCTGAGAAGCAAAGGTAGTGTGCTCATTAAATAGTTATTTCAAACAACCCAAACAAGAACGCCTGAAGGAAACGCTGGAGAAAGAAAGCCAACGCCGGCACGTGTGGCTTATTCTTTTAAATTTTTGTTCTCACAAAAGTCCTCTCCTTCAGCTTTATAAAAATACGCAGCTTCTTCTTTCCATGACCCAATTGATTCCCCAATGTTTGCTTACTGTTTTACCAAAGGGAAAATAAATACAATGTATGCCATTAAAGTCATTCAGGGCAAATTGGGCATAACCCAAAATTACATTATCTAACAGCTGTTAAATGACTATAAAATGTAATTAGACACACTCAATTCACTATTCCTGAACTGGACCTGATTTCTAAAATATCAATTTAGAGCTTTGATTAGTCATGACAAAAGGGAACAGATTTCGATTCTCGGTTTAATTCTTGGTAATGGATGTATCCCCCAAGGCCTTTACAGGGATTCCAAATAAGAGGGGAGGGGGAGAAGAAGGAGGAGAGGAAGGAGGAGGGGCGGGGGGGAGGGGGGGCAGTTGTTTAAGCGCAGAAGGAGGGGGGTTGGGAGTTATCCTGTGGGTGCCGGCTGGGTCCCACTGAATCCCTGCCAGCTGCAGTGAGGCGTGAGTTCCTGGGTTAAATGTTAACTCTGCTTACAAAGATGCAACAAAGCCCAGCAGCGATACTTCTGCTACAGATGTTTATGGCCGGGCTGCTTCTGGGCTCGCCCTCACTTTCTTGGCTGCCTTTTCAACCTATCCCTTAAATCTGCTTAGTAAAAAAATGAAATGAAATGAGAAAGAAAAAAAAGTTGCTGTTTAGATCTGCTCTTCACTCCCCTAAGGCAGGATAGAGGCAGGCTGACATGGTACTCGAAAGTGCTGTAGGATCCTCAAGGGCAACATAATTGGTTCTCATTCAGAACTCCCTGCTCTAGTCATGCCGGCCCTTGTACTTGTTTATTTGGCCCTATTCTACCTTCCCAGAGCCTTATTTTCAGCATGTGCCCTCCCAGAGTCAAGGTTGTTTATCCATATGTGTCTTGGTTAGATTACTTTCCCCCTGTTCACTATCTACTCTTTCCATCCAGGAACAGTTCCAGATGCATCCTCCTTCCCGGAGCTTTTACTAAGTTCACAACCGAAGGCTCCCTTTCCTTCTCCAGGTCCCCTGCTGCTCTCAGTCAGTCAGAGCCTCCTTTGTGGTCATTTCTGATGAGATAAGGTAGTAGAATGCTGCGGTTAGGAAGCGCCCTGTGCGCTAGAGCCAGACACCCTGAGTTTCAATCCTGGATTCTTGGAGCCTCTGTTTCAGCGCTTGTAAAGTGGGAGGCGATGCTAGTATATCGTTTCCTTATCCTCCAATCTCAGGACCATGAGAGTTTGGGAACTCAGGGTTTTCAGAGACTTGAAGAGGTCAGACAAGGCATAAATATAGATTTTAAAGCACCCCCAGAAGGTCTGGGATAAGACCCTGAAAGCAAACAACTTAGGATTTCTATAGCAAAACAAATGAGGAAATGAGGGCTTCTACAAAATGCTATCAAGATGACAAATAGCCTATGGCAGGTCAGGTCAGTTTTTTACAGCCAAATAAGTTATGAAAAATTCATATGAATCAACTTCGGGTTTTTAAAGCCTTGTCTTTTTTGAGTTCTTAATAAAGGCTTGTGGGCCTGTGAGGGCTAATTGAAATGTGTGTAACACTTAGCATGATGCCAGGGCCTACTGAATGCTTAATGAAAATAGCGATTATTATCATGGTCAGTTGTGTTCTTGGTTTTAACCCCTTACTAGGCAGCAAGCTCTTGAAAGAGCAGAAGTTATGTCTTAAATGACCAACTTTTGGCATTGTAGTGTAGGTCTTCTTGGCGGGGGCTGGATAATGGCGCTTGACAGAGAGAAAGGTACTATCATCGCAGTGCCTAAACACATTTCCAGGCACAGAAAAGTCTAACTTGACAAACGGCTGAAGAATCCAAGTACTAGACATGAGTTCCACCCCACCCCGAGTAAAGTTTACTGCTGAGGTGGGGGAGGGACACTACCATGTGGTGGGTAAAATTGGTCAAAGGGAGATCACATGGATTTTCACTAGGGAAGATTCGCGTGTTTTTTGTTCGCTGTCAGGATACCCATTAGGCGCATGACGCGCATTCAGACAGAACGGGGAAAGAATGCGATTGGGATGGAGAGCCCTACCCACAACCTGGAAGGAGGGAAAGCAAGGGCAGGAGAGAGGCCTTTGACCCAGAGGTCATGTGAAGCCAGGCTGGGATGGAGGAGAGAGAGCGCTGACTTCTGGGTGGGATGAGCACTTTGGGGGCATCAGTTGGTGGTCTGAGGGTGGTCACCCTCCAAATGCAGCAGCACAATCAAGACTAATTGGTCTTTGTCGGCAGCCTCAATGCAGGCCCCAATTTGAATAGGTCCTCTCTCAGCCGGACACCCCTAAGGGGAGTGGGCACTTGGGAGTAATTTGGGCCAGCCGAACTCACAGCAATAAAACCTTTAGAGCCCTTCTAAGACCTTCTTTCGACAAGGAAGAAAGATCCAGTAGGCAGGTTAGAGGAATTTGTCTTCCCTGGGCGGAGGTGAAGGCCTCAATGAACCCCATTTGGGATATTCATACAGATGAAGGGAGAATAGATCCCTACGGAGAAAAATGAGCTCCTTCTAACGTGGCTGAGAGATGGCTTATTGAATGGCAGGTCACTTCGCTTGGATGATCAGCCATTTGTCATATGTGACCGGAGGCCCCTGGGAATCAGAGACTGAGAAAGTGAAAGGAATCAGCGGGGAGTTCTGGCGCAAGGAAACAATTTTCCTAGTATGTATTCATTCACCAACTCCTCTAACGTCTGCTTTTGACTTTTCCCTCCACGTCCATTCCTGAGTTCAAGGTGGTCCCAACATGTGAATGAATGCTAGGAGCAGGCCAAAGAGCCTGCCAAGAGCTAGTCTTCCCCCTTGAATCCTCCCTACAAAGACAGGCGTTCAGAGATTTACAGTTACATGCATGAGGTGGTTAGGATTTGTTTTGAAATGACAGCTTCTGTCTAAAGATATAGGGTCCCTATGAGTCAGAATTGACTCAATAGCAGTATGTTTATCTAAAGATAAGCGTGGGAAGTAATGAACCTGGCTGCTGCTGTTGGAGTTGAAACAAATGTACCTGAGCCCAGACATCAGGAGGTGGGGAGCAATGGGGGGTGGGGGGTGGCCAGTGATCTCAGTGATGCTGCCACTGTCCAAAACATTTGAAACCACTTTGGGGGAAGGCGCTAATTTTAGAGTGTGCACTATATTCTTAAGACTCTCTACAACAGTGAAAACATCTGCATCTCTGGAAGGTGAACTTGATTTTAGAAAGAAACTAGTAAGTTGCACAAGGACAAAAATCAAGTGAGTACTGGGGACTTTCAGCAAGATGGGGGATGAAGCCAACATGCAACATAGACGTGCTACAACAAAGACATGAGAAATCAGATGAAAGAGCTACAAATGATAATCCTGGAACCCCGAGCTTCAGAGGAAAAGACAGAGAAGTGGGTTGAATACTGACGGGTAAAAGAGGCTGAACAAAAATAGCCAGAGAGGAGACAGACAGGTGAACCTAGGTGGGCCTGACACAAGGTGGAGGTCATCAATTCAGTGTGCTGAGCACTAGCACTGGTGGCTGACAAAGAGAAACGTAGATCCTTTCTTGTGCCCCCCCCCCCCACCAACCTCCTGGTGACAAGAGGGGTGGCCAGGCCACACCCTCACCCACCTACTCACTGGCCCAGCTCCTGCACACTGTCTGAGGTCAGAGCCTTGTCCTCACAGTGTTAGATATTTGACCTGTCACTGATCACCCTGGGTGTGCAAGAACTGACACTATATGCACCCACCTCACCCCCAGCCTGCACCAACTACATGGGGATCAGATTCCTGACTGCAAATAACAAACAGCGACTGGTGTTCCCATGGAGTCCATTTTGTCCCCCTGGAAGTTTTTATAGCCACCCCCACCCCCACCCGTATATGTGGTTCTTTTTTGTTCTAATGTTTTCTTTTTCCACCCTTCCTCCTTACGTTGTTGTCCCTTCCCTCTCCCTGGCCCCTCCCCCCTCATCGTAGTCTTTAAAGTCGTATCCTTTGGTGTGAAAACCATTTTTCTCTTTTCCTTTATAATAATGGTGTCACAGAATATTTAACTTTGTGAGAGTGACTTAATCTGCTGAGCATACACTTCTCTAATTTAGTCCATGCCTTAAGGTGTTCCACAGACTCGTCACTGTTTTTAAGGGTGCATAATATTCCACTGTATGCATGTACCAGAGTTTGTCCATTCCTCTGTGAACAGGGTTTTTGATGACTTCCATCTTTGAGCTATTATAGAAATTGCTACAATAAATACAGGTGTGCACATCTTTGTTCGTGCTTTATTCTTTATTTCTTTAGGCTCTTTACCAAGTAGAGAGATTACGGATCATAAGGTATTTGGATTTGCCTTTGTTTAAGGAAGCACCTGCGATGGTTAGGTTCATAGTGCCAACTAAGCTTTCATAGGAACATGTGGGCAGAGTTTGGTCAGGTCGCAGCTTGATTGGAGGGCAATGAAATAAATGGTTTTCCAAGGCGTGGCCCTTCTCTCTTTCTCTCAGGTGATCAGACTAGCGTGCTGCTGCTTAAACTAGTTCTTTGCCTCAACTGTGTGCTGCACTCCCTGTGGATCTTGTCGCTCCTTAAAGACCTGCCTCCCCATGCTGCTGGTGGATCTTATCAATGTGGTGCAGTGCTGGAGCTCGAGACCCCATGGGGCTGGCTTCCCTATGCTCTTTGAGCTACTGACTGTTGCTGCCCCAACCTGCTGTCGGCTTACCTGAGGGTAGGCTCCTCTATCTACTTCCTTGACTTTGGACTGGCAGCCCACGTGAGTTGAAGGACCTTCAGTTTATTAACTGCTCTACAAAAGTGAGTCGAACTGAGCTCTTTGTACGGCTGTGTGGACTAATTAGCCATTATATTCCTTCTTGCTTTATAGATATAGATATAAAATCATAAGTCTCCTGGGCTTGTTTCTCTAGAGAACCCTACCTAACTTAGCACCATACTGGTTTCCATAGTGGTTGCAAAATTCTAAAATCCTCTCAGCTGTGTATGAGCATTCCGATCTCTCCACCTCCTCTCTAGCATTGATTATTTTCCGATTTTTTCAATGCTGAGTGTCGATGTTTAAATTTGTATTTCTCTTCTAATTAAGGGGCACAACCATTTCTCCATAAGATTATTGGTCTGATGTAATCTTAATAAATTGACTATGTCTTGTGCCCATTTTGGATTGGGTTACTTATGTTTTTCTAATTAAGGCATTGTTTTGAAATTAGCCTTACCTGCTATTGCATTGTTAAATATTTTTTTCCTAATGTGTTCTCTTTTTACTCTTTTGATGAAGTCTTTTGATGTGGATAAATGTGTTTTCAGAAGGTCCCTGCCTTGTTTTGTCTTTTATAATGTGACTTTTTCATTATGTTCAGTAGTGTTTTTATGCCTTGGATGAGGGCCCTTAAATTTGTCCCTATTTTTTCACGGATGGTCATTATGGTTCTAGGGTTTATTTTAAGGTTTTTAATCCATCTCGAATTTATTGTTGCACATGGTGTGAGGTACGGGTCCTGTTTCATTCTTTTGCAGGTGGAGATCCAACTTCATTGAAAATGTTACCTCTTACTCATTTAATGTGATTTAGTTCTTTATCAAAGACCTGGTGTCTTCAGGTCCTTGGTTCTATTTCTGAGTTCTCAGTTCTAGTCCATTGGTCCTCCTGTCTATCGTTGTACCAGAAGCAAACCGTTTTGATGATCATGGCTATAAATGGGGTTTAAAGTCTGAGAGTGAAAGACCTCTGCTTTGTTTTGACTCTTAATAGTGTTGTGCTTATCCTGGGTTTCTTTTCTTGCCACATAAAGTTGGTGATGAGTTTTCCCATTTCCTTAAAGAATTGTGCTGGGATTTGGATCAGAATCACAATGAATTATTAATTGCCTTTGTTAACATTGAAATTTTCACTATGTTTAGTCTTTCTATGCAGAAGCACAGGACATTCCTCCATTTCTGGAAGTCTCTTTTAGTTTCTTATAGGAGTGTTTTATCGTTTTCTTTGTATACGTGTTTTCTTTCTCTGATAAGATTTATTCCTAGATATTTTATCTTTCAAGTAGTTACGGTGAATGGTATTTTTCTTTTAATTTCCTTTTTGGAGTCCTCTTCTTTTTTGTGGGGAGGGGGGCGGCGTAAGGGGAGTGTGAGGTGTATTATAAACAATAGCCCACTGTTATATGACTTCATGTTATCAAACTTCCAAGCTGGTGGTGTTCTCGATGCTTTCTTCTGATGGGTCCCAATGCTGTCTGTTTTGTATTTACAAGTTCAAAACAATGATGGTTTCTATTCTACTGATAGATTATTCAAGGTTCCTGTAGCACCACCCCACCTTCTATCATAGCATTTTGCAGTCGCTGGTCTGAGGCTGCCTCCCAAGGGGTGGGCTGGTAGACTATGAAGTTGATCCCTGCCCGTAAGCATTGCTCTATCCTGTACTCCCACAAGCCACCACATTTGTGGTCCGATACAGGTGCTTTTTAATAGGCCATCCACCAGTGGATGGTGAGACCACATGCGATTCCAATGCTCAACAAATGCTTCGACATGATGCTGAGTCCTTATAACTCGCAATCCGTGCCAGAACTCCGGAAAGGCCCACACTGTTCCCTAACCGCCCTCTTTCGTGGCTCCTGCCAAGAGCTCCAGATTTCAGGGATTCTGGTTTGTGACCTCGGGGGCAACACCTTCGTTTTCCACAGGGTTCACTTCAGGAGTCCTCGCCGGCTGGGGACTGGTTGACAGGGCCCGACACCCACGCCATTTATTGGGGAGGTGCTGGGGAAGTCATCTGAGAAAGACAGGGGAGAATTAGTTACTGGGCTTTCTGCACACTGACAACAATGCCCAGAACCGCGACTGAAGTGCCATCATTGAAGTATCAGAAATGTGTCTTCAGAGTCCTCTTCTTGAATCCACAAGAATCCACTTGATTACTGTGTGTTGAACCTATAGCCTGCTACCTTGCCATATTTTTCCATTTGTTCCAGCAGTTTTAAAAATTGAATCCTTGGAGTTTTCTATATATAGGATTTTATCATCTGCAAGGAAAGAGAGTTTTAATTTCTTCTGTGCCTTTAATACCTTTTTGATGTCTTAAACTCTGGCTAAGACTTCCAGGACTATATTAAATAAGAGTGGTGATAAAGGACAACCCTGTTTGGTTCCCAATTTATCTCCATTAAGTGAGGGAGCAGCCACTGGTTTTGCATATATGGTCTTTATTGTGTGGAGGATTTTCCCTTCCTTCCTATTTTATTGAGTGTTGTTATTGAGAATGGATGATGAATGTTATCAAATGCCTTTTCTGTATCGATTCATAGAAGCACATGGTTCTTACTCTTTATTTTGTTTATGTGGTAGTTTACATTGATTGTTTTTCTAATAATAATCCATCCTTGTATACCTGGTATGAATCCTACTTGACCATGATGAATGATTTTTTTTTTGATGCTTTGTTGATTCTGTTGGCTAGAATAATGTTGAAAAGTTTGGATCATATTAGAAAGTTCTGGACTGAGTAGGAAGAAAATGTGGAACAGAATTCAAAATCGCAAAAGCCATCAATGGGTCTTTTGGTCCCGACTGATAATCACAGTTCAGGGAGAAGTGAGTGAGGCGGGCATAGGTGTTCGCTCTTTTCAGACTCCGTGGGACAAAAGGGTTAGTCGTGTGGTCCTTGATCAGAAAGGTGATCAGCACCACCAAAGCCCCAGAGGCCACTGGTCCCTACAGTCCAAGTCTGTTGGTCGAAAGGACCGTGTAAATTTTGGGACAAGTGGGTATGAACCCTGCAAATAGACAGCTTGCGCCAGGCTGGGTGGCAGAAGAAACTAAACAAGCTTTTCCAAACATCGGTGAAATCCTGGAAGCTGCCGGCTGTGACTTCACCAATGTGATTAAGACAGCTGTGCACCTGGCTGATATAAAGGACTGTGTGACTGCCAATAACATCTACAGTGTTTCCAGAGTCATTTTCTTGCTAGTGCTGCTTACCAAGTTGCTGCTTTGCCCAAAGAAGCCCATGTTCAGATTGAAGCAATAACAGACCAAGCAAGGGCCAATCGCATCAGCATGGCTTTAGCATGCATCGGCATGCATCAGCATGGCACTGGTGTTGTGGGACCTGGAATTGTCAAAATATTTTTAAACGAACATTTCATTTTTGTAGATGATGCTTGAAGTGGAAATTTGACCCAAATAATCCTATGATTTCTTTGGAAATTCTATGTGAGAGGGGAGCTCAACCTGAGTTAAAGATCAGATGACGAATTCAGCTGCTGGTTTTATAAATCACATTTATTGACACTCCTCCCTGAATGTGGAAGAAGGTTCACTCATGACTTAGTTACTCAGATAAATAAAAGTGACGGGAAGCCACATGTAGACAAGATGAGTTCCTCTACCAGATAAATAATAGAGCATACCTAATCGAATTAAGTGCTACTAATATAGGGATGTTGATTAGTCAGATCCATAAGCCTGATTCCACTTGAATAGAAGTAAAAAGTATTCAAGTTGAATGGCAGAAGCAAAGAAGAAAGTAGACCAAACTTTTCATTTTTCTAATGGAAATAAAATAGATGTGCAAGTCAAAAAAATAAAGACTGATATCAGGGGAACACCCCCACCCTCCAAGACCATGGCCCCTAGTCGCCCTTCAGGTCTGGAACTTAACTCACTTAATGAGTTAAGTTTAAAAGGTTGAACATACAGGGGAAAAGTTATGAAAACTTTGGAGACATCACCAAATCCTTTGAGGACAACATTCCGAGGGTTGGGAAAGAAGGAGGAAATGCAAACAGGAACCACAAAGAGGAAAGAGTATAAAGCAGCGGTTCTCAACCCATGGGTCATGACCCCTTTGGGCGTCGATCAACCCTTTCACAGGGGTCGCCTGATTCATAATAGTAGCAAAATGACAGTGATGAAGTAGCAAC
>NW_022103917.1:4806000-4839553 GCF_000313985.2 Echinops telfairi
AAATTATGATACATGGCAGTGGATGAGTTGAAATAAAATGTCTATGGATTGTTGAATGCAAAACTAGGATTTGCAAACTGCACTTAGAAATAAAGAATTGCCTCATACTCTGAATTAAAAAATAATGAAAGAACTATGATATTCTCTGTAAACCTTCACCTAGTTTATGATGAAAAGTTTTTTTTTAAGTGCCATGGTAGGACAGGGAAAAAAAACAAACAACCAAGTAAATGTTGTTACTTTTGTTAGATTCTGGGAAATCTGCTTAGAGTCATAGCAAGCCCATGTATCAAAGAACAAAACACTGCCAGGCCTCGCATCATCGCCACCATGATGGGCATGCTCAATTCCATTGCTGTAGCCACTGTGTATTTTGAGCGTTTTCCCTGGTGGCATCGTGTATTAGGCCAAGAGGCTGATGACCAGAGAGAGGCCTGCCTGTAGTTGCGCCAGAGAAACCGTCCTGACTGAACGACTAACTGCATGCTCGGCCCGTCTCACCTGAATTATAACTTGTTCACCTCCCTAATCCCATAATCACAAGCATCATCTGTGAGCCCTGTGGGAATGGTCTCTGCTCCATGTGGATGCTTCCTTTCGTACACCACCCAGAGAAACCTGGAGAGTCCGCGCTGTCCTTTTCTTGTTCATACCGATCATTTTTCAAGTGATAATGGCACTCTTGTTTATTCATGATCTTCTCTGGAGTGTGCACCAGGCCCTCTCCCCAGACTGGCTCTCTGGCACATCCACAACCATCATTGTAGCTTCCTTATTGTGTTTACTCACGGGCTTTCCTCCAGTGCAGTGCACACCCGGGCTGTTCAGGAGAGGCCTGGAATGAGCACATTAGGTGACCCAAACAAAAATCAACTCACTGCCACTGAGTTGATTCTGACTCATAGCAACCCATGGTATGGAGTAGAACTGCCTCTGTTGGTTTCTAAGACTGGTTTCTCCCTTGGAGTGGCTGGTGGGCTTAAACTACTGACCTTGCAGTTAGCAGCCCAATGAGGAACCACTATGACATCAGCTCCTTCATTAGTTCTCTTGGTGCATTAGAGACCAGTAAACTGCTTCAGGTTTCCAAATCTAGCAAGGAGACACCTGGCAGTTCATGATTGTTGTCGCCTCCTCAAGTGGCACAACGTGACTCAGGTTTGGCTGGGAACAACTTCTCACAACTGGATTTATGTCAGTTTCAGGACAGTTTCGAGCACACAGTTCATTCCTTGTGCTCTTGAACTTAGATTAGAGGTTAGAACATGTGGCTCAGAAGACCACTAACTTTAACATTCTTTAAATGCCAAAATTAAGTGCTCTCGGTGCACAAGGGACTGGGTCAGGCTCACAGATACTGGGCAAAGCTGGCCAGCCTGTCTTATAAGAAGTCAGATATCGCCTGGTTGCTCTATGAATTTCTTAGTAAAATATTATTATCATGACCCCCTGTGGCTTAACTTTCAACCAATGGGGTAGATAGGCCTACAAGGGCAGTGTGCAATCCCGAGAGCAATCAAACAAAGGAGATCAAAAGGGCAGCCTTTGCCTAGGAATAAAGCTCACAGGGCAGGAAGGGCTAGGAAAGAAGGATGAGTGGAAATGGTAAACACAGGGAGGAAGTGGAAAGAATGTCTTTACATTGTGGGGATTGCAATTAATGTCACAAAGAAACAAAATGTGTAAGAACTGTTGAATGGAAAACCTATTACCAATTTATAAACTTCCACTCAAATCAATCGCTCTCTCTCTTTCACACACACACATTACTGTGGATTGCATTGAATCTTTCCAGTGTATGTATTGGTGCCCAGTGCTTGTGGATGTTTGCCGAGGTGCTGGATCTCAGAGGGCTGCAGTGCCTTCATGGGCCGCACACTTGCCATCCTCCGTGCAGAGGAGCACTTCACTTATAAGGACTTCCCTAGCCCCAGGGTCATTCAAGTCGTCTAACCAACAAGTAGAATTGCACCTGGCAAAAACATGAGACCTGATGACTGAGCTCCCTCCTAAGGGAATCCCAGATGCATGCAGACTGGCTAGGAAGTCAGAGCTGGAAGGGTGAGCAGAGATCACTGGATTCCTCCCTGCGGCTCCCTCGGTTTTCTTGCTTTAAAAAAGGCAATGTCACCAATTGGCTTTCTGAAATCATTTCCTTTCACCAAATAGCACACAGCCTTCTAACATCTGGGGATATTTTATATTGGCCAGGGGAGAACGCCTAGAAAGCTCTACTCACTGGAAGAAGCAGGGAAGAGAGCCAAAGAGAAAACGAGAAAGCAGCTGTCTTCCTGCTTCATGATTCCTATGTCCTGTCCTAAACTTCCTCGAGATTCCTAGAATCCAACCAAAGCTAGCTCAAGTGGGCAGCCAGATTCCAGGAGCACAAGGAAAGTTTCCCTAGTCCAATTTGTTCAGGCACAGGGAAGCCTGCTCCCCCATCCCTACACTCAAGTAGGTGTTTATCCAAATGACCCCCAGGGGCAGGGATTCAGATGCATATTGGGAGATGCTTGTTTATCAGTGGTATGTGGGGAATGTTGTTCCCACTTACAAGATCCAGAAATCCTGCTTAAGTATCCAGGGACCCCTCACTGAACCAACCTAACCTTCCCTTACAGCACTTCTGGTTCCTAGAAATTGTGTAGCATTTGAATGAAGGAAAGTAAATAGAACCTCAAGTTGTCCTTTGAAACACTAAACTACACATTAACCAGACAACGAATATGATAAACCAACTTGGAAATGCAAAACGGTCCACAGTTGGGACTCGAGTGAAGCAAGTTGTCTCCCTGAAAGAAGCCCAAAGCAAAACTTTATCAAATACTCTTGGTTTGTGTGCCTCTGATTAAAGTACTCCTCTGCCGATTCGATTCTGACTCACGGGACCCTGCGTAGCGAAGGGCAGAACTGCCTCCTCTTTGGGTCCAAGGCTGTCAATCTTTAGGGAAGCAGACTGCCTCAACCTGCTCCCAAGGTGCAGCAGGTGCGTGGAAACTGCCTCATCCTGGTTAGCAGCGGAGCCCTTGAACCACGCCGCACCCAGGGCCCTTCAGATCCAAATAGGAAGCAAATGAAGACAAACATTCAGAATGAACACGTGAAAAGAAACAAAATCACAATAGAAAGAAAGGATATGTATTTTGGAGTCAATGCACTTTCATTTTTTTAAAAAAAACCCTCCGTATTTTCCAGTGAGGGTGAAGTAGGGCCCAACCTAGGCAAATGCTCTCAAAAACACGACAGACACCCAGGGGCCTTCTTCTGGCCTTTGAAAGAAGAACCCGGGTGCCCAGACTCTGCAGACACCTGACTGCAACCTGGCACTCAGCCAGCTCACTAACGAACTCTGGGTTTCAGCCCAATTAGCTAAGAAGGAGCCATCCAGGGCGAGGCCATTATTCCAAGTGATTTGGCAAATAATGGTACTTTGTAGCTTTACTAAGGCAAAATCCTTGAAAAACCCAGACACATTCCCACAAATTCAGAATGTCAGAGTTGGAAGGCTCATGTTAAGAGGCTCACTGTCCTAGCCCCTCATCAAAGGAGCTCCCCAAAGCATCCAGTACAGTATGTGTGACTGTTGTGTGTCCTCACATGGGTTTCAACTCACAGTGACCCTGTGCGACAGAGAAGCATCCACAGGGTTTCCTGGGCTGTAATCATGATGGGAACGGGTTGCCCGGCCTTTTTGGAGCTTTTGTTGTCGTTCTGGGGCTCCTTCAGCCAAGCACATAGAGAAGACCTGAAAAAACGAAAAGTGCTTAAATTCAATTTCATTACACACGCCCCACAGGGGCAGGAAACGTGTTGCCTTCGCTTGCTAGTGTAACTGTAACACAAATATCAGAAGTCGGGCTTTATTTTCTCACAGTTCCGGGTATAGCTCTAGACCAGTGGTTCTCAACCTTCCCAATGCCGTGGCCCTTTCATACAGTTCCTCATGTTGTTGTGACCCAACCATCAAACTATTTTCATTGCTACTTCATCACTCTCATTTTGCTACTGTTAGAAATCCGGAGACCCCTGTGAAAGGGTCGTTCGACCCCCAAAGGGGTCGCCACCCACAGGTTGAGAACCACTGCTCTGGACACAGAGGGAGGCCTTCCTTTTCAGTAGTCCTGGGAATTCCATGGCATTCCACGACACTCCTAGGTATCTATCTTCCGTGTGTGTGTGTGTGTGTGTGTGTGTGTGTGTTTTGCTCATTTTATAATGCAGAAGGGATTAGGTTTAGGACCCATTCTACTGTGGTATGATACCATTAATATAATGAAGGAAAGCCCCTATTTTCAAACAGGATCAGGGCCATAAGTGTAGGCAGAAGGGCTTTCATACATATTCAGAGGAACATAATTCAATCCATAACACTTGTCAAGATTTTTTATGTGAATTAAGTGATAAGAATTCACTTTCAACCTTTGTTCCCTGGGTATAGGGAGGCAGAGTAAGCGGGGTGGTAATCGATAGCTTTAGACTCGTGCTTGCCACCTGTTTATAGTAGCATCCGTGGCCTCAATGTCTCCAAATTGGACACCAGCAAACAGCGTAAGTCAGCTCTAATGCCATCAAGTATAAGGTGGGAGGACATGCCTATTCTTCCTGATAGCAAGTCCAAAAGTGTAATAATACGCTTCAAAATATTCTTGTTTTCTTTCCTGACGTACAAAGAATCTACTGTTGCCTTCACTATGGATTACAGTCCTCATAACTGGAACAATAAGCAACCCCAGGAGAAATGGAGAAAAGATGGAAGCACATGCCCATGGAAGCAGCCGTCACGAGATGAAGCTCTGTGCTGTAGTGAGAAAATCTGCTGCTCAAAATCTCTTAGAAGTGGTCCATGGCCAAGATGTCACTTTGAGGACTCAGGTGAGCCTGACCTAAACCTCTGCATTTTCACTCAACTGATGTGCACGAGAAAGCTGGACAATAAATAAAGAAGACCTGAGAATGGATGTCTTTCAATGATGGTGATGGCATATTGAACACTCAATACAATGTGGGCCACCAGAAGACAGAATGCCACTAAAATGTAAGCCTCTGTCTCATGTACTTTGGGGATATTATCAGTAGGGACCAGTCCCTCAAAAAGGACATCATGCTTGGTAAAGTAGACTGAAAACAAGCAAACAAACAAACCCACTGTCGTTGAGTCGACTAACAGTTCATAGCAGCCCCGAGACTGTAACTCTTTATGGGAATAGAAAGTCCTTTCTTTCTTCCAAGGAGCAACTGGAGGTTTTGAACAGCTGACCTTGAAGATCACAGCCCAATGCATAACCACTATGCCACCAGGTAGAGGGGCAGGGAGAAAGAGATCCTCAAGGAGATGATTTAACACAGTGGCTCAAACACGCCAATGATTATGAGGAGCGTGCAGGACCGGGCAATTGGAGTTGGAAACCCATCTAACAGCATCTAACAACATTAGGTGATGCCAACTCAACCTGTTAGAAAAGACAAGGGCTTAATGTTTCTTTCTGCATTTCTTCTCTGTATGTCCACACTAGCTGCTATTCAGTAAACATCTACTAAGTGGATGCCACAGGAAAGAGCAAGCATTCTATTTTTCCATATTTCATTCAACCCTCCTAACCACCCTATGCAATACAGCGTAGCATTGAATCATATCGCTTCCATCTTAGAGATTAAGGAATTGAGGCTGAGAGGTGGAGTGGTCTGTCCAAGGCCACACAGCTACCAAGTGGTAGACTCGGCTGCATGTGTTCATAATTTATATTTCACTGGTGGGGATTCAACGCAAGATCTTTTGAGATTTCCAAACTATGACATTTCAATAGTGATTTTTTTTTAAATTATCTTTTGGGGGCTCGTACAATTCTTATCACAATCCATACATCCATCCATTGTGTCAAGCACATATGTGCATTTGTTGCCCTCATCATTCTTTAAAAAATTGCCTTCTACTTTAGCCCTTAATATCAGTTGCTCATTTTCCCCCTTCCTCCCCATCAATAGTGATTTCACCACCTAAAATAGGTTCTGCAATCTTCTAACTATCTAGAATATTAGAGTCGCTTTGGAAACTAAATGGAGGGCGGGTTGAGAGTCAGGGCCGCTTCTGTGGGATAAGGAAGGCAGAATCGAGTATCGTTTCTCCATCCCTGATGTACAAGGCCCATGTGTGTGTCTCTCATGGGTAGTCTTTCCTTTACTTCTCAGTATCATCATGTGAAGTGCCATCGTTTCCACACTACAAATGAGGAAGCCAGACCCGAGGGCTTCATAACCTGCCCCAAGCCACAGTGGGTTCAGCGTGGCTCACCACAAGGTCGGCAATTTAAAACCACCAGTAGAGGGAGAGAAAGAAACTATCTTTCTCTGAGGGAGGAAGATGAGGCTTTCTGCTCCCACAAAGAGTTCCCCTCTCAGAAACCCACAGGGGCTGGTCCATCCTCTCCTATAGGGTGGTGAGGAGTCACAGGGCCTTGAGGGCAGTGAGGATAGTGGGGCAATGAGCTGGAGTCAAGTCAAGGGTGTGTTTTTCATTTCATAGAAGGTTGACAATGAGGTCTCTCTCTTCCTTTGGCCTCCTTCTCAGGGGGTGCCGGGAAACACAAAAGGTGCCATTTGGCTCATTGCACAGGAGAGAACAGCACCTGCAGGTGGAGGCTTTCAAACCAAAGTGCCACAGAGAGTGAGCACCGCGGTGGCAGGGCAGAGACTCTTCGTGTGGCCTTCCACCCGCAGCACATGGTGGCCTTGTCCAACTGAGCACTGCAGAGGAACACAGGGTCTGTTTCTGCAAGCCAACAGTGACTTCATCAAAAGGCACCAGGGACGTCTCGCCCTACCTAACCGATTGACTCAGCGCGTGAAAGAGCACCTGTCATTCAGAAACTCACTCAGCTGAACCCATCCCCCCTCCCACCCTTGCTTTTCTGTTGCTTCCTTCCACGTCATCCCGGATGCTGTAGGATTTCCAGGGAAAACATGGCTGAGAAAGCAAGGCCAGAGCAAGCCTCCCGGGTCAACCTGAATGTCTGCTCTGGAGCCAGCCCAGCCAGCGGGGAGAGAGAGAGAGAGCTGGTTCCCGGAGAGAACCAGCCACAGAGAACACTGCCCTCATCAAATTGATCAAAGTGTTGGCTTTAATTATACAATACAACAACTTGGTGGCCTTTCAGAGCACTTCCCCCAGGGCTGTTGGGTCGCAGAGCCAATTCATTTTGCTGCTTGATTGCTTTAACCGATTACAAACTGTTCCCTTGGGAAGAGCAGGAAATCAGTTATGATCTTTTGTCTCTCACTGGGGTACATGAAAGTGAATGAGCCACAGATTTCCCCCTGATTTCCCTCTCAATTCCCCAATTAGGTGACTATTACCATGAAAGCGGCTGGGACTTAACAGATGGAGGCTGCCTGCTGACGAGGCCAGGGGACCAGGGAGGCTCATAAATGATGGCACGGTCCCCTTAACATCTGGATGGGCAGTTAGTGCCGAAGTCTTATCACGGCCCAGCTTCCCTGGGCTCTCTGGCCAGGAACCAAGACAAGATAGTGCCTTATAGAAAGCCGAGGTGTTCACAGGTTCTAGTAACTCTCTTCTAATGACAGGTCATGGACAACAGCTGTCCCTTGAGTAAGTGACCACTCCCACTGGGTGCCCAATTCATAGCTTTAAAGGTGTGGTCCCTTTGTGCCCACTCTCTGCAAGGAACTAAAGGCCCCAAGAAGAGCAGTAACTTTGCTCCCAGCCTGCTCGACCTACAGAGACGAGGAGTGAGTTCTGAAACCTGCATAGCCATTGTGGTGGTTTAGGCTGCAGGAGAGAGCAGAGCCTTCCCTGATTTCAATAACAAGTAATGAACAGAAAACTCACTTCGCCTCATTTCGTTTTAAGTGTGCATTTCAATGGCTTTGAGTATGTTGACTGAGTTGTCCAACCATCACCACAATTCAGTTGTAAAACAGTCCCATCACTTTCCCAAAAGACCTCTTAAGCACATTGGCTGTCCCAGTCTAGTCCCTTCCTCGCTTCCTCTTGCAATGATCTACGTCTTATCTACAGGTTTGTCTTTTTTGGACATTTCATATAAATGGAATCTGCCAATACGCAGTCTTTTCTAAGTGGCTTCTTTTGTTGATATTTCATATTATCTTCTTTCATAATACTTTGGAAGTTGTAGTATGTCTCAGTAGTCTGTTCTCTTTTATTATGGAATAATATTTTAAAGCCCATTCATTTCTTAGGTCTTCCTCCTTTATCTTTCCCAAATAAAGTTGTCCTTGGGATGAGGCCTCCCCATGTGTTTACTTCTTTATTCAAATTCACCTGCAACTCCTGCCATCCTACCTTACCCCCATGCTCCAAACATACTGACCGTCTTTCAGATCTTTATATGTCTCGTGCTCTCGTCGACAGCAGTGCTGTGGAAAATGCTGTCCCCTTTCCCTAAATATTGCCCGTCTAACATATGCACATATATTTTACCTAGCTTGTTTTAACTCGTCTTTCAGAACTCTGTTTATGGTTAGCAGGCCAACAGGTAACCCGCTACATCACGAAAATCAGGCTACGGAGCTCTGTTGAAAACACATTCCCTCTGAGAAGCTTGCCCCAGCCCTCTGCACTGGGCGAAATGAATGATCATCTTCCAAGGTCTTTTAGCACTCCATATATCTCCATCAGTGCTTTCATCATGCTTGTAATTAGTTCATGACTTAGGTAATTACTTCTTTACTGCCCCTTCGCCACTTTTATCAAAGATCCCCCAGAGTACTAAGCACCACAAGACCTGGTACAAGTGTGGGTTACCACTAGCCCAGGAGCAGGCGACCCTGGGTATCGCAAATGATGAACAACATACTTACTTGGCTGTAAGGTTAACAATTCAAATAAACCCAAATACATCTCACAAGAAAGGCCTGAAGATCTATGGCTGAAAAATCAGCCAATGATTATGCTGAAGAGTGCGGTTGTGCCCTGACACACCACACATGGGCTCACCATGAGTCCAAGTCCACTTGATAGCAACTGGTAAACCAACGCCAAGTACATCACAGATGCACAGTAACTACTCACTCTTGCCTCCCTGAGTACATGGTTGCCCTGGGAACAACTGAGGCTAAGTCTCTTCTTTCTGTGCTCTGTTTTCTCTCAGAACAGTCCGGGAGAATCTGGACTCCATACACCTAAATGTGTCAGTCTATAAAGATGTTTTGTTGGCGATTGACACCATCAGAAATGGAAGATAAATGCAACCTGTTGGTTAGAATGTAGTCGCTTCAAAGTGTTGGCGAGGCCAGTTCCAGGGCATGGGATGTGGAGAATGCAGCTCTGTGATGAGAACTCCTGTTGACTTCGTGACTTTTCAAGTAGCTCCCAGGGAAGCCCTGGGAGTCACTTGGTTCACCAAGGTGCTCACTAATGCTATCATGTAACGCCAATTCTAGGGCACTGTGACTAGCAGTTAGTTTGACTCTGCCTTCAACACCTATCTTGAAAACATGGCATACCAGAATGGATCCAAGGAACCTTCAAGCAAGTTTTCACTACCACACAATGCTCCCACGCTTTTTGTTGGGCCCACTGACAGATACTTGATGCGGATCGACAACGCTCCTCTTAATTAACTGATAACCTTTGCTGCCTGGCTGGAAAGCTCTAGGAAAATGTGTCCACGTTTCACTTTGGCTCATTTAAAAGGTCGCTGTTGGGTGCCATCGAGTCAGTTGTGATGCCCAGAGACCCCCTGTACAACAGAAGGAAATGCTGCCTGGTCCTGCACCGTCCTCACCATTATTCTTATGCTTGCGCCCATGGTTGGAGCCACTGCGCCAATCCATCTTGTCAAGGGTCTTCCTCCTGTTTTTGTTTTAATAGAACAATCCCCAAACCATCGACTGCTAAATAAAACATGTCTTTTTGTACGTGTACATCTTTACTGTTGAATCTTGGCAGGAGATTCTTAGAGGGCAAATGGACTACATGTACGAGTGCAAATCCCAACAGTGGAAGAGAGGAATAATTCAATTCAAGTGGTTATTGAATGCTTATGGGCTGGGCCTTGTGCACATTCCATGGGGGATAGAGATGAATGAGCAGCAGCTTCTGCCCCCCAAGAGCTCATGATCTGGAAGAAGAGACAGATGCACATATACATTGCACAACTAAGGGAGACACTGAGAAGCACTCGACTAGAAGTGCAGACAAAGGGCAATGGGAGTATGAGGAGGGGGCAGGAAGTTCAACTGTGAACATCGGGCATTTCCTTGGCAGCGAGGAATATATAAGACCCACTGTCTTACTCTAACAATTTGGGAAGCAAATAAGGCTATCAAGATCTTAGAATATTCTATAACAACATCATGATAAATGAAGAAACTGGCATTGTGAAAAGATTTCATTTGACGTGTATCCACAATGGACTTTTATGGAAGCAGCCGTAAAGAAATCAAGCATTGCATGACATTGGGCAAATCTGGTGCAAAAGACCTCTTTAAAGTGTTAAATGCAAAAATGTCACTTGGATGACCAAAGTCCATCTGACCCAAGTTATGTTCTGTTCAATCACTTTGTGTTAGTGTGGGTACATTAGAGAAACAAATCTACAGAAACTCCTGTATAAGAGAGTTTTATATAAAGTTTAAGTGCACATCAAGAACACATCCCAACCAAGTGCTGCCCAAACCCAAAAGTCCAACATTAGCCCATATGTCTGACACCAATCCACAAAGTCTTCCTCCATCTCACAAAACACATGTAGTGACGCCGACTGCAGGAGGAAAGCCGAGTCAGTGAATGTGTAAGCATCTCAGCGCTGGCTGGGGTCTCCACATGGGTGCTCCAGCATCCAGGGCTGCTTGGGGTAGGTCCATCTGGCTTCTCCTCAGGGATGTCTTGCAGGAAGTGAGCCTTGCCAGCTGAAGCAGGGAACTGGCTAAGGCAGCTGCACCCTGGTCCGAGCATCAGAAAGCAAGAGACCCGAGAACTAGAAAGGCAAAGCTCACCAAAACATTTATCCCTCTGCCCTTCAATTAACCCCACATCTTGTTTCTCGGCCAGGTTGGCACAATAAACTTCCTCACCTTATGGGCATGCAAGAGCAGGAGAATCAAAAGGGAAGGCAGGGGAACTGATCCAGTGGAACTGTTTGTTAGTGAAGAGTATTTGCTATCCCACGCACTGTCAGAAGAACAAACCAACCCTTGTCAGAAGAAACACAACCCAAACGTCCCTGAAGAGCAAGCATGGAAAGACTTCAACTCTCCCACTCTGGCACATCCCCAGGAAAGACCAATCCTTAGAAAAGGACCTCCGGTTTGCCAGAGCAGAGTCAACAGAAATGGATACCGCAGCCCCAGCAACGAACTCTGGCTGACGCAGGACCAGGCAACGTTCACTCCATTGTGTGTCAGCTTCCCATGAGGAGATGCCGGCTAGATGCAGCTAACAACATCTATATGCGACCACTGGATTTCCTTGGAAGTCCAACTTTTCCTTGAATGCATATGATTGGCCCCACATGACGAAGGTAGCAGGCAATCCTTGAGGTCCAACATACCCAGACATGCAGAGTTCTGCTTTACTCCTGATGCGCATCCTGGTCCGACTCAGTTTGCCAGCCACTAGTCCAATAGTCACACAGTCTGTAAACTGTGGCATCGGTCCCTTGTTGCTGGACCTCCTCCTTTTAAAGTGCATGCGATCCAACTGGTGGAGGATGAATGGGGCGCAGCAAATGGGGCGCAGTCTCTTGGGTTCATTCGTGCAGGATCCACTCTGCTTCTCAAGGTTCGTATGGTCCTGACTCATCTTCATCCACACCTGGCCTGGAAAAAAATCAGAAACCTCCTCTATCTCAGGACTGCAGAGGCCTGCCGGAATTGGGTCATCCCTTTCAAGGATGCCTGCATTTTAACCAGAAACTGAACCTTTACTCTTGGGGAGAGGGGGGTTGGGATGGGGACCTTGGCTGGGCTTTTCTAAACCTGGGGTGACTCTACTTATTCTCCTCAGGGCCGAGAAATTCACAGCTTGGTGGGAAATGATTGTTGCCCCATTTAGGGAAGGGAAACAAAAAGAAAACTTTCAAGGTTTAAAGATGAAAGCTCTTCACAAGCTGGGAACAAGGGCGTATCAGCATTTCAAACAGGTAATAAATACTGTGGAGGCTAGAGCTCCAGATGTGGCCTCTTTCCCACTTAGCAACCTCTACCCCAGGGCAGGGAGCACAGGCTCTGCCACCGGCAACTAGATAGGAGTATTAGAACAAGTGACATGTACTCTTTGAGCCTCAGCTTCCTCGTCTGGAAATGGTGGCCAGCGATTCCTATCTTACAGAGTTGTGAGAATCACTTATTGAGCTCGTGCATCTACAGGACTAGCAATAGTACTGGGTATGTAATAAGGATGCAATTGACCTCCACACACGTATTTTCTTCTTCTGCTGTGTGTGTTTGTGAGAGAGAGAGAGAGAGAGAGAGAGAGAGAGAGAGAGAGAGAGACTTCCCCTATCCTATTCCCTCTTTCCCTTTTCTTCCTTCTCAGATCAGTTGTGAAACAGAGTGAAACAGAATTGTAAAACAAAGCTTCATGGAACCATTAACTTTCTCAATGTGTTTTTTGGTTGGTTGTGTGTGTGTGATGTTGCCTGAAAATGTTCCTTCCAAAGGGCCTAAGCTCTCAACAACAACAAAAATGTTCTCCACTTCCACTTTAGTTATAGGCATGTTGGGGGGCTGCTGCTAATACCAAGGGGGTTTCTCAGAACCCCAAAATTCATCCCAAGAAAGCGAGTGCCTGTTTTGCCTGTATTAAACACCGGCTTCCCATGCCTGTCACAGCCCTTTCGTTTTTGCAGACGAAGTCCCCTGGATTCTAGGCCAAAGGTCTCCAAAAGGAACCTATTGAAAATTGATGGGAGACATGCACAAGAGATGCATCAACCCCCGGTCCAGGAGGATGGTGGTGGTGCCTAACTAGCAGACCTGTCTATTTCTTTCTTCAGCCTGTTAGCTCTAAATAATATCTATGAAGGCGGCTTCAAAGGGTTTATGGGAAAATTACATTTTTGAAGCCCTCTAGTCTATGATAACTGTGAAATGTACATATCTAGCTACGACTCCTCCCTGCTAAATACTACATCCATGTACTTACTGCCAACCTAACCTTTCCACTTAAATGACCTAATAGATATTTGAAACTCAAGTGCCCAACACTCAATCTTGATACCCACCCTTCAAGACACAACCCTCCCTCAATCATCCCCATCTCAACAAATGAATCTAGTTGCCCAGGGTCTTGTCTTTGTTTTCTAGTGTCTCACATCTCTTGTTAGTTGCCATTGTTTTACAGTGACCCCCATGTACACAGAACAAAACATTGCCTGCTCCTGCAATATCTTCATGATCCTTGATTAGTATGCTCAAATCCATTTTGCCACCATGCAGTAAGGTAAGGACTTATCTTTTGTCACCATATCAAACAATGTTCTCAGATGAGCTATAGAGTTTCATTAACTAAATTTCAGAATAGACAACCAGGTCTTTCTTCTTAGTTTTAGTCTGAAATCTGTCAATGCTGCGGTCACTTTACTGGTATGTAAAGCACTAGTGGCATCGTTTTCAGCATCATACTAAAAGGCAAGCCACCACAGCACAACTCACTGACAGGGTGGTGATGGTCCTACATTTAACCTTTAACAGCAGTTTTGGCATACCTCAGCGACTCATTGTGTTCTTTTCAAGTGTTTTCCGTTGAGTACTGCAAACAAATAAAAAGTGTATAGGGTGGATGGGGTAAGGATTCCTAAGGCAATTTTAGTAGGACAGCCCATGTTACCCTTTAAACAATGAGCAGGTGCATTGTCATGACAGGAAAAAGAAATTCCTCTCCACAATTTTCCTGACCTTTTCCTCAATCATCTTGATGCGTCTTTCTAATAAGTCCCTGTGATCATCCTGGATCCTTTAAGAAACTCTATCAAGATGATTCTTTTAGAATCCTGAAACACACTTGACCAAACCTCCGGAGCTGACCTCTTGGCCATGAATTGAACTTCCTCGCAGAAGTCACTATTTTGATTGTACTTTTTTGTGTGGGAAAGTCTGGGTACTTTAGAGAAACAAATCCACAGAAACTCATGTATAAGAGAGAGTTTTATATAAGGTTAAGTGTGCATCAAGAAAACAACACAGTGCTGCCCAAGCCCACAAGTCCAACATTAACCCATTAACCCATATGCCCAACACCAATCCACAAAGTCCTCCTCCATCTCACAAAACAGGCACAATGATGCCAATTGCAGGAAGAAAGCCGAGTCAGTGAATGTGTAAGCATCTCAGTGCTGGCAGGGGTCTCCACATGGCTGCTGCAGCACCCAGGGCTGCATCAGGGTAGATCCATGTGGTTTCTCCTCAGGGGTGTCATGCAGGAAGTGGGCCTTGCCAGCTAAAGCAGGGAACTGGCTAAGGTAGCTGCACCCTGGTCCAACCATCAGAAAGCAAGAGACCTGAGGACTAGAAAGGCGAGGCTCACCGTGCTATTTATCCCTCCGCCCTTCAATTAACCTCACATGTGTTTACCAGCCATGTTGGCACAATAAACTAACTACCTCAGAACCCTAACAAGTCTAAGACAGAGAATGTGTATGAAGCCATCCCCTGATGGCAGAGATAGATTTAACCACGTTCTGTTTGTGGTAAACCACTGCATGTATGCACTGGAATCCAAACATCGATTCTTTCTGACTTACCCTCGTATCTCCAGACTCTACCCCCGACCCTTCAATGCTACCACTGGGCATTCACTTCAAGCCATCAACATCTCTTACTTGGGTCATTAGGATAACCTTTTAAATGTTTTCTCTTGCTTGCATGCCTGTCCCCAGAGTCTACTCAACACAACTAGAGGGATTCTGGACCATCACGAGTCAGACCACACCACTCCTCTGCTCAACACTTCTCAAAGTTACCCATCTCAGAATAAAATTCAAAGTCCTCATGGTTTAAGCGGTCCTCTCCAACTTGGGCCCTCTTCCTTTCTGAGCGCATCTCCTACTGCACTCTCCACACTCCTACCCAGCCATGCTTACCTGCTTACTATTCCTTCAAGACGTCTGACATACCCTGAGCTCAAAAGCTCTGTATTCGCTGAATCCTCTGCCTGCACTGCTTTTTACCCAGGGACCTGGAGGGATTGCCCTCTCCTTTCATGGCTCTTCCAAGTTATCTCCATGCCAAAGAGGTATGGAATCCTGGCCCTGCAGCAGAAAGAGCACAAACACACATATTCCATATTTTACATAAATAACATGTGGGTTACATGGATATCCCCCCTCCCTTTGGCAGCTGCAAAACTCCCTCCCATGTGCTGCTGTTCTAAGTGCTCTATGGCACACAGTTTGTGGGTGGGCATGTTATTGACCTGGGCATATTATTTGCCAAAAGCACAGTACCCACCCTCATGCTCCTCCCTCTGCTCTGCTTTTCTTCCTAGCACTTATTGCCTTCGTTACTGTCCGTCCCCTCCCACTGGAAATGACACATCTTCTCACTTGTAAAGATCATCTCTCTGAGACTTGCCTATAGGAATTATCTGGCTTCTCCAAGAACCTTCCTGGTTGTTTATCTATCCAGGGTTTCTGTGGAGGCAGTTACAGTGACATTCCAGCCAACTCCCCAACCCTCTTATTCTCTCCTCTTGTAGGGTCTATTGCTACAGAATGAAACTTTCCTTTCTTCACAATGTCTTGATATTCACAGGAGACATCTGACTTCCCTCAGCTATCCACCTTCTGATGCTCAAGGACCCCATGGTCCTCTGGACACTCTGGGATTTTAGCCGTTCTACTCTTCAACTGATTGTCCCTGTTGCTCAGAATTAGGTTTCCAGTCACTGTCCCTTTAGTTGTTTTCTCTAGCCCTGGGGAATTGCCAGCACACCATTAAGACCCTTTTAACTGCAAAGTGACTTATAAACGGAGCCAGCTGCCATGGAGCTGATTCAGCCCCTGTGTGTCTCTAAGTAGAAATGTGCTCCATCGGGTTTTTAGTGGTGGAGTTTTCAGAAGGACAGTGTCAGATCTTTCTTCCAAAGTGCATCAGGGTGGACGGGAACCTTCAATCTTTTGGTTAGTAGCCACTCACTATTTGTACCACCCAGGGACTCCCAGACTTTTAACAGCACCCCCAAGATACCTGAAACATCTACTCTGAGATTCAAAGACCATCAAGCATATGTCCACTTAAAAGAAACATGTACAAAAACATATGTTTTTTGTACTCCATAAGTACAAAAACAAATCCAATGAAAACAGTGCTACTCCATTTCATGCTACAGGTGCAGCTCAATTGAGGTCATTCCAAAAACATTCTGAAAGTTAAAAAAAAATCATCAGCCTTTGGCCTGAATGGGCCAATCATTGTGTAGCCTCTCCACTTCCTTTTGGACCAAGCTCAAAGGTGACTTTTTCTTTTTGGTAACTTTGGAGCTACTGAGTTTAATTGAAAACGGTCATTCTCGAGGGCTATGAACAGATGTGTTAGAGGTACCTCTGACTTACGGTGCTTCGTGATGAACTTGAAACTACCAGTGAGTTCCTTCCATTGTGAAGGTCCTAGTGTGAAAAGAAGACTATTCTAACAGGAAGTTAAGAAAATGAAAATTCAATAATTAAGTTTGTTTCCTGCCTCCCTCCCAAATAAAGAAAAACACAAATGCATATATGCCATTCTTTCAGGTCATGGAAATGCTTTCCTCTACAATGCGGTTGATCAAGGATAGACTAAAATTTTTCATGGAAAATACACAGCCTTTTCCTGTCTTTTTCAATACAGAGATGGATAAATGAAGAAAGAAATCACTCAGAAAAGGAAATGAGAGCAAGCACCTCTCACAAGAGAAAATGCAAATGATCGCTAAACATATGAAAAGATGCTCAACCTCAGGAGAGATATGAGAAATGCAAATCACAACTCTCCTGAGAGATACCATGGTGCCTACTAGAAGGGGAATTACAGGGGGGAAAAAAGATGGATAATATCAATTGTGGATGAAACGCTGGGGACGATGGCATTCTGGTACACTGAATTGGCCATATCTATCAAAAATTTAAATACCATATCTTCTGACTTAGCAACTTCACTTTCTAGAATCTACCAACAAAAATATCCACACAAGTGTGTAAGAATACGTATATGAGTATATGCATCAGCACAGGATGCTCATAGCAGTATTATTTGTAATGGTGAGAAACTTAAAAATAACTAATTAGCAAGGAAATGGTTAAGTCTGGTACATGGTACAGAACATTGATAATGTTTCCATGTGACGCATAAGGTTTTCAGCGGTTATGTAACTCCAAAGCGGGCAACTGATTCCTTCTTCCTAGTCTGTTCTTAGACTGGAAGTTCCGCTGAAACCTGTTCCCTGTGGGTGACCCTGCTGACATTTGAACTACCAGTGACATAGCTTCCAGCAACACACAAATACACAAGCCACCACAGTATGACAAACTGACAAAGCAACAAGTAGGGGAAAGCCAATTAGCAGACCAGTACTACTGATGAAGCCCTGGTGTTATAGTAGATTAAGAGTCGGGCTGGCAACCTCAAGGTCAACAGTTCAAACCTGCAAGCTGCTCTGTGGGAGAAAGATGAGGCTGCCTGCTTTTATAAAGATTTACAGTTTCAGAAACACTTGGGAGCATACATACATGCTATATTGACGAGTTACTGAATTAATTTATTAAACTGTTTAATGGTATGGAATGAATGATTCCAATTCTAATTAGAATATATGTGTATACCTGTATCAATTGATGTATGAACACTTGCACATACCATGTGTATGTGTGTATGTGGACATGTGCACACATATTAGCATTAAAAAATCAGGAAGGCTACTCATTATCCTGTTAACAATGGTTATTCTCAAAGAATGGTGTGGTAGTTACATAATCTTTTGTCAATTTGAGACATAAGAGTGAAGGGGTAGAGTATAGCCTGATAATCAGGTTGCAGCTTGATGACCTTTTTGGAGCTGTGAAGGGGATAAATAGTTTGTTGGAGGCAGAACACATGCTCACTCCCTGGGAGACATTCCAGCTGACAAGACACAGGGAGCTACCCTGGAGTCCTGGAGCTGAAAGAGTCAGTTGGTGAGCCCTGCCAGCACTGAGATGCTTACAACACCACTGGATCCACAAGACTTCTCACCCACTGGCTTGTGAGTGTCTGGCATTTGGCGTCATTGAATGTGTTGCGTGAGTCTGAAGAGGACTTTATAGATTGGAACTAGACATATGGGTTAATATCTGACTTATGGACTTGATCCGGACTGGGCTGGGATGTTTTCTCAATATCCAATTGCTCTTGTATATAAAGCTCTTTCTCATACGTACATGAGTATCTATGGATTTGTTTGTTTCTCTAGTCCACCTGGACTAACACAAATGGGAATGTAGATAAAAAGCTGTACTGTTGCCACCATTCATCTGTGTTTTTTAAAAAGTTTTTACTGAACACGAAAACTTTCTTACTGTCCTTTCACTATAAATGAATAAAAAAAGAAATGAAATGAAAATAAAGAATAAACAAATTTAAAAATAGTAAAATAATTGTTTATTTAGTAGACTATAATTTACAACACTAGAAACATTCCCCGATCTAAGGGCCTCTCTATCGGCTCTTCTCTCTGCCAGGGACACTCTCATCTGAGATATCCACTCAGATAATTCTCGCATGTCTTTTAAATCGGTACTCAGAACTCATGTTCTCATAGTGGCCTGTATCCTACTTACACTACTTAATCCTGCCACTTGCTTTCTTCCTTCACCCTAGATTCCCGAGTCACTTTACCCAGTGGTTGTGGATTGAATTGTGCCCCCTTTCCATCATGAAATCTGAGTTGACATCCTTGCCCCTCTACTTGTGGATAAGGAGCCCCAGTGGTGTAGTGGTTACGTGTTGGCCTGTCATCCACATTGTAGGCTGTTCCCAACAGCCTGCAGCTCCACAGGAGAAAGACTGGGCTTTCTACTCCCATAAACAGTCTCAGAAACCCACAGGGGGTTGCTATGAGTTAGCATGGCAGTGAGCTTATTTTTTTTGGATATTTGGGGATCGAATCCTGTTCAGGACTATAGCTCTTTGTCATGCCAATGAGGCCATATCAGCATTGACCCATCCTAACCCTAATCACTTTTGAGTTATATAAAGAACAGGTTAGATATAGAGATAAGCAAGCACAAATGGATACCACGTGAAGATTACCAAGGCATAGCAGAGCTGCAGAAGCTGAAAGAGACAAGGATCTTCCTCCAGAGCCTTCTCCTATAGTCTTGCTAGAACGAAGGGGTAAAATAAAGAATTACAATCTTTTAGGGATTAAGGGCAGGGTAAATGGTATCAAGGATGAGCATAAGCCTTTTCTCTTTATTCTTTGTTCTATCATTTGACTCTTGAACTATGTGGATGTCTTGCTGTCATCAGTCCTTTGCTGTTGTGTTGGCTCAGACGCATGGTGACACTATGTATACTAGAACAAAAGGCTGCCTGATCCGGCCCCGCCCTCGGTCTACTGCTGCAACTTGTCATTGAGGGTTTCCTTTGTTTTCATTGGCCCTCCAAGGATTGTGAAGAGGAAGGCTGGTTCCAATGAGCTTTCCCATAGACACCCTTCTGTGATCTCTTTCCAGTATTTAGTAGATTGTCTTTCTACAATGGAACATAGTTATTCACCTGTGAATGCCCAGAACAGCTGGTGGCCTCACCAGGCCTATTTCTACTGAGAACTATTTGAATAAATCCAAGTAAATTATGTATATTTTCCATGTTTAGTTGAAATTAGAGTGGAGTCTTTAGATAAAAGTTTAATCAAATCAGTCTAGTTATTAAAAGGATGAAACATTATCGCTTTGCTTGTCATTTTTTTGCACTGAATGAAAGCTTTGAAAAATAGCTAGATAGTAAAGTCCAAGTTCTTTGACACACTCCCATCCTTATTCTTTTAGCTTTTTGTAGATTATTCAACATTTGAATTTCATAAATAAATCTTGTTTTGTTCGTGATATCCTATATCTATATTGTACTGTTATTATTCATTTGAATCTTTGACTTTACCTACAATCAGTCTCTTAACCTGAGATCATAGGTAGCATTCAAAAGTTCCTCTAACTTGAGATGGAAAACAAATGTTTGCATGTTTATTTCTGCTATAGTGGTTTAAGCATTGTGCTGCTAATCACAGGTCAGGAGTTCCAAACCACCAGCCACTCTGTGGGAGAAATTAGAGGCTTTCTACTCCTTAATGAAGCACAGCCTTGGAAATCCACAGGTCTGTTCTACCCTGTCCTATAGGGTCTCTATGGGTTGCAATTAATTCAATGGCAGTGAGTTTTTTGGCTGGTTTTTTTTTTTAATTTTGATTTCTGCAAACTTCTAACTGAAACATAGCATTTCCTTTAGTAATTATATAAACAACAAACCAAAGTAACATCAACTGCATTTTATAACTTGGCCATCACTAGAAATCAGGAATGCTTTCATATTATATTGCATTGGCATGCTGTTATTGTTAAGTGCTATGGAGTTGGACCCAACTCAAAGCAATACTGTATACAATCGTACCAAAACACTGCCCGGTCATGCCCCATCCCCATCTTCACAAATGTGATGTTTGAGCCCATTGTTGTAGCCACTGTATCAATCGATCAGTTTTATTGAGGGCATTCCTCTTTTTTGTTGACCCTCGACTTTATGATATTCCTTTCAAGGGACTGGTTTTTCCTGATGACATGTCCAAAGAATGTAAGACGAAGTCGCCCATCCTGGGGTTAAAGGACCATTGTGGCAATATTTCCGCCAAGACAGGTCCGTTCTTTTTCTGGCAGTCCATACTTTCCACGCTCTTTGTCAACAACGTAATTCAAATACATGACTTACTGTGCAGTCCTCATTCTTCATTGCCCAGTTTGCACAGGGATCTGAGATGATTGAAAATACCATGGTTTGGGTCAGGTGTATCTTAGTCTTCAAAGTGACAGCACTTTAAAGAGCTCTTGTATAGTAGATTTGCCCAATGTAATAGATCACTTAATTTCTTGATCGCTGCTTCCATGATTTTTGATTAGCGGATCCAAGTAAAATAAAATCCTTTGACAACTTTGATCTTTTCTCCATTTACCCTGATGTTATCTATTGGTCCAGATATGAATACATTTTGGGATTTTTTACTTTGTGTTGTAATCCAGACCGAAAGTACTTCAAGTCCTCTTGGTTTTCAGCATGCAAGGTTGTGTCATCTGCATATTGCAGGTTGTTAATATGAAGGGATACCTTAAAAAAAAAAAAAAAAAAAAAAGCTCCTCTGGGCGGAACTTTCATAGTATGCATTTTTCCTCACTAGGTAAGCATGGAACAACTTGTGAGTTGGTGTACCCAGTGGTGTCACCTGGGAAGGTTCTCTCTAGTCTCAGTGAATTGCTCAAACCTTCTTTTTTGTAACGGCCAATTTAAGAGAACAGAGTGTGGCTGTAAAATTTTGTTTCCTGCTTGGGAAAAATGCCACAGAAACTGTTGTGATGTTGAACAGTGCTTATTGGAAAAACTCAAGTGTACAAGTGATTTTCTCATTTCAAAAAAGGCGAAATGTTGATTGATGACATATCTCGTTCTGGATGCCCATCAACCTCCTGAACAGACAAAAATGTCGACTTGGTGTGCATTTGGAGTTTGTTCTACCAGGTTAATCAGGTTTTCTATTTAGAGGTTCTGAAAAGATTGCGGAATAGTGTGCGACAAGAAAGGCCTGATTTGTGGCAGACCGGTTTTGCCATCACGATAATGCACCTACTCCTGCAGCCATATCAGTGCGCCAGTTTGGGGCAAAAATCAGCCTGCCTCTCTTGCCCCACGTGCCGTCATCACCTGACCTCGCTCCGAGGGACTTCTATTTGTTTTTGCAAATGCAAAGGGACATGAAAGGACAGTAATTTGATGATGTAGAAGAGGTGAAGAAACAAACAAGGGAGGTCCTTCCAGCCATTCAAACAGATGAGTTTACAGAATGTTTCCTAGAATGGACTCGCAGATTTGACAAGTGTATTAACTGTAATGGAGACTACTTTGAAGGTGATAAGGTGGTTTGTAAAAAAAATTTAAATACATAGCTTTGGGGGAGAAAAAAAATCCATTCTTTTGGGGGTGCCCCCTCATAAGCCTTCCTTCAACCTTGATACAGTATTGTTTTTCATATAGTTCAGTTTAAGAGATTATTTGCTCAGCAATATGCTCAGCAATATAGTGCAAGCATACAAGCCCGACACAAACCTATCCTTATTTTAAAACACACAACTTATCCTCGTTCTGTTTGAGTGACTGCTTCTTGGTCTATGTACAGGTTCAGCATGAACACAATGAAGTGTTCTGATATTCCCATTCTTTCCAATATCCAAAGTTGGACATGATCCACATGGTTGAATGTCTTTGCATAGTCAATAAAACACAAGCAAACATCTTTCTAGTGTGCTCTGCTTTTAGCCAAGATCTATCTGACCTTAACAATGGTATCCCCTTCTGAATCTGCCTTGAATTTCTGGCAGCTCTCTGTTGGTGTACTGCTGAATCTAGTTTTAATTATCTTCACTAAAAATGTACTTGCATGTGATATTACTGATATTCTTCCATAATTTGTGCATTCTGTTGGTTCAGCTTTCTTTGGAAAGGGCATAAATATAAATCTCTTCAAGTCAGTTGGCTATGTAGCTGTCTTCCAATTTTCTTGACATAAGTGAGCGAGTGATTCCTGTACTGCTAAGGTAATTGAAATATTTCTATTAATATTCTGTTAGTTATTGGAGCCCTCCCCCCTTTACATTGCCTTCAATGCAGCTTGAATTTTTTCTTGTATAGCATCAGTTATTGGTACAGTGACTCTGTATTCCATCTTCTTTAAATGTTTCCTGAATCATTCAACATTCTGAACGTAGAATCTGTCAATATTGCAAATTGCACTTTGATTTTTTCCCCCAGTTCTTTCAGCTTGAGATTAGCTGAAGGTGTTCTTCCCTCTTTGTTTTTGAATCCCAGGTCATTGTACACTTCTTTATAATGCTTTATTTTGTCTTTTTGAGCTCCCTTTTGATTTTTTCTGGTCATTTCTTTTACTTCAACATGCAAAATTTTTACATATGCATTAATCATTATAGCCAAAATGTGGAAACAACCCACATGTTCATCCGCCAATGAACAGATAAACAAATGTGGTATATTCATACAATGGAATATTATTAATCTATAAAAGGAATAAAATTCTGATACCTACTATGACATGGATGGGTCTTTAAATCATTATACTAAGTGACGGAAGCCAGTTATAAAATATCACGTATTTTGAACCATAGCTTTTTGGGACATCTCAGTCAATTGGCATGATATAATTCATAGTTTATGTTCTACAGCTTAGTTTTGTAATTAGTATCTGGGGTCTTAAATGTTTGCAAGCAGCCTTGGCCTCATTAGAGCAAAAGAGAAAAAAGGAAACCAAAGATTTCTACATGAACCGCAACCTCACTTGTCCTGTGACCAGAAAAAACTAAATGGAACCTGGCCACTACTGCTGACAGACCTACGTTCTGATTCGGGTCACAATGGGAGAAACATTTGGAACAGAATTCAAGTTATTAACCAGCCCAGACTTTCTGGTGACTAGAGTTGAGATACTCTTTAAACCTTAAACCAAAACTATCTCTTGAAGTCACAGTTTAGGTAAATAACTGAGTGATTCACAAAATAAAGGGTATCACCTATAAATACTGGGGTCCTTGAAAAAATTCACCTACAACAATGACAGGGACTCTGGTATATCAAGGGTTAAATAATGGACAGTGAGGAAGGTGTAGAGTTCCTGGGAGTGTTTGATCCATGAAAAGTGTTGGAGAGGAATTACTGAGAGGTGAACGAAGGGTAAACATGACAGTGGAGCAGGAGGAAAGAAAAAAGAAAAAGTGAAAAGAAGAATGAAAACATTTATATACATAGGTATACATATAGATATATAAATATGTAAATATAATTATGTAAATATAGGTATATTTGTTGATACATATACATGAATTCAATAAGGATGCTGATGGACTTTTTTGATCTATTTGATCTATTACATCTGTAAGAGCTCCCAATAAAATGATGAATTAAAAAAATCACCTATATGAGGCTAAATAGTCCAAATTAACTGAAAAACAAAAATGAGAATATATGGGGAAAGGAAAACTAGATGAATGAAAATAGATCAGAATGGAAACACATACACCCCCCCCCAAAAAAAACTTATCAGCATTGTTTCCAAAGAACAGGTCATTATGCAAAAATAAGCTTTATGAGAAAATGGAGAGTGACCACATCAGATTACACAAAGGATCACATCATTATCTAACTGTCAAATTACATCATTACATAACTGGCAAATCACTGAGAATCATGGCCCAGCCAAGTTGATATGTAATGCTGTTGCTGTTCAGTACCATTGAGTTGGCTCTGACTCATAGCAACCCATATATATGCACAACAGAATTGAACACTGCATGGCCCTGTACCATCCTCACAATTGTTCCTATGCCTGAGCTCACTGATGGAGCCACTGGGTCAATCCATCTTGTTAAGGGCCTTCCTTTTACCACTGGCCTTCCACTTTACCAAATATGATGTTCTTTTCCAGGGACTGATCTTTCCTGACAATATGTCCAAACTATGTGAGACAAAGTCTTGCCATCATTGCCTCTAAGGAGTGTTATTCTGGCCTTACTTCTTCCAATACAGATAGTTTTGTCCTTTTAGCAGTCCGTGGTACTTTCAATATATTCTCCAGCACCACAATTCAAATGCATCTATTCTTCTATAGTATCCTTATTCAATGTCCAACTTTCACATGCATATGATGTAATGGGGAATACCATGGCTGTGTCAGGTCTACCTTAGTCCTCAAAGTAACATCCTTGCTCTTCAATATTCAAAAGAGATCTTGTGCAGCAGATCGACCCAATGTAGTATGTCTTTTGATCTCTTAACTGCTGTTTCCATGAGCATTGATTGTGGATCCAAGTAAGACAAAATCCTTGACAACTTCAACATTTTTTCCATTTATCGTGATGTTACCCTATTAGTCCGGCTGTGAGGATTTGTTTTCCTGACCTTGAGTTGTAGCCTTGATCTTCAGCAGCAAGCTTGTGTCATGTACATAGTGCAGATTGTGAAGCCTGCCTTTAATCCTGATGCCACGATCTTCTTCATATAACGCAGCTTCTCTGATGATTCACTCAGCATCTCTGATGATTTACTCAGCAAATCACCTCCCGTCTGTCAGTTTGTCGAACTGGGGTAGCTTGCATGTTGCTGTGATGGTGGAAGCTATGTACTGGTATTTCAAATGCCAGCAGGGTCACCCAACGTGAACAGGTTTCAGCTGAGCTTCTAGGCTAAGAACAGACAACAAAGAAGGACAACTCTCTACTTCACAAGAAGAAGCCCCTAGAAGCCTTATGCATAGCTTCAAAGCACTGTCAAAACACTGAAAGCCCAAACAAAAGAAGAAGAACATCGATGGAGATACTGTCAGTGGACGGCCCCTCAGGCACGAGGGCACTCAAAATGTGACTGAAGAGGAGCAGATTTATAAGAGGGGAGCTGACCAAGGAGACCTGAGTTGGATAAAGCCTTTGGGATCTTCATTTGCTGATAGGGCACAACTCAAGGGAAAGGGAAAGCTGCAAATATCTCCTGATGACTGGAATTGGGAATGTGTGCAGTATGAGTTTAGGAAAATTAGAAGTGGTCAAAAATGTAATGGAGTGCATGAGATCTACATTCCAGGCATTTGGGAGCTGAAATGGACTGGTTTTGGCCATTTTGAATCTGAAAACCAGATGATTTACTATGACAGGAATAACATAATCAAGAGGAATTGTGTGGCATTCATTGTCAGAAAAGGATCTTGCTAAATCCATCAGGGAGTACAATGCTATCTGTGATAGAATTCTCTCTTCCTTTTAAGGAAATCTAATCAATACTACTATTATTCAGCTTTACCCACCAACCACAGAAGTGAGGAAGAAATTGAAGAATTCTATCAACGACTTTTGTTGGAAATGGATCAAACGTGCAATCAAGATGCATTGATAGTTATGGGAACGCAAAAATTTGAGACAAAGAGGAAGGAACAGTAGTTGGAAAATATATACTTGGTGATAATATAATGTTAACCATCAATGCCGTTGTTATTATAGCTTCACACTTCAGTATTTGTTATGGCCAGACATGCTTTCTTAATGTGCAAAATAGTCAGATGGTAGGGTTTATTTTTTATTATTGTCATAAAGGAAAAATGTCAGATAGCAATACAGTTGGTAAATGAGGAATAAATACAATGAGAATTTTCATATATTGTAAAGAATGTAACCAAGGTCACAGAACAGTTTGAGTAGAAATTGTGGCATGGGAATCTAAACTGCTATAAAAACTTCCACTGGAAATACAAAAAATATTATTTAAAGTACACACAGATGTTGAATCACCCTAGATGGATGTTATATCCAGAACAGGCACATAGGTAGACACAGAAATTGGAACAGTGGTTGCCCAAGGCTGGGAGAAGAGCAAGGATGGGACTCCACTGCTAACTGAAAGATCAGAGGGCCGAGCTCACCGTTTTGCTTTGTTTGTTTTTACAGGGAAACTGCTGAACTGCTCCTGTGAGGATCACAGCCTAGAAATCTTTTTTCCCTCTCTCTTTTTATTTTATTTTATTTTTCATTTTTTAGGGGCTCATACAACTCTTATCACAATCCATACACACATCAATTGTGTAAAGCACATTTGTACATTCACTGCCCTCATCATTCTCAAAACATTTCCTCTCCACTTAAGCCCCCCGGCATTAGGTCCTCATTTTCCACTCCCTCCCCGCTTCCCCCTTCCTCATGAGCCCATGATAATTTATAAATTGTTATTTTGTCGTATCTTGCCCTGTCCGACGTCTCCCTTCACCCACTTCTCGGTTGTCCATCCCCCAGGGAGGAGGCCAACGGGTTCCCTCTTTCCAACCCACTCTCCCTCTACCCTCCCAGTATCGCCACTCACAAGACTGGTCCTGTAGGGATCATCCACCCTGGATTCCCTGTGTTTCCAGTTCCTATCTGTACCAGTGTACCTCCTCTGGTCTAGCCAGACTTGCAAGGTCGAATTCGTGTCATGATAGTGGGAGCGGGGAGGAAACACTTAGGAACTAGAGGAAAGTTGTATTTTTCATCGTTACATCGCATCCTGACTGGCTCATCTCCTCCCTGAGACCCTACTGCAAGGGGATCTCCAGTGGCCTAGTAATGGGCTTTAGGTCGCCAACAGCCTAGAAATCTTACAGAGCAGTTCTACTCTGTCACACGAGGTCACGGTGAATAGGAAATGACTCGACAGCAGTTTAACTCCCTGCCATCGAGTCAATGAATACTCATCGCAAACCCGCTGTGGGTTTCCTAGACCGTTACTGTTTATGGGAGTAGAAAGCCCTGTTTATGGGAGAAGAAAATCCAGTCTTTCTCCTGCTGAGCTGCTGGTGGTTTTGAACAACTGACCATGCGGATCACAGCCCAATGCTTAACCACTACACCATCAGGGTTCCATAGCAATGGCAATGAAAGAAACCATTACATTCTTTCCAGACAATCTCAGTATCTGATTCTGGTCAATGTCAATTGATTTTCTTCTGTATTCAAGTTGCACATTTGCTGTTTCATGATATGATGGGTGTTTATCAATTGTATCTCGGGCATTAGGTTTATTATGTTAGAGCCAATTTAAATCTTCTCTTTCACTTAGCAGGCATCCTTTAGGTTTACCATGCATAGCCTACCTAGTTGGTGAGTGCGGTTGCAATGAAAATTAAGTGCTCAGAGTAAATTGATTAGCTACTTCAACTAATTACTTAGTCTTTAGTTTCATCTTTCATCTGTGGTGTCCAATCCATCTTCCCATAAGGCAGGTTTTCTCCCTCTCTGAGGGGTCCTGGTAGCATAGTGGTTATGAGTCGGGCTGCCATCTACAACGTCAGCAGTTTAAAACCACCAGCCACTCTGAGGGAGAAAGACGGACTTTCTACTCCTGTAAAGAGTAATCGTCTCAGAAAGCCACAGGGGCATTTCTACCTTGTCTTCAAGAGTCACTGTGAATCAGTATTGGCTCTGTGGCAGTGAGTTTGGTTTGTTTTTCTTGAACCCTCCCTAACCGTGTTTGCTGGTTTTAAATGAATAGGTATAGGTTGGATTGCATTAGGAGATCCTAACCTTTGCATTACACCAAATCCTCCTTTAAAAAAAGCCTGTAGAGTCCATGACTAGAACATTGTTGTCTCCAAAATTTCATTTGTTAGGGGACCATTGTTTTCTCCTTTTTTAGTCATTAGGCTTTCACAACTGGTGCATTCAATGCTTCTGATTAGTGTACTCAGTTTGATTTATTTCAGTCTAAAGGAAGTAATATTGACATACAGCTGATGTGTACAGCCTTGTTATGAAAAAATGCATGGTTCTTGTTAGGTTTTGTGAAATATTGGCAAGCCCTCCAGGACCCCCAGTGTGACTGCCAGTGCCCCCTGGCTGGGATCCCTGAGTGAGTAGCTCTGCAGAATCTTCCAGCCCTGCCAATCTGCAATTCTGAAAACACAACTCTGATTTTGTAACTCCCCTGTTGACCATTCAGTGAGGGCTCCCCATTGCCTCCTAAATTAACTATAAACTGCTTAGCTGGAAATTCAAAGCCTGCCATGCTCCAGCCTTAACATAATGTTGTTGTGGTGGGTTTTCCAAATTGTGAACTGACAGCCGTGCTTGCATGAGCAACACACTATTAAGCCAGAGCATACATGCAGAGTTTACTGTTATAATCGCAAATAAAACTGAC
Source organism: Echinops telfairi (assembly GCF_000313985.2). NCBI lineage: Eukaryota > Metazoa > Chordata > Mammalia > Afrosoricida > Tenrecidae > Echinops > Echinops telfairi. Next base: position 4,834,918 of record NW_022103917.1, read on the forward strand.
AACAAAGTTAATCGGACACAAATTTAATGATATACCGAATGGTTATTGTGTTGGATGGTAATTAGTCATAAATGGTAAGCAGTCCGCATAAATGATTGTAATTAGTATTACTTTTCCATACTCAAACCCATTTTTTCCATTTACTATTAGTTCTTCAGCAGCCCTAATCAGCATCATTGCTGACAATTTTTGTGAAAACCATGTACCATTTAATCATGATCATCACATACATGCGCACACTCTTCCATACATTATGAGACTGAAGGTCTTGGCTTTTCCTCTGCAGCAGCTGAGGTTGTGCTGTGACCCTGCCTCCTGAAGCCTGAGGCTGAGGTCTTCCAACATAGGGTCAAGGGCTTTGTGTCCCTCCTCCCACTCAGCCCCCAGCCCTGGGCCCCAGGTCTCCTCTCCTCTTTATATCTGAGTGCGTGCCTCTGAGTGCGTGCCTCTGAGTGCCTCATCACTGCTCCATCACCAGAAGGCTCCAGGCTGCAGGAATTCAGTCCCTGAGGACAAGACTAATTCAGAGAGAGAAGGGGCTTGGCATGTTCATTTGGTTGTGTTGAAGGGTTTATGAAAGGAGATGCTTTCAGGCTTGTCCCCTTGGATAGAAAACATTAGAAACAGGGCAGCCTTTGGGGGATGGGAATCATACATTGAGGAATGGGGTTACATTGGCTTATGACCACGGCTCAAGTGTTATCATTCCAACTACATGTATTAAAATGAATGCAAATCATGTGCATCGTGCAGTGATTTCTTAAAAAAACAATATTATTATAATATATTCAAAATATTAAAAACCTCTGCATTCACATTTGCTGCATTGCTTGCAAAGCCTCCTGAACACCCAGTCTAGACACAGCCCACAGAGAGAGGTACTGAGACAAGAGAGGTATGAAGACAGACAGCAAGCTACTGACCTCTCTAGTTTTACATCTGTAAAATGGGCTTTACCAGTGACATAGTGAGGGCAATGAGTTCCCCTCTGATTTCAAGATGAAAAGCCATTGACAGCAGTCATACATCAGCGGCAATGCCTTCCACCGCAATTGACCTTTATCACCACTTTGATTTAATATAGTCCTGGAAGTGTTAGCTAGAGCTAAGACATCAAAAAGATATTAAAGGATGAACATAGGCGCAAGAAAATAAAAATCTTTTTGTTTGAAGATGACATAATCCTGTAAGTAGAAAACTCCAAATATTCAATTAAACAATTGTTCGAACTAATTGAAAAGTTTGGCAGCATAGCACGGTATAAGATCAATGTACAGAAAGTGATTGAAATCTCGTATATTAAAGATGATGCTACCGAAAAAAACCAAAAGAACAATACCATTTATAATAACTACACAAAAGATAAAGTATTTAGAAATCTTCTTATCAGAGAAATAAAAGGTATATACAAGGAAAGCTGCAAAATAATTTGTCAAGAAACCAAAAGAACTTACACAAATGAAACTAGATTAAACATTGTGAAAAATGTCAGTATTACCAAAAATATTTTATAAATCTAACACAATTCTGATCCAAACTCCAGCACAATTCTCTAACAAAAAAGGAAAAATTAATATCCAACTTTATATGAAAAGGAAAGAAATCTAGTATAAATAAAACACTATTAAAAATAAAAACAAAGTAGGAGACCTTCTACTCTGAAACCTTAAAACCTATTATATAACCATGATAAACAAAATAGCCTGGTACAGGTACAATTTTAGATATGAAGACCAATGAATTAGAATTGAGAGCTCAGAAATACAACTGAGTACCTATAGAAACCTAATATTTGAGAAAGGACTAAAACATGTTAAATTGGCAAAAGATAGCCTTTTCATCAAATGGTGCTGGAAAAACTGGATCTTCACCTGCAAAAAAATGAAATATGTTCCATACCTGGCACCATGTACAAAAACAAACTCAGGATGAATCAAAGACTTAAATAGAAATCACATGATTATAAAGTCCATCAATGAAAAAATAGGAACAAACTTAAAGGACCCTAATATGAGGCATAAACACACTACCAAACATAATGGAAAATATCCACAGTATAGAAGACAAAATACAGAACTAGGACCTACTAAAAACAGACACGTATGTACATCAAAAGACTTGATCAAAAGAGTCAACAGATAACCCAAAGACTGGGGGGGAAATATTCAGTAATAATCTATCAGATAAAGGGTGAATCTTAAACATCTATAGAAAACTACAATCAAAGAAGAAATATACAAATAACCCAATCCCCAAATGGGCACAAGACATGAATAAACAACTTAGCAAAGATGACATCCAGGTGACCAGCAACCATATGAAGAACTATTTGCAATCATTAGCAATAAGAGAAATACAAATTAAAACAACAATGAGATAACACCTCACACTGACACTTTTGGCAAAATTCAATAAAACAGAAAAATGCTGGAGAAGGTGCGGAGAGATAGGAATGCTTGTACATTACTAGTGAGACTATAGAATTATACATCCACTATGGAAATAAGTATGGCACTTCCTTAAACAATTGTAAATACAAATGCCTTATGATCCAGCAAACTCTCTACTGGGTACATATCCTAACAAAATTAAGACTACAACACAAACAGAAATATGCACACCTCTGTTTATTACAGCAATTTCCGTAATGGCAAAAACATGGAAACAACCCAAATCCCCAATGATAGAGGAATGGATAAACAAGCTCTGGTACATTCATACTATGGAATAGTATGCATCACTAAAAACAAATGACAACACTCTTAAATACCACAAGGTATTGACAAAGCTAGAGAACATTCTGCTTAGCAACCTCAGTCAAATCTTACAAAGACAAACATTTAATAACACCATTGTTAAGGAAAAATAAAGAAGAATCAACACGGCTTATACACAAATAGACAAGACTTTGATGACTACAAGGAGGCCAGGGACTGGGGCTGGGACAGAGAGGGTAGGGTGGTGGTGAAAAAAAGAACTTCATAAATAGAGGGCTTAATGAGATATAGCTGGTGATTTCATTTTTTCAGATGGCTATGTAAATATATGTAATATGTTTCTTTTTTTTTTTAAATCATTTTATTACGGGCTCATACAACTCTTAATACAATCCATCCATCCATCCACGTGTCAAGCACAATTGTATATTTGCTACCATCAAATGCTTCCTCCTCCCACTATCATGACCCCAATTCAACTTTACATATCTGGCTAGACCAGAGCATGGACACAGGTACAGATAAAATTATGGAAACACAGGGAATCCAAAACAGATGATCCCTTCAGGAGCGGTGGTGAGAGTGGCAATGGGATGGTAGTGGGAAGGTGGGGGAGAAAAGGGGGAATCGATCACAATGATCTACCTATAACCCCCTCCCTGGGGGATGGACAGCAGAAAAGTGAGTGAAGGGAGACATCAGTCAGTGTAAGACATGAAAAAAGATTGATAAATGATCAAGGATTCACGAGTGAGGGTGGGGGAGAGAAGGAGGGGGCAAAGTGAGGAGCTATTACCCAGGGCTCAAGTAGAATGAAAATGTTCCGAAACTGATGTAGCATGTTTCTTCAAAAAGAAAGAAAGAAAAAGAAACATCTTCCATCCTTTGATCCAGTTGGCTCATGCAAGCACCTTTCATGTGTGTGGCAGCTCAGTATGGCACTGCACACTTCTTTCTGTGGCGCTCGCGTGGACAAATGTCCCCCTCGGTTCCCCGCCCTGCCCCCACCCCCATCCGATGTCCACTGTGCTAGAGGAAGGACGTTGGACCATATGGAGTTATAGAAAACTGCTCCGTGGTACCCTTCTTCAAGTGCACCCTGGACACATGCCAAACCTGCCCTACCTTAGATACACCTCTGGGCTTTAATCCCAATGTATTGTTTCTCACCCCAAAATCTTAGAGACATACTCCGTGCTGCTCACCACTCCTCATTCTCATCGTCACCAAGTCTTATATTCGTATAAGGTTCCTTCACAGCTGGATGGCATTTTGTCTTTCCATTGCCCAAACCAGCATGTTTTTCTTTTTCTATCTTTTAAAGATCATTTTATTGGGGGCTCTTACAGCTCTTATAACAACCCATACATCAATTGTATCAAGCACATTTCTACATATGTTGCCATCATTGTTTTCTAGACATTTGCTTTCTTTTTAAAATCATTTTATTGGGGACGCTCACAGCTCTTATAATAATCCATACATACGTCCATTGTGTCAAGCACATTTGCCATTGTGTCAAGCATATTTGTACATTTGTTTCCATCATCATCTTCAAAGCAGCATTTTCTTTCTACTTGAGCCTTTGGTATCAGCTCATCCTCGCCCCCACCCACCATGCCAGCATCATAAATCAAGCACATGTATTAAAATGAACACAGATCAAATGTTCGGTTATTTGTAAATGTTCAGGTGAATTTTAAAAATATCTACTTTCACATTTGTTGTTTTACAAACCTTAAAACAAGCCATTGTCATATTTCATCTATACCGGTGGTTCTCAACCTGTGGGTCGCGACCCCTTTGGGGGGTGTCAAATGACCCTTTCAAAGGGGTTGCCTAAGACCATCAGAAAACACCTGTTTCCATCCCCCAGGGAGGAGGTCACATATAGTTCCTTGTAATCAGTTCCCTCTTTC
>NW_022103917.1:4841111-4902990 GCF_000313985.2 Echinops telfairi
ATTCATAACAGTAGCAAAATGACAGTTATGAAGTAGCAATGAAAATAATTTTATGGCTGGGGGGTCACCACAACATGAACTGTATTAAACGGTCACGGCATGAAGAAAGTTGAGAACCACTGATCTAGACTACTGTGAGTCCTGGTTACATAAGGGTTACTAACTGCAAGTTGAGCAGTTTGAAAACACCAGCTGGCTCCTTGGGAGAAAGATGGGCTTTCTCCTCCTGTAAAGAGTTATCAGCTCAGAAACCCACATGGACACTTGTCCCTGTCCTATAGGGTTGCTAGGAGTAGGCACTGATGCAATTGATAAGAGATTTTTTTAAGTGATGACTTTCTATCACGTTTTATCTGTTTCCACTCATGCTATTTTCAAATCCACTCTCCTTATGGCAGCTAGATGCTAACTGTTACAGTAATCTTTTTTTTAAAATTATGGATAATACACCATAACATAACATATTTCAGTGGCATGTAGTATATTCATAATGTTTTGTGATGATCGCCTCAATCTTGTTAAAAATGTTGTCATCAACCCGAAAGTAAACCCCAGACTTGTTAAACACTTACTTCTTATTCTCCCTTTGCCTCCAATCTGCTTTCTGTCTCTAGGGATGTGCTTTTCCTGGATATTTCCTGTAAATGGAATCATACAAGATGTGACCTTTTCAGCCTGACTTCCATTACTTAGAATGGTTTTGAGGTTCATCCATATTGTAGCACGTTTCAGCGCCTCATTTGTTTTAGTGGCTGTATGCTATTCCATTGTATAGATATGCAAAAATGGTTTATCTATATTATTAAATCAGGATATGCAAACAATTAGATTTTTTCTCTATTTTGACTAGAGTTAATCATGCTGCTATGAACACTGGTGTACAAATAACTGTTTGAGTCCCTCCTTTCACTTCGTTTAGGTCTTTACCTAAGAGGGGGCTTACTGGACCACATAATAATTCTAAGTTTTACATTTTGAGAACCCTCTCAAATTGTTTTCCACAGCTGATGCATCATTTTACATTCCCACCAGGAATCAACAAGGGTTCTAATTTTCCCATATCCTTGGTCCCACTTGTTATTTTCCATATTCCTGGTGATAGTCATCCTAATGAGTGTGAAATGGTATCCCCTTGTGGTTTTGATTTGCATTTCCCAAGCGGTTATTATTGTGGAGCATCTTTTTATGTGTCTATTATCCATTTGCGTATTTCCTCTGGAGAAATGTCAGTTCAAATTTTCTGTCCCATTTAAAAAGATTGGGTGGTTTTCTTTTTGTTGTTGAGTTCTATGCATTTTTGTACACATTTTGCACACAAGACTTTAATGAGATATATGATTTCCAAATAGCTTCTCTCATTTTGTAGGCTATTTTCAGTTTTCAATGCTGTCCCTTTTTGAAGCACAAACATTTTGCTTTAAATTTTGATGGAATTCAACGTATCTATTTCTTTTCCTCTTGTAGCTTTGTGTCACAGCTTAGAATCTAATGGTACATTTGAGGTCATAAAAATTTATGGTGTCCCTATATATTTTTCTTCCTGATTTTTTTTTTGCTACGAGTCTTGTTGATATTGGCTAAAATTTTGAAATCTTTGTATATTGAGGAAAGATTACAGATTGCCTTAGGATCCTGAAACAGTCCATGGCATCCCCTTGCCCTTAGCACCACATTTGGGGTCAGCCAACAGTAAATAACGGGTATTTTAATAAGTGATAAAGTCATAAATTAGTTTCCCTAGATTCAGCATTAAGGAGTTAGAATCGACATTAATTAAAAAATAGTTATAAAATTTATATAAAAGGTTTAGCACTGATGGGAAAATTTAAATAAATTAAGCTTGAGCTTTATGGCATATAGATTTGTGGTAAACAAAGCTGTTTATTACTTTCTCTTGTTTTCATTAGAAGCTTTAGAAAATAAACTTAATGTTAAGAAATTCAGTACTTGAAAATGAAATATGCCTCAACTACCAGGTTTTTTTTTGTAGCAAAGTTTAAAAACAGACGGATTATCGGATGCATGTTTTAATCGAGTATTTTGCTGCCTGTTAAGTTATTTGCTATATTATTGTCACCTTGCATTTTATTAAATGGCCATTGCTTTCAAAATCTGTGTACTGAAACAAGGTTAGATAGTAGTATCACATTTAAATTTTCAAAAGTTTTATATTAAGTATTATAAGAAACTACAGTAATGATTATTCTAAATATTTTCAAGCATTGAAATAAATTCTGACTAAGTGAAACAAAATCAGGTCCTAGAAACCCAAATCCAAGATCCTGAAATTTTATTTTTATGCTTTGTGTTAACAGTTTTATAGTTTTAGCCCTTATATTTAATATTTTGATTAATTTTGAATTACTGTCTGTGTATGATGTGAGAGGCAAGGGATCAACTTCAGTCTTTTACATGGCAAAATACAATTGTTCCAAGCCCATTTTTAAAATGACTATTCTTCCTCCATTGAATGATCTTTGCAATGATGCTGAAAATCATTTGACTGTAGATGTGTGTTTATTTTGGAAACATCACTTCTATTCCATTGATCTATATGTAGATCCTTATGCCAGTTCACAGTTCCTTCATTGCTATAGCTTTGCAGAACATTTTTAAATTGGGAAGTTGAATCCTCTAATTTTAGTTTTATTTTTCAAGATCCTTTTGGCTAATTGGGGTCCTTTGGGGTTCCATATTAATTTAGGGTCTGATTTTCTGTTTCTTCACTAAGGTAACTGGAATATTAATAAGGTTTGCATTTTGTGGAATGCTTTGAGTAGTATTGCCCTTGTGAGATACTATGTCTTGCAATCTCAGAACACAAGACTTTCCATTTATTTCTTTACTAATTTTTCAACAATGCTTTATAGGTTTGACTCAGGTACAAGGGAACAACAACAGATCTAAAATCGACAGCAAAGAGGGTGTACAATGCCTGGTTGGGAATTTCTTCTCATAATCTGGCATTCTGTGATGCTCACTTTCCCAACACAATCGCTGAAGACTAAATAGGCACATAAGCAAATGTGGTGACAAAAGCTGATGGTGCCTGGCTATTAAAAGATATAGTGTCTGGGATCTTAAAGGTTTTAAGTTAAATAAGCAGCCATCTAGCAGGGAAGCAACAAAGCCCACATGGAAGAAGCACACCAGCCTGTGTGATCATGAGGTGTCAACAGGATCAGGTTTCAGAAGATAAAAAACAAACACATATATCAATTTGAAAGGGGGGTCAGAGTGGAGACCCAAAGCCTGTCTACAGACAGCAGGACACCCCCTCACAGAAGGGTCACAAAGAAGGGATGATTCAGCCAGGGTGCAGAATAGCACTGACAAAACACACAACAATCCTTTGGTTCTTTAATACTTCTTTCCCCCCACTATGATGATCCCACTTTTACTTCACAAATCCTGCTAGACTGGAGTATGTGCATCAGTACAGATAAGAGCTACCAACACACAAAAGCCAGGGAACAGTAATGGGAATAGCGATACCATGGGGGTAGGGGGGAGTGAGGGAGGGCAAGAAATGGGGAAGATACAGCAATGATGGATGTATAATAACACACCCCCAGGGGGATGAATAACAGAAACATGGTTGAAAGGATACAGCAGACAGTGTAAGATATGAATGAATGTTCTAGTTATATAATTTATCAAGGGTTCATGAGGGTGGGAGGATGCCGAGTGAGAGTAAACAGAGGAGCTGATAATAAGGGCTCAATTAGAAAAATAATGGTTTGAAAATGACAATGGCAACATGTATACAAGTTTACTTGATATAATTGATTTATGGATTGTAAGAGCCCCAAATAAAAAGAATTAAAAATATTTTATAAATTTGAGTATACACGTCTTACACATCTTTATAATATTTATTTCTCCATATTTTATTTTTATGCTACTATAAATGGCATTTTTTAATATTAAAAGGTGTATTAAGGAGCCATGGTGGCGTAGTGGATTACATGTTGAAGTAGTAGTTCAATACTGCCAGCCACTCCGAGAAAGGTGAAGCCCATTATGAGTCAGAATTGACTCCAACGCAGTGATAAATGATATTATTTTATTAAGTTAATTTCAGGATTATTCATTGCTAATGTATAAAAGTAAAACTAACTTTGCTGCATTTGCTGATTTGTTGTAATATTTTCTTTTGTGAATTGTTGAGGATGCTCTAGTCATGTCATCTGTGAATATAGGTAATCCTAATTCCTCCATGCAATAGATTCACAGACACCCTGTAATAAAAAATACTCAAAGCCAAAGGGAAATTCCTGATAACAGCAAGGGAATAGCTATTTGTCAAATAAAAGGGAACTCCCGCAACATTCAAGGTTGATTTTGATAAGAATCAATAGAGGCCGGAAGGCAGTGGGATGGCTTATGCAAAAGTGCTAAAAGCAAATGGTTAAATTCTTTAAATGATATAAAATATTGAAATAAACTTAAGAAATGGTAGGGATTTTGAAGAAATTGACACACAGCAAGCAAAAGTATTTAACAATTTTTAAACTCCTCACAAAGAAAAGGCCAGGCCCAGATAGTTTCAATGGTGACTTTCAGCAAACTTGAAGAAGAAATAAACTAGTTCTGCACAACCTCTTTCAAAAAGTAGAAGTGACAACACTTCCTAAGCCATTCTAGGAGGCCAGTATTACCCTGATTTCAAAACCAGATTTTTTTAAAATCACAAGAAAATAAAACTGCAAGCCAATATCTCTTAAGAATAATAACACAAAAAAATAGATTATACTAGAAAACTGAATCCAGAAAAATAAAAAAGGATTATACAAACTGGGACTTATTCCAGGAAAATAAGGTTTAATATATACATTTTAATTAAAATAATACATTATATCAATAGCATGAAAAAAACAAATCCTACAATCATCTCATTAGATGCACAAAAAACATTGAAAAAATCCAACCACTTTATGAAAAAGACGAGGACTACAGGGAAATTTCCTCAACCTGAAAAAAGGAATCTATAAATAACCCTCAGCTAATATTACACTAAATGGTGAAAGATGATACTTTGCTCCTAAGTTCAAAAATAAAATAAGGGTGCCTGCTCTTCCTACTTCTACTCAACCTTGCAGAGAAATTCTGGCTAGGATAATAGGGCAAAAACCTGAAATGAAAGCCATCCCATTGGAAAGGAAGAAGCAAAACTATCTCTATCTGATGATGCATAAACTTGTATACAGGAAGTACTATGGAAAACACTACAATGTTATTAAAGCTAGAGTGACCTCCACAACTGGAAGTGGATCAGAAGACTTAATATAGTAAAGATGTCAGTTCTGCCTAAGGCACTATATAAGTTTAACATTATCTCTATACAAATACTAACATCCTCCTTCAAAGAACTGGAAAAACTGACTACCAACTTCATAGGAAAGGGAAGAAGCCCAGAATTAGCAGAGAACTCCTTAAGAAGAAGGACAAAGTGGGAGGGCCTGCTTTACCTACTTTAACACCTATTATACAGCTAAAGAGGCCAAAATAGCATGGTACTGGTATAATGACAGATATTCAGACCAATGGAAAAGAGCTGAAACCCAGAAATGAAGTCATCAGCATAGACAACTGATCTTTGATAAGGGCCCAAAAAATATCAAAAGGGAAGCAGATGCCCTCTTTAACAATTGGCGCTGGAACAAATGAATATCTACCTGCAGGAAAATGAAGCAAGACCCTAACCTCACTCCATGCACAAGACAGACCTGGAGCTATTTATAGCCCACCCCCTCCTTTTGATTCTTCTTTTTTTTTCTTTCATGTCTATCTATATATGATAGGCAAAATAAACAATCCTGAAGAGGAAAAAACTGAGATTGACAGTTCTGGAGGGACAGGAGAGAGGGGGAGAAGAGGGAAAAGGAGGGGAGAGCCAACCAACCCAGGGACAAGGGAACAACAAGTGATCTAAAGTCAGTGGTGGAGGAGGGTGTAGAATGCCTGTAGCTGAGAGAAATTACTGAGAGCCGAATGAAAGTCGGACATGGTCAGACATGATAGTGGGACAGGAAGAAAGTAAAAGGAAATAGAGGAAAGAACTAGAAGGCAAAAAACATTTAAAGAGGTATAAATATAGGCATGTGTATATGTAAATATATTAATATATAATGATAGGGATATAGGTCTATGTACATTTATTTATATGTTAAGTATCAAGGTAGCAGATGGACGTTAGGTCTCTACTCAAGTCCTCCCTCAATGCAAGAACACTTTGTTCTAATAACCCGGCATTCTGTGATGCTCACCTTCCCAACATGATCACTGAAGACAAAATGGGTGCATAAGCAAATGTGGTGAAGAAAGATGATGGTTCACAGCTATTAGAAAGTGTAGCATCTGGGGTCTGAAAGTTTTGAAGTTAAAAAGCGGCCATCTAGAAGGGAAGCAGCAAAGCCCACATGGAAGAAGCACACCAGCCTGTGTGATCATAAGATGTCAACAGGACCAGGGAGCAGGGATCAGAAGACCCAAAACAAACAATCATATCAATGCGAACAAACGGGGTCGGTGTGGAGACCCAAAGCCCATCTGTAGACAATTGGATATCTCATCACAGAAGTGTCACAAAGAAGGGACAAGCCAACCAGGGTGCAGTATAGCATAAACAAAATGCACAACATTCCTTTAATTCTTTAATGCTTCCTTCCCCCCACTATCATGATCCCCAGTACTATCTTACAAATCCAGGTAGACTAGAGCATGTATACTGGTACAGATAAGAGCTCTTGACACGCAGAATTCAGGACAGATAAACCCCTCAGGAGCAATAATGGGAGCAGCAAAACCATGAGGGTAGGGAGAAGGTGGGAGGAGAAGGGGGAGGAAGGGGAAACCGATCACAAGATTAATGTATAATCCCTCCCCACCCTGGGGGGAACAAACAGCAGAAATGTGGGTGAAGGGAGACAGCAGAGGGTGTAAGATATGAAAATAATAATAATTTATAATTTATCAAGGGGTCACAAGGGTGGGAGAGTGGGGGAGAGAGGGCAAAAAGAGAAGCTGATACCAAGGGCTCAAGTAGAAAGAAAATCATGTTGGCAAAACATGTACAAATGTCCTTGATATAATGGATGTATGGATTGTTATAAGAGCTGTAAGAACCACCAATAAAATGATTTATATATTTTAAAAAGTTAATCATTATGGTAGGATACAAGATCAATATAGAATAATCAATATATAAATAAAGTTAAGCAAAATTATATTTGTAATAGTATCAAGATGAATAAAATACTGAGGAATCATTTTATCAATTGAAGTATAAATTTAAAAGCTGAAAAATACAAGACATTATTGAAAATTAAACACCTAGTAAATAAAAGATAACCTATGTTCATGGGCCAAAAGATGATTAAGATGGCAATAGCCCATTATTATTATGAAGACAGTGTTATGGATTGAATTGTGTTCCCCAGAAAGGTATGTTGAAGTCCTCACCCCTTTATCTGTGAATATAACTTTATTTGGAAATACTCACGTTCACCTGTGAATTGGAGTCTGTGCTTCCTGAGACATGGCAGAGGGGTGGAGATTAAGTAAAGGGAATTTCTTCAGAAGCATATGGTTGTGGTTTTCTGATTTACCCTGTTTGTATTTCTTTTCCTAACACCACAGCAGTTTCCTATACTTTAAAACCAGGGTTGCCAAACTATGGGACAAATCAGGTCCACTGACCATTTTTATAAATAAAGTTTAAGTGGAGCATGACCATACCCATTTGTTTAAGTAATGGACAGTGTATGACTGTTTTTGTATAACAATAGCTGAGTTGAGTCAGATACCATATGGCGAAACAAATGGAAAATATTTACTAGTTGGACTGTTACAGAAAATGTTTCCCAGACCCTAGTCTAAAACCACTGGCACACTGTTATCTTTCCCCTGGTCTGAGACAAAGAATGAGTTACATCACGTCAAGAAGACAAGGGACAGTGTAAGACATAAAATAACAATAACAATATATAATTGATCAAGAATACAGGAGGGTGGGGGAGGAAGGGAAAAAAGAGGAGCTTATATCAAGGGCTCAAGTAGAAAATGTATTGGAAATGATGATGGCAACATATGTACAAATATGCTCGATACAATTGATGTATGGAATGGTATAAGAGCGGTAGGAGCCCCCAGTAAAATGATGGGAGGAAAAAGAAGAGATTTGCTCTATTCCAGTGTTTTCCAAAGTGGGCGAGATCCCCTTGGAGGTCTGGGGGTGCTGGAATTATCCTGTGGGGAATACAAAAGCAGATAACCACACTTTAGGATGGCAAGAGTTCATCTTACATACTTTGGACATGTAGTCAGGAGAGAGCAGTCCCTGGAGAAGGACATCGTGCTTTGTAAAGTGGAGGGGCAGTGAAAAAGAGGAAGGCCCTCAACAAGATGGATGGACGCAGTGGCTGCCACAATGTGTTGAGGCATAGGAACCATTGTGAGTATGGTGTGCTACTGGACAGTGTTTCTTTCTGTTGTACAGAAAACAAAACTCTCTCCTGAATTATCAGCTATAGTACAAAGGTTTGTCATCACCACAGAGGCTCTGAATAATTTTTGTTTCTTAATAGGGTGGTGCTAGGTCAATTTAAGTCTGCAAACCTAGGTGTTAATACTTTACATGAGAACCGGCAATCAGACCAAGAGCAGAGATAGATGTGTTGTTAATGTGAGGTGTTATCTAGTCAAGTCCTGCTCGATGCCCCTGTGGTCAACAGAAAGAAACACTTCCCAGTGCTGTGCCATCCGCACAACTGCTCCTGTATTTGAGCCCCATGTTGAAGTCACTGTGTCATTCCATCTCATTGAAGGGCTTCCTGCTGTTTACAACACTGACCCTCTGCGGTACCAAACATGATGTCCTTTTCCAGGAACTGGCCTCTCCTGCCAGCAGTCCAAAGTAAATGTGACAGTCTCACCATTCTTGCTCCTAAGCACCATTGTAGCTGTAATTCTTCCAAGATAGATTTGTATGTTCTGGCAATCCATAATATTTTTAATATTCTTCACCAGCACTTTCATTCAAATATATAAAGTCGTCTTCTCTCTTTCTAATGCATTGCCCAAATTTCACAATCGTATGAGGCAATTGAAAATGTTATGGTTTGGATCAGGCACACCTTATTCCTCAAGTGACATATTTCCTTTATAACACTTTAAAGAAGTCTTTTTTAAAATCATTTTATTGGGAGTTCATGCAACTCTTATCACAATCCATACATACATCAATTATGTAAAGCACATTTTTACATTCCTTACCCTCATCATTCTCAAAATATTTTCTCTCCACCCTGATCCCCCCTCCCTCATGAATCCTTGATAATTTATAAATTATTATCTTGTCATATCTTACACTGTCCGATAACTCCCTTCACCCACTTTTCTGTTGTCCGTCCCCCAGGGAAGAAGTTAAATGTAGATCCTTGTAATCGGTTCCCCCTTTCTACCCCACTCTCCCTCCACCCTTCCGGTATAGCCGCTCTCAGCACTGGTCCTGAAGGGATCATCCGTCCTGGATTCCCTGTGTTTCCAGTTCCTATCTGTACCAGTATACATCCTTAAAGAGGTCTTTTGCTGAAGATTTGACCAATGCAACTCATTATTTAATTTATTTTTAAAAGTTTTAATGGCATATGTGGTAGTTACATAATCTGTTGTCAATTTGAGAGGATTAAGAGTGAAGGACTGGAGTCTAGCCTGTCAATCAGGTCGTAGCTTGATGACCTCATTTGGAGGCCCTAAGGAGATAAATTGCTTGCTGGAGGTAGGAGACAGGCTCACTCCCTGTGAGACATCTCTGTTGGCAAGACAGTAGGAGTTATGCTAGTGCCCTTTCTCTATTTGTCATTATGCTGCTAATAAATTGTAAGGATTTTTGCTTTCTTTATGCTGATGTTTAATCCTTATCGAAGGTAGTAGTCATTGGTCTTCATCAATAAGTGCTTCAAATCGTCTTCGCTTTCAGGAAGCCAAGGATATATCATCTACATGTTGCAACTGATGTCAAGTTCTTCATAGAGGTCAGTTCTTTTATTACTTGTTCAACATACAGCCGATCAAATAAGGATGGTGAAATGATACAACCTTGGCACATACCTTTTCTGATTTTAAATCACACAATATCCCATTGTTCTGTTCAAATAATTATCTCTTTGTATATATACAGGTTCCAAATCAGCATAATTAAGTGTTTTGAATTCCCACTCTTCACAATGTTATGCATTATTTTGTTATGCTTCAAATAGTCAATGAAACACAGACAGACATTTCTCTGGTATGCTCTGCTTTCAGCCAATATCTAACTAATGTCAGCAATGATCTCTCTCATTTCATATCTTCCTCTGAAGCTGGCTTCACTTTCTGGTGACTCTATGTTACTGTGATAGGTAGGTTTATTGTGCCAACCTGGCCAATAGGAACATGTGGGGTTAATCCAGTCACAGTTTGATTGGAGGGCAAAGAGATAAATGGCTAATTGGAAGGCAAAGAGATAAAAAGCTCTGCAAGGCACTTCTCCCTCTCTCTTGCTCTCTGGTGATCAAAGTGTGCTGGAGCATGCATGCTGCTGATGTAGCTCCTTCTCTGCCTCCACCTGTGAGCTATACTACCTGTTGGCTGGGCCAGGCCAATATGTGGATCCTGTTGCTAGAGCTTGAGGTTCCTTCAAGACCTGCTTTGCCATGCTGCTGGTGCCTACATTGCTTGAACTTGAGGCTGGTGGATTCTATTACCTTGCCTTACTTGCATTCAATATTCCATCCTGGCCTGCTTTGCTAAGCTCCAAAGCTAGACTGTTGGTGACCCACCCTGCTGCTTACTGCCTGTGGGCAGACTCTGCTTGCCTTGCCCAAGGAGGACTCTATTGTCTGCTTCCTTGACCTTGGACCCGGCAGCCCACATGAGTTGATGGACTTCCAGTATAGTAACAGTTCCACAGAAGTGAGTTGAATTGCACCCTTTGCACTGCTGTGTGGACTAACTAGCTGGTATATCCCTTCTTGCTGTATAAACCTATCTATCTATAAAATCAAAAGTGTCCTGGTTTGGTTTCTTTAGAGAACCCTGCCTAACACAGCTACTGTATTGCTGCACCTATTTTGGAGTGATCTTCAGTTATATTTCGCTTGTATGTGACACCAGTGATATTGTTCAATAATTTCTTCCTTCTGTGTGGCTACCTTTCTTGGGAATAGACATGAATATCTATCTCTTCCAGTTGGTTGTCCAGGTAGCCATTTTGCAATTTTTTTTGTCCTAGGTTAATTAGCACCTCCAGAGCTGCATTGTTTGCTGAAAAGGTTCCCCAAAGATTTGGTTGATGTTGAATCATTTCAAGAAGTTGTATATGAGGGAATACCAACCCCCTCCAAAAAAAATCGGAATAAAGCTCTGCTGGGCAGAGATTTTGTAGTACGCATTTTTCCTACTAGGTGAGCATGGAGCAACTCACTCTGAGTTAGTGCACCCAGTAGCATCACCCAGGAACGTACTCTCTGGTGACAGTGAGATTTTGAAGAGGCAGCTCTTCCCCAGTTGGGTTTTAAGAAGTGTCTTCCAATCTGAGGGACTTCTTTCTAGTCTTTTCTGAGTCTTACAGGCTCACTGAAACCTATTTATCATGGGTGATTGTGCTGGAATTTGAAATGCCAGTTGAATAGCTTCCAGCATAATAGTAAGCCACCACAGTAGAACAAATTGACAAATGATTGATGGTATTATTCAATAGTATAAAAACAACAACAAAATCATAATAAACTAGTATGTGCCTTCAAATGTTTCCAGTACCCCCACATAAATGGTCACTATTTATAATCAATGCATTTATAGTCTCTGAATACAATCTAACTGAGGACAGTAGGGGATCATGGGCAGAAACCAATGTGAAATTAAAACCAACCTCAGGAAATCCATATTTGGAATTATTTATTCAATGATTGCTTTCACCACAAGAGGCTCATTTGCCCCTGGGTCTGAAGTATCTGCCCTAGTCTCTTACACTGAACACATGTCCAATAAAGCATTGATGGGATGGATTATTGGAAAAATATGAAATCCAGAATCTTCCATAGTTTTTTTAATTCATTTTATTAGCAGCTCATAAAACTCTTATCACAATCCATACATCCATCCATTGTGTCAAGCACATTTGTACATTTGTTGCCATCAACATTCTCAAAACATTTGCTTTCTGCTTGAGCCCTTGGTATCAGCTCCTCATTCTCCCCCCTCCCTCCCTGCTCCCCCCTCCCTCATGAACCCTTGATAATTTATAAATCATTATTATTTTGTCACATCTTACACTGTCCAATGTCTCCTTTCACCCACTTTTCTGATTTCCATCCCCCAGGGAGGAGGTTATATGCAGATCCTTGTAATCAGCTGCCCTTTTCCACCCCACCCTCCCGGTATCGCCACTCCACTGGTCCTGAAGGGATCATCTGTCCTGGATTCCCTGTGCTTCCAGTTCCTATCTGTACCAGTGTACATCCTCTGGTCTAGCCAGATTTGTAAGGCAGAATTGGGATCATGATAGTGGGGGTGGGTGGGGAGGAAGCATTTAGGAACTAGAGGAAAGTTATATGTTTCATCGTTGATACACTGCACCCTGACTGGCTCGTCTCCTCCCTGAGACTATTCCAGTTGCCTACAAATGGGTCTTGGGTCCCCAACCTGCACTCCCCCTCATTCACAGTGACTTGATTTTTTGTTCTTTGATGCCTGATACCTAATCCCTTTGACACTTCGTGATTACCCAGTTTGGTGTGCTCCTTCCATGTGGGCTTTGTTGCTTCTGAGCTAGATGGCTGCTTGTTTACCTTCAAGCCTTTAAGATACCAGATGCTATATCTTTTGATAGTTGGGCACCATCAGCTTTCTTCACCACATCTGCTTATGCACCCACTGTGTCTTCAGTGATCTTGTTTGGAAGGTGAGCATCATGGAATGCCAGGTTAATTGAGCAAAGTAGTTTTGCATTGAGGGAGTACTTGAGTGGAGGCCCAATGTCCATCTGCTACCTTAATACTAAACCTCTAAACATATGCACGTAGATCTATTTCCCCATCCTCATATATAAATATATTTACATATGTACATGCCTTTATTAAGACCTCTATAAATGCCCTTTGCCTCCTAGTTATTTCCTCTATTTCCTTTTACTTTCCTCTTGTCCCACTCTCATGACTTCATTTGGGTTTCAGTAATTCCTCTTGGTCACATTATCCTTGATCACGCCCTACCAGGCCTCGTACACCCTCCTCACCACTGATTTGGATCACTTGCTATTCCCTTGTCCCTGGGTTTGTTAACCCCACTTCCTTTCCCCCCACCTCCCCATCTCCCCTGTCCCTCCCAGAACAGTCTGTCCGATTGTTTTCTCCTTCAGATTTTCATCCAGCCTATCGTATTTAGACAGACATGCAGAGATAATTACATGCACAAAAACAAGACAGAGCAAAACAAAGCAACAAAAGAAAATAAAACAACAACAAAAAGCCAATGACAACAAGAACAACAACAAAGAAAAGCTTGTAGTTAGTTCAAGGATTGTTTGTTGGCCTTTAGGAGTGTTTTCCGGTCAAATGTGATGGGGTACCAAGCCCTGGCCCCAAAGTCTATTTTTGGTATTCCTTGGGGTCTTCGTTGCTCTGTTCCCCTTGCTGTTTTGTTGCATGCCCTTATTGTTTTGCCTCAGTGTGGTGAGATCAGATCGGGCGGAAATTCCCACACTGTGTCTCCAGTGTTGTCCCCTTTAGGGCTATGGGTCAGTGAGGGATGTCTTGTCTCATTGTGGGGCCGGCAATATGGCCTTCTCTGTGGCTTGACTGCTCTGAGCGGGAATCTCGTCCTCAAGGCTTGGTGGGCCAGGATGTGCTCCACTCTCTCTTGCTCCCCCTTCATTTGCTCCCGTCTGCTCTGACATGCCTCTCTCCCTGAGCTGCAGCTGCAGTGCTGTCCCCACAGAAATAAATTCTTCTGGGTGGAGGAGCAGGTATCCATGTAGTAGTTGGGATTGGGGCCAACCCCTCAGACCTCTCCACTGGGTCCCTACTCCATGGCAGTATGTTTATCAACATCTTGGAGTACCGGGTTGAAGTCTGATCCCTCTTTCCCTGTGGAGATATAAACAATACCCTCCCCTTGGGTGGGTTAATGCCCTGTTCCCCTGCTACCCCCTTTTTTTTTTTGGCTTTTCCCCTCCACCTTTTCAGTTGGCTACCATATGCATCCCTGGATTTGCTCTGGCCCCTGATATACTACCTGGTCCTCACCCCAGGAATGTTTGTATACAGTAGCTTTTTCCCTATGCCCCATTTGAATTTTTTTAAGCTTATCTCAGTGGACTCATGTTGTACTTGTTCTTTTGTGCTTGGCTTACTTCGCTTAGCATAATATCCTCCAGTTCTTCCCATGCAACGATGTGCTTCATGTATTCATTGCTGCTTTTTAGGGATGTGTAGTACTCCATTATATGGATGTACCACGGGTATTTTTACTCCATTCGTCAGCTGATGGAAATTTGGGTTGTTTCCAACTCCTTTCAGTTGTGAACTGCGCTGTGATGAACATTGGAGCACAGATGTCTGGCTGTGGTTTGTTTCGTACCTCTTCTGGTATATACCCAGTAGGGCAATTGCTGGGTCATATGGTAGCTCGATTTCCAGTTCTATTTCCATAGTGGCTGTACATACCTACTGGTCCACCAGCAGTGGATGAGAGTTCCTGTCTCACCACAGCCCCTCCAACACTTGTTGCTTTCTGAATTTTTTGAATTGGGCTATTTTTGAGGGTGTTAGGTGATATCTCGTTGTAGTTTTAATTTGCATTTCTCTTATGGCTAAAGATCGGGAACATTTTTTCATATGTTTGTTGGCCATTCAGATTTCTGCCTCTGTGAAACTTCTCTTCAGGCCCTTTGCCCACCTCCTCAGTAAGCAGTTAGTTTTTTTCTCTTTGGAAGCTGGAAGAGCATTGTAGGTTTTTGTAATAGTTTTAATTACAAAAATGTTGTTGTTGTTGAAACTATACACAGCAAAACATGCACCGATTCGACCAGTTCTATAAGTAGAATTCAGTGACACTGATAACAGCCTTCAAGTTGTACAAACATTCTCACTTTCCTTTTCTGAGTTATTCTGTCCGCAGTAGTAAATGCAGTGACCCTAAAGTTCCTATCTAATAAGAGTACTAGGTGGTAGTGAAGCCAAGATGAAGAAGTCTTCCTAGAGCAGCCCAGTCATTCAATTTATAAGGATAACTTCCAATTTGTCCACAAATCGTTTATGTTTAAATGGTGCTTCTGATGTATCTGAACAATTTCTTCTCTTTCCATTGTTACACTTTCCCTGCACCTTTTCATCGATACCTTCTTTCCAAAAAACACTGATTATTTGTTTAGTAAACTTATACACAGTAGGAGGAAGGCAACCACCAACCTAATCCCTCCCAAATGGTCACATGATTCCTGTTACCTAGGTCAGATGACTGAGGTTTGACTAACTTGAAAAGGGGGGTGGGGGCGGAGCAGTAAGGTAAGCAGCAAGCGACCTAGGTGACCATGGTGAAAAAAGCCATGCCAGTGGGTAGTGCTCTCCAAGGAGGCTCTGGCAGGATGCATTTGACACAGCGAGGCTGCGGGGCACAAAACCGGGATGACAGTTCCTACAATGAGATAAATGAAGACACCCACGAGGGAGAGAACAACAATGACTCCTTCCCAGGGTGGCTTTAGCCTGCCCACTGGCCAGGAAGAGCGCCTGACTAATTGCATCTCAGCCTGTCTCTATATGGCACCATTTGTTTATTGAAGGTCTCCTTCTGTGTCCTGAACAAATTGACCCATTTGCTTCACTTTGTGCATTTAATTTTCATCTGTACGTTTGCAAAATACCCCATCGGTGTTCATTATGGTAAATTAATATTAGTGTTTCTGTAAGACAACCATCAGTCCTCATTTCCACTAACTCTTTCTCACCTCTCCCCCCGTCCCTTGACTAATAGATATCATTTCAACAGTTTGACTAACTGCCGTGTTATAGAAAAGGCAGTAATTTATACTGATGTAATGGCCGTGAGAAAAATCATTTGTGTGCTGATTTTATAAATTAGGGTAGAAATGTGAGTGCCTCTGAAAAATAAAGTGCTACCGCATGGATTCCACTGTTGCTAATGCTTCATACCTTTCTGCTTCATTAAACCAATTTCACGGGGAGATGAGTTAGAGGAAGAAGCTGTGCTGCTTATGAGATACAACAATGGTTTATTGAAAGAAATGGGGCTAAGATTAAATTATGCGCTACTCAAGAAATATGGAAATACAAAAACATTCAGGCTTCTAGATGGCAATTCAAAAATATGATAAGTTCGCTCTTTCATACCCCACAAACTAGCTCATCTTCATTTCATAAAACTGAATTTGCTTGCTACTAATTAATATTCAAGGGTTTCTTGAAAACTCCCCTTATGGGTGGGAGAACTCACGAACAAGCTGATCCCATTTCCATTTTGAAATCACATCCACTCAGAGCGTCATTTTTTATCTATTCTGATAGAGTGGAGATGTTTTAAGTGCCTCCTCAATTGTTTGCTCCTTCTTGAGCGTAAACACCAAAGTTAAATAAAAAGCGACGGGCAAGATGTAGGCACGTGGCAGAGAGCAGTGGGGCCATTCACTGGCAGTTGGCAACTGGGAAACCTCACTAGTTGTTATGTTGCCTGTTTCCTCATTTCAGGTAAGAGCATTATCAGCTGAATGCAGGTTTCTTGTGGCCAGCTTGTGCCTAGTTTTTAATAATGTCCTCAACTGGAGTGGAGACAACTGACAAATAAAGCATCGGTTGGCATGCCCTTATAAGCAGGTACCAAAGAATTGGGATGGAGCCATTTCCACGGTTCGTCTAAATTGCCTACCCGTTCCCCGATTCTGGTGAACTTGAAGTTTTCACTTTCTAGCAACTAAACCCTATTTGTTCCCTGAATTGTGAGGAATGTAAACACAAAGGGATTCATTCATTAAATAAGAGGCTTATGAATACTTGGTGGGTTTTTTTTTTTTTTTGGTACATGCAGAATTTCAAAGTGCAGCTGAGGAGCTGCCATTTCCCTCCCCGCCTCACAATGAGATCTCTGTGTATATGTGACCCAAGTCCTGGGGTTGAGTCCAGCTCTCAGATTAGCACAGAAAACACGTACAGACACGACTTTCAACCCACCCCCTCCCACGAGTGAGAAAAGAAGTTCCAAAACGTGTTCCTCTAAAACGGGAGGAAAAGATTTTGAGATGAGAATCCCTAGAAGAGCCAGGGACCATATTTCCACTCAAATGGGAAGTTCATTGATAGGGGGCCTGCTGTTACCATCTGGGAATTTCTGGGTTCAACAGACTTGGATCAAACAGCTAACATTGTACATTTGCAATTATAACAAACGCTTTTCATCTCACTACCATAGAGGGGATTACAATTCTCCTCCAAGGATCATGATTGCTATTAGCTGATATGTATTTCTACCCTCAGTCAGAAGGGAAAGCATGCAGCATTATGGCCCTGGGTCTGTTTACAGTTTGTAACACCCGTGCCGTGGTTCTGTGAGTGACGCAAATCATATAACTAGCTCAAAAATACAGCAGGAACTTAAAGAAAATAAAATTTTAGAGAAATATCAGCAGTTGGCTTAGATACTTCTTCAACTTGGCCTTCAAGTAACTGGTCACCTTCAGCTTTAACGTCCTGGTTCATCAAAATGAGATCTCTGAAAGCTTGCGAGCTTTAAGCTAAAGCAGTTTCCTTATGCCTACCTGTTTAGCTCTACTTTTCCCAGCTAAATTTTTAAGAACCATAAAAACTGCCACTTAGCATTGACAAGGTACGTCCATTAGCACTAGAGGGGTGGTGCTCCAACTTGGTGCCACACAGGCGTCACCCAAAGAACTGGATAGACAGCTAGTTAACTAGCTAGCTAGCCAGATGTGTGTGTAACCTATCCCACTGGAAATTTTGGTTTTGTTGATTCGGGATGGCCAAATCCATGTCTGAAATTTTTAGGAAGAGGTGAGACCCTGGTGATTTTAAAGTGCAGGCAAGCTTGAGAACTACTGTGTCAATGAGTCCTGTTAGTCCCTTTCTGTTAAAGATTCTTCTTGCTTGGTCTCCCCACTTTGTATCCCAACTGCTTCCCTGCTCTAGACTTACCATCAGCACTCTCTGAAGACATTCTGTTTCTCTTGGGGATGGCACCCTGGCTAGACTCACTCAAGCCCCACCTGTGCCAACTCTTCAGCCCTGGGATCTTTCAGGGCCCCTACCTACCATCAGAGCTATGCAAATCCTTAGCTACATGTTCTACCTGGGTCTTCTTTACGCACCTGGGTCTGAGTCAACCGTTGATTCTTTTCTGGAGCCTTTGCAATGTGTTGCCAGGTGAGGGCAATTTTACAGTATAAAAGTCACTTCCGTGTCAAGAGGCTTTTATTGTAATGACAGAGACTTCACAGCCTCTATGGCCTCACTTGTTTCAAAGTAACACTCCAAGTTGAGAAGTAGCTGTACTTGAAGCTGACACTGCACTCGGACTGCGGTTCATAAGGTTGCCATTCATTCCCAGGTTCGAACTGGTGAATGTGCAGAGGGATTTGGAAACTGAAACATAAGGAGAACCACTCTGAAGCCACCCAAATGAATTCTAAATCCAAATACAGAAAGGATATCTGGTGTGATTGTGTACATCTTGGCTAGTTTTTTCACAAATTTCTGTCTTAAGGTAGATTTCCCTGGGTGACATCAATGACCATTTGTGTGCGTTGAAGTCGTCTGAAGTCGTCGGTTGGTCATGAACTTCCTGGTTCCGATAGTCACTGTGTCATTCATGATGGCAGAGGACGCTCAAGCTGCCCGAGACAAAAAGCAGGTCTTTGTTTTTGTTGTCCTGTGTTCTCTTGATTATGAGGCAACTGTAAAGAGCATGGTCTACCTTAGTTGGCAAGTGACATCTTTTTTTTTAGGGGATAATGTAAAACCTTCAAAAATATTTCTTCTCAAAAAAAATATATTTCTTCTCATATTGTTTGCATATAATTTCAGAAGGTTCCAAGAACCTTGAGACTAAAAATTTTATTGATGGACAGGGTCCCAGAATCCTAGAGAAAAACACTGGGGCCATTGACATTATGGTAATAACAATCACAGACATTTGCCTTGTGCCTTATGGTGAAGAACACTTTTTTAAAAATTATTTTATTGGGGGCTCTTACAGCTCTTATCATAATCCATACAGACCTCCATTGTGTCAAGCACATTTGTACATTTGTTGCCATCATCATTCTCAAAACATTTGCTTTCTACTCGAGCCCTTAGTATCAGCTCCTCTCCCCCCCCCTTCTCTACCATCCCTCTGTCATAAACCCTTGATAATTTATAAACTATTATTATTTTGTCATTTCTAACACTGACCGGTGTCTCCTTTCACCCACTTTTCTGTTGTCTGTATCCCTGGGGTGGGGAGTGTTATATGTTGATCATTGTGATTAGTTCCCCCTTTCTCCCAGCAACCTTCCCCTTGCCCTCCTGGTATCACTGCTCTCATTTTGTTGCTGAGGGTTTTATCTGTCCTGGATTCTCTGTGTACATACTCTGATCTAACTGGATTTATAAGGTAGAATTTGGGTCATGACAGTGGGTGGGTGGGTGGGGAGCATTAAAGAACTAGATACACTGAGGTAGGGGATGGACTTTGGGCCTCTGTTCATACCCTCTCTCAGTACAAGAACACTTTGTTGTAACAAATTGGCATTCTGTGATGCTCACCCTCCTGGTACGATCACTGAAGTAAAATGGGTGCATAAGCAAATGTGAAGAAAGTGGATGGTGCCCAGCTATTAGAAGGTACAGTATCTGGGGTCTTAAAGGCTTGAAGGTAAACAAGTAGCCATCTAGCAGAGAAGCAACAAGCCAACAGGGAAGCAGCACACCAACCTGTGCAATCACGAGGTGTCATCAGGACCGGGTAACAGGCATCAGAAGACCTATAACAAACAAACAAAAACATATTGTTGAGAATGAGGGGGGGTGAGCAGAGACCAAAAGCCCATGTGTAGACAATGGCACATCCCCCCACAGAGGGTACACAGGGAAGGTATGAGTCAACCAGGGTGCAGTAAAGCACCCATGAAACACACAATTTTCCTCTGGCTCCTTGAGGTTTCCTTACCCCCACTATCATGATCCCAGTGCTGCTTATCAATTCAGACCAGACTGGAGGTATAGATAAGAAATGCGAGCTTCCTCACCACCCCCACTATACTGACCCCAGTCCTGCCTTTCACTGCTGGGGCATGTACAATGGTACAGACAAGCAATAGCAGCTCAGGACACATGGAGTCCAGGAACAGGAGTGGGAATAGTGATACCAGAAAGGTAGGGGGAAGAGGAGGAGAGGAAGGAGGAACCAATATAAATTACTGATACATAAACACACACAACCCTCCAGGGGGAAGGACAACAGAAACTATGGGGAAAGGGAGACAGTGGTCAGTGTGAGAGATATGAAAATAATAATAATTTATCAAGTGGTCATGAGGGTGGGGTGGGGAGGGAAAAAAGAGGATCTGATACCAAGGGCTTAATAGAAAGTAAATTCTAGAAAAGAATGATGGCAACATATGTACAAAATGCTTGATGAAATCGATGTATGGATTGTAATAAGAGTTGTAAGAGCCCCCAATAAAATGATCTTATAATAAATAAATAAATAAACAAACAAGGAATAACCCCCCCAAAAAAGAAAGTTGTGTGTTTTGTTGGTGCTATACTGCACCCTGACTGACTCGTCTCTCCCTTGTGACTTTTCTGTAAGGGGCTGTCATATTGTCTAAAGATGGGCTTTGGGTCTCCACTCCACACACCCCCTCATTCCCATTGATATGTTTTTTTTGTTTGTTCTGGATCTTTGATGCCTGATACCTGGTCCCATTGATACCTCATGATCACACAGGTTGGTGTGCTTCTTCCATTTGGGCTTTGTTGCTTCTGAGCTAGGTGGCCGCTTGTTTATTTTCAAGCCTTTAAGACTCCAGAAACTATATCCCTTGACAGCCGGGTACCATCAGCTTTCTTCACCACGTTTGCTTATGCACCCATTTTGCCCTCAGTGATTGTGTTGGGATGGTGAGCATCACAGAATGCATGATTATTAGAACAAAGTGTTTTTGCATTGAGGGAATACTTGAGTAGAAGCCCAATGTCTGCCTGCTACCTTAATGCTTAGCATATAAATATATGTACATAGATACATTTCCCTATTGTTATATATAAATATATTTACATATGTACATGCCTGTATTTAGACCTCTATAAATGCCCTTTGCCTCCTAGTTCTTTCCTATATTTCCTTTTATTTCCTCTTGTCCCACTATCATGTTCAGCCTTCATTTGGGTTTCAGTAATTCCTCTCGGCTACATTGCCCTTGATCAAGCCCCACCAGGCACTCTTGCCATTGATTTTAGATCACTTGTTCTTCCCTTGTCCCTGGGTTGGTTGACACCCCCTTTCCTTTCCCCTGCCTCCCCCTCTCCCTTGTTCCCTTGGAACCATCAGTCCCATTGTTTTCTCCTCGGGATTGTTTATCCCACCTATCTTATCTAGATAGACAAGGAGAGACAATAATGAGCCCCCAAACAAGCCAGAACAAAACAAAAATGGAAAAGCCTATAAATAGTTCCAGTTCTGTTTTTTGACCTTTAGGAATGTTTTCCAGTAAAGTCTGATGGGGTGCCAGCCTAGCCCCAAAGTGTATTTTTGGTATTCCTGGGGACTTCATTGCTTTTCTGCCCTTGCTGCTCTGTTGCACAGCCTTGGCATTTCACCCCAGTGTGGTAGGGTCAGATTGAGCACAATTCCCGCACCATGTCTCCAGTGTTGTCCCCCATAGCGCTGTGGGTCAGTGAGGGATGTCATGTCTCGTGGTGGAACCTGCCCTATGGCCCTCTCTGTGCATTGGCTACTCTGAGCAGGAATATTGTCCTCTGGGCTTTGTGGGCCAGGATGTGTTCCACTCTCTCTCCTTTCCTGAGAGGGAAATTTATAGTACTAAATGGTTACATTATTTTAGAGTAATGGTCTCAAATTAACAATCTAAATTTCTACCTCAAGAAAATAGAAAAAGAGCAAAATAAAATCAGAGCAAGCTAAAGGAAGGAAGTGATGAGAGCAGAAACCAATGAAACTGACAAGAGGAAGATGATTAAATCAATGAGGCAAAGCCACGGCTCTTTGAAGGAGGGAATCAATTGGTATACATAAAAACTGGTTAAACAAAATGTTTTAAAAACTCCTAGAATTAATAAATGAATTTGTCATGGTCACAAGTAAAGTTCAACACATAAACATCAATCTCATTTTCCCTATGCCAACAACAGTAAACATGAACTTACAGTAAAGATGACAAAGATAAAATGAGAAACCACAGTGAACAGAGTCAGAAATGAAATAAGAGTATCAATCTAGATCCTGTATCCATGAAAAGGAAAATAAGAGCACACTACAAATAGCTTCAGACTTATAAATTGGCAATTTAGAAGAAATAGACTGATTCCTTGAAAGCTATGAATTTCTCAAACTAATCCCAGATGACTTAGACAACCTGAATGGTCCTATGACAACTATGCAATTGAAAAGTCTTCAAAAGGAAAACTTCAGGCTCCGATGATTTCACTGGAAATTCCCACAAACTGTTTAAAGAAGAATTAACACCAATTGAACACAATTGCTTCAGAAAATAGAAGACTAAAAAACATGTCTTCATATTATATGATGAATATTACTCCTGCAGTTCAATATCGGTCATAATTTTAATTTTAAAAGTCCTCAACTAATACTAGCATCTCAAATATGACAATGTCTCAAAAAATTAAATACCATGGCTAAATGAGCTTTATCTCAGGGATGCAAAGCTGGTTCAGTATTTAAAAATCTATGTAATCTATCATATTAACAGGTTGAAGAAGAAATATCATGAGGTCATATCAATTGATTCATAAAAAGCATTAGATAAAATTCAACATCCATTTGTGTTTAAAAAACAAAATACTTCTCAGAAATTAGGAACAAAGTGAGACTATCTCATCTTGATAAAGACCATTAAAAATATCTATAATTAATATATTACTCAATGGTAAAAAGCTGAGTGGTTTTTCCACCTAAGATCCAAAACAAAGCAATGATTTGTTTGCACAACATCTGCTTTAGCCACTCTTAAGAGGGTAATGGAAGTTCTAGTCCTGCAATGAGACAAGAAAAGTGGGTGGGGCTGGCATATGGCTTTGACATTTTGCCCCTGTTTGTAGATGACATGACAGCATACACAGAAAATGACTTTAATACAAAGCAAAAAGCCTCCTAGAACTATAAAAGTCAAGGTCACAGGTAAAGACCAGCACATAAATATCAACCACATTTTCCCTATGCCAACAATGAACATGTGGAAATCAAAATTAAAAATGCAACAACCTCTACATTTGCTTCACAAAAAATGAAGCACGAAGGTGCAAATCTAACAAGCCATGTATTGTACTTGTAAGCTTAACATTTTTTAATACTGATGGGAAAAACAAACAAAACAAAAAATGCACCTAAATAAATGAAAGGACTTACTATGTTCATAGATTTGAACATTCAACACAGTAAAGATGTTGATTCTCTCCAAACTAATCAATAGGTTTCATGTAATTCTTATCAAAATGTCAATAAGGATATTTATAAACATTCAAATTTATTCTTACACTTAAATGGAAAGGATTGGATTCTGGAATAGCTAAAACAAAGAAGAATAAAGTGGTAGGAATCACTCTACTTCATAATAAGGCTTACTATATAGCTATGAGGAGCTCAAATGGTGCTGTCAGTTTACCAGTTCAACCACACCAGCCACACCGTGGGAGAAAGATGAGGCCGTCAGATCGTGTAAAGATTTACAGTCTTCAAAAGCCTCAAATGCATTTGCATGTTCCCCACTTGGATTAAGCCTTTGGTGAGTCTCCTCTGATCTTTGACCAAGGATGTGAATAGCCTTGCTATCAAGGCAGAGTGCATTGGAAGTGGACTGATGTAGAGGTAGTTAGGTTAAAATTTTATACTTTATCATTTGTTCTTCATTTTTGACTCACTTTAATTTGTTCCCGTTTTTATTATTTCCTGTAACCTTCTCAACTGAGGTTTTCTGTGTTTTTATTTTATTATTGAGTATTTTTGTTATTGTTTTTGCTTGTCTCTATATGAAATCCAGGATAGGTAAATCTATAGAGACTAACTGGATTACTAGTTTCTTGGCTTTATAGCAGAGGAGGAGGGGGCGGGGGAAATGAGGAGCTAAGAACAAGTACGTGGAAGAATGTGCTCTAAAATTTATTGTAGTGATGAGTACACAACAATTTTTAATATGTTTAAACTATTGAACTACATGATATGTGAATTCTGTGTCAGTGAAAATTAAAATTATTTCAATGTACAGCCTTGGAAACCCTACATAAGGTTGTTATGAGTTGGACTTGCCTCGATGGCAGTGGAATGGAACAAAAGTAACCAAAACAATTTGATATTGGAGGAGGAACAGACACAGATCAATGGGACAGAACAGATATGCCAGAGTTAAATCAACACTAGTACTCAACTGATTTTTGACAAAGATACAAAGCCAAATTAATTAAGAAACTAGTCTTTTGAACAAATGATGCTGGAGAAATTGGACA
Source organism: Echinops telfairi (assembly GCF_000313985.2). Classification (NCBI taxonomy): domain Eukaryota; kingdom Metazoa; phylum Chordata; class Mammalia; order Afrosoricida; family Tenrecidae; genus Echinops; species Echinops telfairi. Next base: position 4,865,867 of record NW_022103917.1, read on the forward strand.
TCCATGGGCAAAAACCACAATCTCAACCTCACACTTTATGGGGGGGGGGGGGCGAGTAATTCAGAATGGATCCTAGACTTACATAAATGTAGAATGTATGACTGTGTGTGCAGCCTTTGTAATTCCTATAAAATGATTGGGTGGGAGCATGCAAATAAGGTGTTGAGGACTCTAACTCAAGTATTGGTCAGTTTTGCCATTACACTGCATATAAAAGTGACCCATAAAAGGGCACTAACCCACCTATGGGGAGTGTATTGTTTATGTCTCCACAGAGGAGTGAACTAAGAGAGAGGACTGCAGGCCAGCTGCAATCCCAACTATGTGGATTCCCTCCCCATAAGAATACACTACAGTGGACAGCATTGAAGATACAGCCTGGGAAGAGAGGCGGGTCTGCTCAGACCACATGGGAGCAAACTAAGAGGGAAGGAGAGAGAGAGACTGGACCACTCCTGGCCCACCAAGCCCCAAGGATTACATTCCTGCTCAGAGCAGTCAATGTAGAGCAAGGACCATAGGATCAGCCCCACCATGAGAGATGGCGAACCCTCACTGACTCACAGTGCTATGGAGGACAGCACTGGAGACACACACAACAGGGCGAAACACGAAGGGAAACACGAGTGCAACAGAGCAGCAAGGGGAACAAAGTAATGAATTCCTTGAGGAATCCCCAAAATAGAGTTCAGGGATAGAGCTTGGCACCTCATCAGACTCTATCAGAAAACATTCATAAGGGTCCACAGAAAGACCTGGAACTATTTTTAGGCCCCTCCTCCTCCTCATTTTCCTTTTCTTCTTCTTCTTCTTTGTCTTCTTCTCTTTCTTCCTCTTTTTTCTTTGTCCCATATCTATCTATATAAGATAGGCAGGGTAAACAATCCTGAGGAGAAAACAAGAGGACTAATGGTTCCAGGGGGACATGGGAGAGGGGGAGGTGAGGGAAAGGAAGGGGGGAGCCAACAGATCCAGCAACAAGGGAACAACAAGTGATCTAAAATTGATGGTGAGGAGGATATAGAATGCCTGGTGGGGCTTGATCAAGGTAAATGTAGCCGAGAGGAATTACTGAGAGCTGAATGAATGTCAAACATGAAAGTGGGACAAGAGGAAAATAAAAGGAAATAGAGGCAAGAACTAGGAAGCAAAGACATTTATAGAGGTATACATACAGGCACATACATATATAAATATATTTATATATAACGATAGGGATATAGGTCTATATACATGTATTTATATATTAAGTATGAAGGTAGCAGACGGACATTGGGCTCTACTCAAGTACTCCCTCAATTCAAGAGCACTTTGCTATAATAACCTGGCATTCTGTGATGTTCACCTTTCCCGACATGATCGCTGAAGACAAAATGGGTGCATAAGCAAATGTGGTGATGAAAGCTGATGGTGTCTGGCTATTAAAAGATATAGCGTCTGGGGACTTAAAGGCTTCAAGATAAACAAGCGGCTATCTATCTGAGAAGCAACAAAGTCCACATGGGGGAAGCACACCAGCCTATGTGATCATGAGGTATCAATGGGGTCAGGTATCAGGCATCAAAGACCCAGAACAAAAAATCATATCAATGGGAATGAGGGGGAGTGCGAAGTGGAGACCCCAAACAAAGCCCATCTGCAGACAACTGGACACCCCCTTACAGAAGGGTCACAAGGAAGAGATGAGCCAGCCAGGGTACAGTATAGCACTGACAAAACATACAACATTTCTCTAGTTTTTTAATGCCCCCCGCCCCGACTATCATGACTCCAGTTCTACCTTACAAGTCTGGCTAGCACAGAGCATGTACATGGGTACAGATAAGAGCTCTTGATACACAGAACCCAGGACAGATAAACCCCCAGGAATAGTAATGGGAGAAGCGATACTATGAGGATAGGGGGAGGGAGAGGGGAAAAAGGGAAAACAGATCTCAATGATTGACATATAATACCCTGTCCCTAGGGTGACTAACAACAGAAATGCTGATGAAAGGAAACAGCAGACAGTGTAATATATGGAAATAATAACAATTTATGATTTATCAAAAGTTTATGAGGAGGGAGGGTGGGGGGGTGAGAAAAAAAGAGGAGGTGATATCAAGGGCTCAAGTAGAAAGAAAATATTTTGAAAATGATGATGGCAACATATGTACAAATGTGCTTGATACAATGGATGTATAGATTCTCATAAGAGTGGTAGGAGGTACCAATAAAATGATTTTTTTTTAAAAAGTGAGCCATATCAGAAGCAAGTCCAGGAGAATCCCATGACCATCAAGAATGATGTCAAGGAGTCTATGTAGAAAAAGGATGTGTTTGTAAACCGATTGCGGTAGCAATTGCACAATTTTAATTATGTGATTAAGTATGGAATAATAATGATATTGTATGAAATCCCAAATAAATAATTTTTTAAAAGAAAAAACCATCATCATAATGCATGTGAAATGCCGGTCTGCAGTATAGCAGAGACCATCGCACTGAGACCATGAGACAGAGCAGAGAAACCATTCTGAGACCATAAAGCAGAGTGGCAGACAGGTTTACTGGCCCACAGAATAAGGCAAAGGCAAAGAGACTGTGTCACTGAGAGTTCAAGGATCAGAGAGAGAGAGATGCCTGCTAATATTGCTGAAAAGAAGAAGTGGGGACAAAATAACTGTATCCCTAACATTTTGTAATCTGTGTAGCTTCCCGAAACTTTACAATCATGAGTATTGTCTGTGAGTTCTGTGTGACCACGGCAATGCATTGTTTAATCCAGCAGGGAAGCACAGTGCCATGGGAGAGATGGCTGGTGTCATATTGGGTAAAGAAGGCAGGCAGGTGGAGGGAGGCACATCTAACCTCGGCCTCATCGGAATCATATTCGTGCAGGTGTGCTGTTGGATTCTCCTTCTCACTAGTGAAGCCAAAGGAGATCAGGTATGGCCCCTACACCATTGCCTCAGAGATGTTCAAGAAAAAAAGCACAAGAGATAATCATGGACAAGGGGGTTGGGGACTTGACAAGAAGCAAAATCCATAAGAGAAATTCTTGGAAAATTGAACTTCATCAAAATGATAAACTTTTGAAAAAAAATGATAAACTTTTGTTCTGAAAATGTTGTGAGCTAATTTAAATATAAGTTTTATTTAAAAAATACTAGCATGACCAAATGTTTCCACGTATACCAAACCTGGTTTGCATGGTGTCATTTAACTGGAAGGATGAGTACACTGGTTAACTTTGCCTGGAAGCCTAGCCGACTAAGTGTGCTATTGTTGTTCCTGAGTCACTTCCAGGGCATGTGTTTCCTGTGTCTCTGACTTCTAAAGAGTAAGTCAGCCGGAAACAACATGTAATGAACCTGCACGCAGAATGCAGGCTTTGGATAAAGCAGCATATTGGAGCAAAACTAAATAAAGGACTTCACACCAGCCTCGTTTTCGTAATTCTTCCCAAGATTTGGTTGAGCTTTCAAACACATAGATAAAAATGGGCCTGAGCTTTTAAAAATCCACTAAGAAGAAGAATGAACTGACTTTGATTTCAGCAACATTCAAACAACGTCCTGCCCCAACTGCGCTCACGGAGGAGATAGACATGCCAGAGCAGAAACCCATGGCTCAGCGAAGACGGAGTCAACTGCAATGGCCCTTGAAAGCCTTCAGCTCAAAAAGTTTTTAATTTCTCCACCCTGAGAGGCACTTTGACTTAAGAGGACTTTTTAGCTGTTCATGCTCACTAATACATCTGAGAAGGCTTCAACAAGTTCAAGGAAAATTGCATTCTCTTTGCCATGAACATTAATGAAGGCCCCTCATATACATAAGGGGAGGGGCAGTGTGAGACATGACTCCAAACAAAGCCATGGTCTGGGCGCTTTCACTCAAACACTCACTGGCATCGAGCCCATTCGGACCCATAGTTGTTCTGAAGTAACACAGATTGCACTGACTAGCTAGCAGGCGTGTTCACTCTTATTCTTACCGAATCTTCATCACCATCTTGAAAGAGAGTAGCAGCAAGGAGGAAAATGCCAAACTCGTAGAAGGGCCTTCACGTCTCTTAGAAAATGACTCTCCGTACCACTCTGCTCTACTTATGCACTTTATGTCTTAAACCAGTGGTTCTCAACCTGTGGGTCATGATCCCTTTGGGGGTCAAATGACCCTTTCACGGGGTTGCCTGATTCATAACAGTAGCAAAATGACAATGATGAAGTAGCAACGAAAATAATTTTATGGTTGGGGGGGTCTCCACAACTTGAGGAACTGTATGAAAGCGTCACAGCATTAGGAAAGTTGAGAAGCACTGTCTTAGACTAATGCTATCCGGTTAAAATCATTAGTCCCATTTTACAGATGAGTTCACTGAGGCTCAGAGAGTGAAGGGACTTATTAGTAACTCTTCTAGGCTCAGTTCCATACAGTTTAGACTCAGATTTTCTCTAGTGTACCCAGTAGTACAAATATTTCTCAGTAGAAATATGTCCAGTTAAAGAGATGGCTGAACTGCCTTGTCACCCACCAAGGGAGGGCAGCCAATACTGGGGGTGGTCCTAAGAAGCCAGTGACAGGACTTGTGTTCAATCTAAAACAAGGAAATCGGGGTAGAGATGGGCAGAGACTCAAGGGGCTGAGGAAAGAGGGACTAGAACCCAGGGTCCTAAGCAGCAAATCTGGTGTTTGAGGCAAGAGACAGGAAACCAGCCTGGGCTTCAATGGAAGCTCTTAGCACAGGGGAGGGGCAGCCATGCACACAAAAGGTCCCCTGGCTGGTGTACTCCCAGCCCTTGACCTCAGGCCTCTTGCTCCATCCATCTCTGTGGCTGCCAAGGGGGCTGGCCGGGGGCCAGGGTAAGGCTTCTAACTGAAACCGGAGAGGTGGTGGGAGAAAAATGTGGTGCCTTCTAAATTTCTGTGCCCCAGTGACCCCACCCTAGCCAGGGCTCTGGAAAGAACAGAGCATAATGTTGGGCTGGGACGGGAGGTGACAGAAGTCTGAGGAGGACTGACGGGAAGAATAGGGAGAGGTCAGGGGCCATCAGTCACAGTGCAGGATGGATTGAGTTCACCAAAAGAAAGTTTTAGTAACTGGAAGGCATTTCAGAGTTCAAGATCTTAGAAGAGAGGGGGGCAATTGCAAGAAATAGCTGTGGTTGCTGAAGTCGATGGGAGGCAAGGTCAACATGGTCAATACGGAGTTACTGTTGCTGTTAGGTGCCATTGAGTTGTTTTCAACCCAGAGGGCCCCTATGCACAGCACTGCTCAGTCCTGCACCGATGGCATGGAGGCGATTATTTGATTCCACATGTTTTTACTGAGCATCTACCATGTGTCAAGCACCATGTTGGGACCTTGTAATACAGTTGCGAATCAGACACAGTTTCCAACCATCTTTGAATGTTGGAGGTAAGCGGGGAGAGGGGAGAAAGCAGACAAATCCGGGATTTTGTGAAGGTACTCCAGAGCTGATTGAGCTGCTTCTAGGCATGGCTTGAGAAACTTTCCCTTAACAGAGCTCCCCTCGTCTTCTGACAAGAGAAATAACATGAGTGTACTCATGCAAGTACAAGCAAGTGCTTTAGAAACATGGAAGAAGAGAGGATTCATTCTGATTTCTGAGAGAGAGTGTAGAAGGAATATTCAGTAAAGGCTTGCTCTAGGAAAGCAACAGCATGTGAAGATGAACAGGGTTTCATAAGATGGGATGAGAGTTTTGGACAGAGGAGCATCATGAAAGTTTGTAAAATACACAGAAGCAGAAGAGCACAGAAAACATTTGAGGAATGTTGGGTAAGCATCGGACTCTTAACAACAAGGGCATTAATTCAAACCCACCAGTTTCTCTGTAGGAGAAAAATGAGAATGTGTGCTCCCATAAAGATTTACAGTCTCAAAAACCCCATGTAGGGTCACTATGAATAGGAAGTGAACACTTGAGTGTTGTGTTGTTTTATGTTTGTTTGTGGCATGGTGACAACTGAAGTTGCATCGGAAAAATATGTTGAGGAAAAGGGAAATTTGTGTGCACTGATTGGGGCTAGATATGAAAGGTTGCACCTGCAGTTGGAGGATTGAGAACCTTGAATTACCCTTGAATTACAGGTTTTCTAGTTCTGTCTGGATCCTATACGTAACAAAGACCCAAGTTGAACTTTTAAGTTCAACTTATGCAAATAAACACAACATTAGAATTTCCATTTCAATCACTTGTGAATGTACAACTCAGTGACAGTAATTACATTCTTCCTCTTTTGCAACCAGCACAACTGTCTCTTTCCAAATGATTTCCAAAGAGAAAGTCAATATTCCTTAAGCAATAAGTCCTCATTGCCCACCCCTATGCCCTTGCACCCCCACGCCCACCGCTCATCCCTGGTAGCTACTAATAAACTTTGGGCTCTGTGCACTGGCCTATTGTAGATATTCCATGTAGGATTCTATAATATTTGGCCTCTTGTGTCTGACTTATTTAATTCTGTATGTTCTATAGGTTCATCCACGTCAAAGTATATATCAGAACTTCATTTCTCTTTACGAATGAATAACATTCCATTATATGGATACACCAAACTTTGTGTATGGCATCATCTGGACAGACAATGGGTTTCAACCATTTGCTATCATGAATAATGAATGGTGCATTGAATACCGCCAATGTTAGACTATCTGTTTAAGTCTCTGCTTTCCATTCTTTTGGGGTAAATGACCATGGAACTTGTGTTATTTTTGGTAACGCTACGTTTAACATTTGAAGAACTGCCAAATTGTTTACCGTAGCAGTTACACCTTTTACATTCCCACCAGTAAGAGATACGGGTTCAGATTTCTTCATATTCTCACTAATACTTGCTATTTTCCATTTGGTTTTAGATATGAGGGGGCTTCTAAGTTGGTAGAAAAAATCCATTATATTTTAATTCTATTTTTTCCAACATTTGAAAAACCCTTCATTCATACATACATACATACATACATACAAGATACATACATACATACATACATACATACATACCAACAAGATCACTTTAAAGTGCTACAGAGAAAAGATGGCACTCTGAGGACTAAAGTGAGCCTGACTCAAGCCATGGTATTTTCAATGACTTCATATGCATGTGAATGTTGTACAATGAACAAGGAAGATCAAAGAAGATGAATCGGAATTATGGTGCTGATGAAGAATACTGAAACTACCAGGGACTGCCAAAAGAACAAACACATCTGCCTTGGCAGAAGTACAGCCAGAATGCTCCTTAGAGGCAACGATGGCAAGATTTCTCACATACTTTGGACATATGAGAGAGATCAGTCCCTGGAGAAGACTATCACGCTTGGTAAAGTAGTGGGGCAGCAAAAAAGATGTTCAACAAGATGGACTGACACAGTGGCTGAATTGATGGGCTCAAACATAAGAACCATCGTGAGGATTGGACAGGTCCAGGCAGTGTTTCGTTCTGTTGTCAACTCAATGGCACCTAACAACAAGCATAAATATGAATTGGTTTCTGCAGCCAGGTTCTTCCTCAAAAGGGAGGATGGCGAGAGTTTGTCTTATGTACCTGGGACATGTTATCAGGAGAGACAAGTTCCTGGAGAAAGAAATCATACTTGGTAAAGGTGAAGGTAAAACAAAAAAAAAGGTTCTCAATGAACTGGACTGACACAGTGGTTGCAACAATGGACTCAAACATACCAACTGTGAGGGTGGTAATGGCATAAGATGGGGCTATGTTTTGTTCTTTTGTGAATATGTTTGCTATGAGTCAGAGCCGACTTGACAGTACATAACAACAACAAAACCATATGAGTATAAGTAAAGTATTGATTAAAAATGATAGAAATAGCTGTTGTTAGGAACACTTATTAAACAAAAATATAAACATGTAAATCTGCTGCTCCTAGGTCTATATGCTCCTGATGGCAGTGTTGCCGTCTCTCTAACACTGCCCCAAAGAATTCTGTACTCTAGGATTTAAAACACCTTGGTTGGAATCCACTCACTGATCATGAGGTGAAGATGAGAAAAATATATTGTGAGTGTGTTGAATGTTCTTTCAGTTTGGGGAACTGGAAGAAGTCTGAAGGGAAAGATAAAGGCTGTTGGGTAGCTATGGTAAAGAATTCCACTGAAATTATCAGGTGCATTGTCGTGATGGGAAAAAAAAAAAACCCTTGACAAAACTTCCCGCCCCGCCCCGCCCCCCCCCACGCTCACTAATGTGGTTTTCATAACACTTCATAAAAAGCCCCTATGTTTGCCCTGTGTCCTTTGAGAAAATCTACCAAGATGACCTTTTTTGAATCCAAAAATAACAGCAGCTGACCTCACTGCCTTAAATATAACTGGACCGTGGTAGCAACCATACAATACTGCTTGGTGTGATTGAACTATGGAATGGTATGATATGTGTATTAACTCCCAATTAATACTGCATTTAAAAAACTTAACTGGCCCAGAAGATCCCCTTGGAAACCACTGTGTTTTGATTAGGCAATGTTTTGTGCTTGATTTTGAAGGCACCCTAATGAAACTAAGGTAAGTGGACGACTAAAAGAATTTGATTTTGATCATCAATGGATCCCAGAGACATGTTTGAACTCATTTTGTTTGGGGGGAAAAAAACCTATGCGTATATGAATAGTAACCTTACTAACAACACTTCAACTTCTCCTCAAATATATACTCATATGAGGTGTTGTGAAATGCTGTCAACGAGGCTTTGATTCCTAGAGACATAACGAAACACTGCCCAAATCCTGCTCCAGCTTCACAATATTTGCAATGTTTCAATCCATTGTTGCAACCACTGGGTCAAGACCTCGCTTTGAAAAGCTTCCTCTCTTTCACTGACACTCTTCTAAAGAGGATTCTGGCTGTATTCATTCCAAGACAGATGTTGTTGGTTCTTCTGGTAATCCTTGGTTTATTTCATATTCTTCGCCATGGAGTCAGTTCCACCTTGTAGTGACCCTATGCACAACAGAATTGAATTAAACACTACCTAGTCTAGCACGATCCTCACCATTGTTCTGTTTCAGTCCATTGTTGTGGCCACTGTGTCAATCGATGAGGATCTTCCTGGAGGATCGTTCTCTTTCTCGGACCCTCTCCTTGACCAAGCATGAACACTTTTGCCAGGAGCTGATCTCTCCTGATAAAATGCTCAAAGTACTTGAGTCAACGTCCCACTGTAATTTGCCACAATTCACCATCATTCGAATGCATCAAACCTTTTGTATTCATTGTCCAGTTTTCATATGCATATGAGACCACTGAAAATACCATGCCTTGGATCCGGCATATTTTAGTCTTCAAAGCGACATCTTTGATTTTGATTTTTTTCTTTTAGTTCTCCATAAGTTTGCCTGCCTTTTAAATTTTGCCTCATCATCTTCTACAACAGTGGTTCTCAACCTCTGGGTTGTGACCCCTTTGCGCGTCGAATGACCCTTTCACAGGGGTCGCTCGATTCATAACAGTCGCAAAATGATGGTTATGAAGTAGCAACGAAAAGAATTTGATGGTTGGGGGATCACCACAACGTGAGGAACTGTCTGAAAGAATCGCAGCATTAGGAAGGTGGGGAACCACTGTTCTACAACATTTAGACCTCTGGCTTGTTATGTTTCATTTGAGACTTTTAAACACTTCACAGAGATCTTTTGCAGCAGATTTGCATGTTATTTGATTTCTTGACTGCTGGTTCCATGGGCATTGATTGTGTTATGCTTAAGTACCACTGAATTGGTTGCAACTTCCAGTGACCCTATACACAACCGAGTGACGCACTGGGCATACTGTGCTATCTCCACAATGTAATCTTTGAATTCACTATTGCAGACACCATCTTAATCTATCTCCTTGAGGGTTTACTATTTTGGCATAGTTTAAATCCAAGAGAGTAGAATTCTTTGGGGAAGGACTAGAGAGATAGAAATACCACCCTCATAAGTGTATGCACTGAGGTAAAGGGTATGCTGATAAATATTTGCTTCAAATTTTGATATTTTGGTTTAATAAATATGTTTCTGATTTTATAGCAATACTCTTTTACTGTCCTCGTATATTTGCTTATAAAGTTTCCTTTACCAGGATGCTTTATTTTCTTAAATGACTTTGAGCTACTTTTAGCATACTGTCTTTTCAATCTAAAGGACTACCTTAATAATTTCTTGTAGGACTGTTTTTGTGACAATTAATTACCTTAGCTTTGGTTTATATGGGAATATTTTAATTTATACTTCATTATTGACAATGTTGTCATACACGGAATCGTTGATTGATAGGTTTTTTGTTGGTTTTCCCCCCCAGCACTTGAAATATGTCTTTCCATAATTTGTAAAGAATATCCATAATGGTTACACAAAACGAAGAGTATAATCAATGGCACTGAATCATACATGTAGAAGTTGTTGAATTGGAGAATGTTGTCTTGCGTACATTTTTGCCACTATTAAAGTAATTATTACACCAATAACAATGAGTACAAAGAAGAAGAAAATGTTCTAAAATGAATTGTGGTAATGATTGTACTCTTTACATTAGTAATGTAGTACTCTTTACATTAATACAACTATTGTACTCTTATCAATTCTTCTTGATATGATCGAGCTATTGAATTGCATGATGTGTGGCTGCAATGCTAATACAACTGTTTAAAAATAAATACAGAAATATGTCTTTCCATTTCTTTCTGGTGTCCATGGTTTCTAAAGAGAAATTGGCTGAGGATTCGTTGTAAAGGAACAGTTGCTTTCCTTTTCTACGTTCAAAATCCTTTTTTTGTCTTTGGTTTTCAATAGTTTTTCATGTGTCTCAGTGTTAATGTCTTATCCATAAGAGTTTCTTAAAGTTCATTGAGCTTCTGTATGTATACTCATGCCTTTCATTGAATTTGGGAAGGTTTTAGGCAATATTTCCTCAAGCCTTCTTTTAGCTCTTGGAGCATATTTAAGAAAGTTATTTTAAGGTCTTTGTTTAATAAGGCTAATATCTGGGTTCCCTCATGGATGCTTTCTGTTGTTTTATTTTGGAACTCAGAATGGGTCAACCTGTCCTGTTTCACGAAATGTTTTGTGTTTTCTTGTGTGTTGGTGTTGTTGTTGAAACTGGGCATTTGAATATTATAATACGGTATTTTCAGTAGATTTGATGATTCTTCTTCCTCCAAAGTTTGAGTTTTGTTTCGCTGTTGAGGGCTATAGCATTCCATACAGATCCTTGGTGGTGCAGTGGGTTACAGCTTGGGCTGCTAACCCCCAGGTTAGCAGTTTGAACTCAGCAGTCATGCCACGGGAGAAACATGAAGCTGTCTGCCTCCATAACCCTTTAGAGCCTCAGAAATCCAATGGGGCAGTTCTACTGCCCTATAGCGTTGCTGTGAATCAGAATTGACTTTATGACAGGCGCTGTTTTCTTTTTGGCTTTTCTAGTAGTTCATTGGTTTAGTAATTTTTCCAAAATCTTTTGGTGACAATTGTATTCTTTGTAATGTGTAATCACTGGTCTCTCATTCTTTATCTTGTGTTCAGCAAGTATTTTTACAGAGATTTCCTTGAACAAAGTAGTAAGAAGTAAGCGATCAAAAACAAGCGAATAAATTAGAACTGAAAAGCTAGAAACATTTTTAAAAATACACTCTTCTTTCAGTCTTTGTAGATTGTCTTCAGAGTGCTCCAACACTAGCCATGCTATTATGAAGCCTAGATATCAGGGGAAAGCTTAGTGCTTTCTCAGGCTCTTACTGAGAACGTGTCTTGCTTTGATCCAGGGCGTAGACAGCACCTAGACCAGTGAAAAGACAAAAATCTTTCCTAGTATTTTAAAGTTGCCTTAACTCAGTGTTGGTAATCCTTTGACTGCTTTTCTAGAACTCTGACACAGTTGTTCTGAGAGTTTTTACTTGTTTTTTGATGTTATCATAGGAGAACAGAAGCCCGGGGGTGCCTGCCCTGCCATCTTGTTGATGTCACTTATGGAATTCTTTTAAAAAGGGCGTTACACCATTTTTCTGTGGTCTACAAGGAACTCCTTAGTGCAAGATTTGAGTAATGGCCGTGAGAAAGAAGGGGTACAAAGAATTGTTTGGAATCTATTTCAGAGATTGAAGTGCAAGCTGAGGTCCAGATATAGGGCAATAGGAATGAAAAGAAAAGAAGTATAATGCATACAAAAGAAACTAGAAATTAAACTCAAAGAATTTTTCAACTGAATGAATGTGGGAGGAGATGGAGAGAATAATATAGCTATACCATACTCTTTTTCAGCTCAGAATCTTTTAAAATTTATTTTTGGGTTAAAAAAGAAGCTACCTTCCTCATGTAAATAAAGAGAACAGAACAGAGAAATAAAAAAGTCCAATGAAAGATAGCAAGATACACCAATCATTTGCAATGTCCATAGATGAATTGTCCCTAAGGAAACCACAGGTTGTATACGAAGAAGCACAGCTGGTCCAGGGACGAAAACATCCTTTTTAACTTATAACGACTACCATAATAATTCTAAATCATAAAATAATAATTCTTAACACTGACCTTTATTTGGGCTATCAGTAAAGTGTTTTACATACAAACCTTAATTTTCTTATCATCTCATCTAGTGGACACTGTTCTTTCCAGTGTTCAATGGGAAAATGGGCTCAGTGAAATTGAGGTTCCACAACTGCACATTACACAGCTAGTATGTGGCTAACTGGAGATTTAAACGCAGGACAATTGGTCATGTTGCTAAGAGTAGTTTCAAAACAAGCCCACTGACTGGATTTCAGTATCCCCTTCTTCAGGATGGCAAGATCTAATGCAAATCGCATTATTTGATGTTACTTGCTAAACAAAACAGTATGTCTGCAACACAATTTAAAAAAAGAAAAAAGAAAGAAAACGAGTTTTGTTTCTAAAGGTTTTCTTTCAAACTTCTAATAGTAAAAACATACTCATTTCCAGTTTGAGGAAATCGAGATTAGAAGTGCTGAATCAGCAGACAATTGAACAGTTTAACGTGTTCGTTATTTAGATCTGTTAACTGTGAAGACAGACTATGGCCCCTTCCACTTCAGGACCATTCCTAAAAGCGATGTTGGACTGCAATTTCAATCACCAGATAGTCAATGAAGGACATCTTTATTAAACTGTGCCATTTTAAAGAGAAGAAAGTAAAGTACCAGATGCTTCTCAAAGGAGGATGGCCTACTCTACAATGGGTCATTTAAAACTCTCTGTACTATTTACTCTTCACTTCCCCAAATACAGTAAATTGTAATGTTGCTAAGATTCATTAAAACTAGTGACAGAAAAAAAAAAAAAAACTAGTGACAGGAGATAAGCTTAAGAAAGCATCTTCATCAGCAACTTTGTCAATTGCTATCTTGGTTCTCCAGTGTTGCTGTACCACAGAAAAACCACACGTGGACGGCTTGACTTAAATAAACAAATTTCTGTTTTCACAATTTAGTAGACCAGAAGTCTGAATTCAGAGCTTGGGCTCTAAGAAAAGGCTGTCTCTCTCTGCCAGTTCTGGAGGGAGGTCCTTGTCTCCTCAGTTTCTGCTTCCGGGTTCATTAAAGATCTCTATGTGATTTCATATCTATCTTCCTCCCATCTCTCTGCTCCCTGGTTTAAATTTTTCTCTCTCAAAAGAGTTTGACTCAAGACATACCCTATACTGATCCAGCCTCATTAACACACCAAAGACAACCCATTCCCAAATAGGATAATAATCATAGACGTAGAGGTTAGGAATTACATTACATATTGGGGGGAGACACAATTTAATCCATAACAATTACCATTCCATATTAGGGGGCTTCAAAAAACTGGGTGGGAAAATTCTACTAAGTTTGAATTCCATTTTTCCATACATTTAAAAAACCTCTTTGTCTATCAAATAATTATCAAAGATGAATAAAATAAAAACAAATGAGCCCACTGAGCAATGTCAGCAAAATAGTTTCCAAAGAAGCAAGGAAGCAACCCTCTTTTAGAAATGGCCACGACTTTCATTTTCTTTGGCCATGACTTTCTAAGCACACATTCATTCCTTATAAAATCTAGAGCCATGATTCCCAGGGGACTTGTTAGAATTAGTAAGAATCCAAGAACACACAAAGTAAATACACCCACACCTCACCACCATGGTTAGGTTCCAAAGACCTGGTCATTATATCAAAAGAGGTGTTATGTGCAAATGGATGATGACCACAGCAAGTAACACAAAGGAGGATGACAAACAGCATTATTTAACCACAAACTCTGTCATTGGTTAATTGCCAACCCACAGAGAATCATGACTCTGCCACATTGACACCGAACATTAACCAGACAGGCATTGCATCCTGGTGTGGGTTACTGCCAGTCATTGTCATTAACGTGCAAAAGAGTCAAGAGTAGACTTTTTTTCTTTTCTCTTTTTAAAAATCATTTTATTGGGGGCTCGTAAAGTCTTATCACAATCCATCCATCCATCCATTATGCCAAGGACATTTGTACAGTTGTTGCCATCATCATTCTCAAAATATTTGCTTTCTACTTGAGACCTTGATATCAGCTCCTCGTTTTCCCCCTCCCTCCTTCCCTCCCTCATGAACCCTTGATAACTTATAAATTATTATTATTTTGACATATCTTACACTGTCCGACGTCTCCCTTTACCCACTTTTCTGTTGTCCATCCCCCAGGGAGGAGGTTATATGTAGATCCTTGTAATTGGTTCCCCCTTTCTACCTCACATTCCCTCCACCCTCCTTGTATTGCCACTCTCACCACTGATTCTGAAGGGATCATCTGTCCTGGATTCCCTGTGTTTCCAGTTCCTATCTGTGCCAGTGCACATCCTCTTGTCTAGCCAGATTTGTAAGGTAGAAGTGAGATCATGATAGTGGGGGGAGGAAGCATTTAAGAACTAGAGGAAAGTTGTATGTTTCATCGTTGCTACCCTGCACCCTGACTAGCTCGTCTCCTCCCTGCGAACCTTCCATAAGGGGGTGTCCAGTTGCCTAACGATGGCCTTTGGGTCTCCACTCTGGCTTGCAGGTAAACAAGCAGCCACCTAGCTCAGAAACATCAAAGCCCACATGGAAGCACAGACCACATGGAAGCATCAAAGCCCACATGGAAGCACAACCTGTGTGACCATGAAGTGTAGAAGGGATCAGGTATCAGGTATGAAAGAAAAAAATCATATCAGTGGGTGCCCACCTTTCTGATATGATCACTGAAGACTAATGTGTGCATAAGCAAATATGGTGAAGAAAGCTGATGGTGCCCAGCTATCAAAAGATATAGCATCTGGGGTCTAAAAGGCTTGAAGATAAACAAGGGGCCATCTAGCTCAGAAGCAACAAAGCCCACATGGAAGAAGCACACCAGCCTGTGTCACCACAAGGTGTCGAAGGGATCAGGGATCAGGCATCAAAGAGTAGATTTTTAAAACGATTGCCCTGAATTTAAAATTTTAGAAAACTAGTAAGTCAATAAATAAGGAATAGGTGTTTCAAAAAAGCAAGTACTTTTTCATGCTGCCTATTCCATTATAAATGTATTAAAGAATAGGGGGGCATGTGAAAAATTTAACAAGTAGATTGGCGCTGTGAGATAAGCACTAGGCTACTAACCACAAGGTTAGTGGTTCAAACCCACCAATCACTCCATGGGAGAAAGATGAGGCTGTGTGCTCCTGTAAAGATTTATATATAGTCTTGGAAACCTTAGATAGGGCCAGTAAGAGTTAGAATCGTCTTGGTGCTAGTGGGTTTGGGTTTAGACCCTCTCAGTGATTCTGGCTTCTTTCATACATTTTTACCTCTCTTCTAAATGCAAGTATTGCATTCCCAGTTCCTGCTCAACATTTCCACCATGCTCTCTGACAGGCATACTGAACTCCACATGTGTATAGCCAAAGCACTTGTCTCCTTCCCAAATCTACTGTTATCTATTTGTATAATCGTCAAACTCACTACCATCGAGTCAACTCACAGTGACCCTATAGCACAGAATAGAATTGGCCCTGGGAGTTTCCCAGACTGCAACTCTTCACGGGAGTATCAATAGTGCTATTGAAGTTTCCAATATACATCTAGCCCCGAGCCTGCCTTCAAAGTACTCACGTGGCTTTGAGAAAGAGACCAACTTCGCCAGTCCTGTCAAAGCCTCATTGAGACGTTTGTCATTTTTCCGGGAGAGACTGGGAGGACGGTGTCCTGCATCTTTGGACCCAGCTGACTCTGCTTGGGAGGCCTGCTAACCACTACAAAGTCGTTGTTATCTGAGCAGCAAAGACTAACTAGTCCAAGATAGATTTAATTAGAAGAACCCAGCCAATTTCCAGAAGCCTATCCCTGAGATGATGTGTTGTTAGCTTCAGGAAGTTTGAAGAAACAGAAATTTTTGCAGAGAGGAAATACTTTCAGATCATTCCCATAATTTGTGAAGTGCCGCACAGATAGGGAATACTGCGCCTTGTGTTTTGAGGAAAATCTCTGGTTTTGCTAGCAATTCTTGATAACTAGGTACTCAACTTTGCAAAGAGTGTTTTAAATGGATATACCCATGAACTTGTCAGTCTTCCATATGGGTGCCTGCATCAGAGTTCTCCTGAGGCTCAGATAAATACTCTCCGGTCAGACTAGAGAGAAATGGGGGCCTGGGTAAAGGTAACTTAAATTAAGTGCTACACTGTGGCAGTTACATAATCTCCTGTCAACTTGAGTGGAGGGGTAGAGTCCAGCCTGTCAATCAGGAGGTCATTTGGAGTCACGGAGGAGATAAATGGCTCACTGGAGGCCAGACCCAGTCTCTCTGCCTTTCTTTTCCAGCTTTTGAGACAATCAGAGAGCAGGAAAAGACACATGGAGACCCATGCCAGCATTGAGATGCTTGCACTGTCACTGGATCCACAATCTATCACGTACATCTCCCCCCCCCCACACACACACAGGAGCCACATTCTGTTTGCATCTGTGCTCACATATGCATTTGTATGAACTGCAAACAACGCTGCAACAAGTGTGCTTGTATAGAGAGCATTATGTATTTATGGGTGCTTTTACTTAAACTCATATTGCTTAGCCTATTGGATGACTATTTCTACAGTCCTTTAGGAGCGCTGGTGGCGCAATGGATGAAATGTGGGTCAGCCAATCAAAAGGTAAAACCCACTAACCAGTCCATGCAGGAAAGATGAGGCAGTCTGCTTCCATAAAGATTCATAAGCTCGGAAAGCAGTTCTAGTGCATCCGATAGGGTCACGATGAATTGGAATTGGCTTGATGGCAATAGGTTTGAGATACTTTGCTTTGCTATGGGGCTTAAAGTAGAGGTAGTTATCAGTTTTTGAATTTGTAAATGGACAACTGAAGAATAAGTATGTGGAAATAATGTGTTACACCATAAGTACACAGAAGTAAAGGATATGAGACTGCTAAGAGGGCGATACTTTCCTATTTGGACATAATATTTATGAGATATTTTTCTATGTTTGGCTCTTTTGTTCTATAAACTGTCCAGTTGTCACAGTAGTTGGTGGTTTTTTACTGATACTCTGATAAGATAAATGTGTGAAAAGGTTGAATTTAATTGTCAAAAGTTCTTTCACATTTGAGTTTCATCATTTTTGTTTATTTCCCTGTGTACAGAATGCAAAAAAAGAATAAAACCAGACAAAATCTGTTTTACTTTCAAAAATTTTTTCAAAATCTAAATGCATCTACCTAGCTACTTATTTCCCTTTGTCTAGGCTTTCCGTATGTGACAGTGCTTCAAAGCGCTGCTTCAGGTTTTCAGTGGCTTCTTCATCC
This sequence comes from Echinops telfairi, assembly GCF_000313985.2. Taxonomy (NCBI): domain Eukaryota; kingdom Metazoa; phylum Chordata; class Mammalia; order Afrosoricida; family Tenrecidae; genus Echinops; species Echinops telfairi. Next base: position 4,883,651 of record NW_022103917.1, read on the forward strand.
GAAGTAGGGAGCCAAGTCCTTCTGCCTTTGGCTCAGGCATCAGAACAATTGTGAGAATGGCACAGGACCGTGCACTATTTTGTTCTGTTGGGCATAGGGTCACCATGGGTCAGAGCCACCTTGATGGCACCTAACAACAATAACAACAACTTATACCTGCCTAACTCCCAACCTGTCCATCTAACTCTATCTCTAGTATCTTAGCAATCTCCACTCCTGAGGAACAACCTTCAAATCAATGCCACACTTTGCCTCTGAACCCAAATAGCTCTGGCCCCTAGTATTCTGGTCCTCAAGCTTCCTCTGGCTAACAACAGTCCACCTCTGCCTTGAGTTCACATGCCATCCTCCCAGGTGTGCCTCTGTCTCTCTGGGTCCAAACCGTCCTCTTGTTTCCCTCATAAGGCTACAAATCAATGGATTAGGGTCCAGTCTAATCTAGTGTGACCTCCTTTGGATCTAACATCTGCAAAGATCCTACTTCTAAATACTATCACCTTCACAGGTGCTGGGAATGAGGATTTCAACATTTATTTGGTCACTGGCAGGGAAGGGCACAATACAACCTACAACAAAATGTAAAACCACTTAGCCCAGTGCCTTGCACATAGTGAGGCTGTAATAAAAGGAACCTTGGTGGTGCTGTCGGCTGCTAAGAGCAAGGTTGGCAGTTCAAACCCACCAGCTCCACGGGAGAAAGATGATGTTGTTTGCTCCAGTAAAGATTGACAGCCCCAGAAACCCTACAGAGGGTGGCTCTCAGTCAGAAGGGACCCAATGGTAGTGGGTTTTTGCTCTCCCCTGACACATAGCCATGAGGCCTTGTATGCAGAATGTCTGCATTTTGTAAGCCCACTGGACTGTGAACTTCCTGAGGGCAGCCAATGTATCTGAGATCCCTCACACTCATAGTACTCTCAATAGACAATGCTGCTGTTCATTGATTATCCATGTACTGCACAGCCTCAGGGATACAATCACCTACCTGATTTATCTCCCTGGTGCCTCACGAATTCCTCGTCAGATACACAGCAAGTTATTCTGGGTACTTTCTCTTCATTTGAATAATGACAACAAATTAGTGGAATCAGCATATTTACTTCTGAGCTATCTTATAATACGTTTATTCTATTTAAATAGTTTAGTACATTTAATCATTTCCTTGTATCATGACACTTGGAAGCATATCAATCCGATGCTACTTCTTGAACAAGGTAAGTTAGCTGACAAAGCCACTTCTTACTTGGAAAAGTGCAACATTTATTTACTCAAACTCTACTCACAAACCCTACAGTGACTCAGTTTCTCTCTGTTCCAATCTTTGGGGATGAAGAGGAAGTACAAGACAGCAACATCAAAAGATTAGGATTAAAAAGTAGGAATGTATGATAAAATACAGGATGCTCAATAGAGTCTGAATTTCAGTTAAACAATGCATTTTTCAGAAGTATGTCCCAAATACTCCATGGAACAGAATTGCACTAAAATGGATTAATTTCTCAGATATTCATTAAATCATTTTATTGGTATACTATACCATCATACTAAGAAGAGTTGTACAATCATCACCACAGTCAATTTCTGAACATTTTCTTCTCGTACTCATTGCTGCTAGCTTCTCATTTACTCCCAAACTCCTAGGAAATTATTAATCGAGTTACTGTCTCTATGGATTCCCCTATCCTGGATTTCATATACAGAAAATGCAATGCAACACCAAGAAACAAACAAACAATAAAAGCCAACAACAATGACAAAACAAAAGAGGGAAAATCTCAGTCGAACAGAAGGCAGAAAATATTAAAAACTGGAACAACTTTAAAATGGGTAAAAAGGAGATCAATTGATAAAGTACTACATTTTAACCTACCTATATCTGCCATAGTCGACTTCACAGTGCTCTCTTTCTGACAGCAAGGCTATTCACATCCCTGTACTATGGTCACAGGGGATTCACTAGAAGCCTCATCTAAGTGGGGACGCTGCAAATCAATTTTGGTCTTCGACTGTCATCCATAGCCTTCTCTAAACCAGGTGTTCTTAATTTAAGCTCTGATACCATTCCCTCTTTTGGATTTGGTCTTTTATTATTTATCATCCTTGGCTCCCACAGGCTGGTGTGCTTCTTCCATGTAAACTTGGTTGAGACCTCACTGAGATGGCTGCTTACTTGAAGGCAAGCCTTTCAGACCCCAGAAGCCTTTCATTCAGACAGCTGGGCACCATCTGGTTTCTTCACCACACTTTCCTATAGCATTCATATTTATAGCATTTAGTGATCTCTTCATGAAGGTGAGTGTCAAGTAGGGCCATGTCATATGAACTAATTGTTTTTAGATTAGGGCTAAAATTAAGTGTAAGCCCCCCCGAAACTATTCATACATCTAAGGTTTAAATAGTCTTCGGTTCGTTTTAGAGCCATTGTTATCATTTTATGATAAAAGAACATTGCATCCCCCTGGGCCATAAGGTAATTCCATGGAGAGTGGCATTGATTTGGCCAATGGTATAGAATTTAAAAGGCTGATGGGAAAAGGAAATTGTGCGCATATAGGCTGGCTTTTCAGATGGAAATATATGAATTGTTGCCTTATACAGATTAAACACTTAAGTGACTGGACACTAGTTATACAAACAAGGGGGTTGGTGATAGGGCAAAACTTTCACTAGCACACATTCACCAAGGCAGAACCATGGCTGGCAGACTAATACATGTCATAAGAAAGCAAGGAGGGCATTAAAAGAATAAATATATGGTATTTCAAGGTCACCATTCATTGGGCACCCTCGAAGCAAGAGATCCAAACCAAGGTCAGATATTCAAATTTAACTAGGAGTCTTGCATTTTTATTTTCTAAATCTGGCAACCCAGGTAACAAGCCATGTCTCAGGGAAAACTCAGGGCGTCACAACAGGACCAGTGTGAGGCCACAAGTTGAAAGCCCTGGGGATTTCCTGGGTACACAACAGGCATTAATAAATGTTTGTTGAATTGATTACAGAATAATGATTCCTAGTCGGTACATGTTGGCCACTGAGTTGTTTGAAGGCATGAAAATGCACTGATAGAAGGTTAGAAAGGACTGTGACAATAGGGTGAACATAAAAAGGGAGTTTTGATTAACCCCTCCTCAACCAAATAGGAAAAGCTCTTCCATTAGGGGGCGTGTCTTACAGTGCTGCCAGAAGGTGCAGTTAGGTTTAACTAAACCTTATCTTGACATGTATGTGGCTGGTTTCTAATCTTTTGGCTTGATACTTAAATACTGATACGTAGTGTGTGTGTGGGGGGGTACATGGGAGAGGGTGGCAGTTAGAGGCAGCGAGCAGGGAAGACAAGACAAGAAATGTAATGCCAACGAGTGGGAAACACTTGAAAACTTTTCTCTGGGAAGTTCAGGGCTTTTCTACAATAATGTCACGATCAGAATTGGTCAGAGCCAAGAAGCAAGCCCAACTAAGGCCTCTAGTGTTCTGTGGATAGCAGGATCACCCGAAGAAGACCAGGGCCGCCAATGTGGTGTTTAGTTTATCGGAGGAAACTGAGACAAAAATAATCCCATATTACCACAAAACAGCATGAGTTCAATGCAAATGGAAAAGACTGGTGGCTTATTAATAGGCTCGCCCTGTAGCTAGCTGGCCTTCCCGGCTTCAGTTTGAAATTGATTATTTTAATACAGAATTCCTGAATGAAAGAGGTTCTTGGCCTTTTCCTGGGCTGTTGAATAATGTATGTGGGAGAAAGCAAATAGCAGCAGAGGGTCTCAGCTGTGGGAACAATGGCGCACACCCAGAGCTGAGGGGCACGTTAGTTTATCATCGCCTTGTCAATCCTCCGAGCCTGGGAATCGCGGGCCAGCCCGGAAAGCAGCAGCTGCCCGACGTGTGGTGAACTGACCGGGGCACTTTAAAGAGACGACTCCATTTACCCATCTGAAAACAAGATATTGATTTTCCTCAAGCGCTGGAGAGAAAAGAGCCGTCCCGAAAATATATGGAGACCACCATTTATCTAGGCTCCTCCCCCACTAATCACACCACCCCAACTGTTTTCTCAGCTTTCTTGCCACAAAGTTCCATTTTTTTTTCCTTCTTCACCTGGGGTGGGAAGAAAGTGACCCGTCTTTTCAGTCTCCTGTGGATCTATTGCCCAGAGTACTTTTAAGCTACAAGGGGGAAAGCACATGAGGACTGGGGCTGGGGATATGTTCTATGAATTAGGGATTGGTTTGTTTCGCCCACCTGGGAATGAAATATTGCAGTGAACTTCAGGCGAGCCCTCTACAGCTCTCACCACAAGTTCTGTGTCTCTCTAGTCATTAAGGCAAAGCCTGTGGCACCTGAGAACAGTTAGAAGCTTCTACCCTTTACATGAGGAGCCTGGTGCTGCTGTGATTATGCTATTGGCTGTCAGCTGCAAGGTGAGCACTTCAAACCCACCCGTCACTCCCCAGGGAGAAAGAGGAGGTAGTCGCCTTTCATAAAGCGTTCAGCCTTGGAAGCCCTATGAGGCAGTTCTACCCTCCCCTTCGGTCACTCACTCATCACCATCAAGTCAATTCCAACTCCTAGCTGCCCTAAGACAGAGTCGAACCAGCTGCCTCTGTGGGTCTCTGAAATTATAGCTCTTCATCCAAGTAGAAAGCCTCATCTCTCTCCCTCAGAGATGCTGGTGGTTTCGCACAGCTTACCTTGGGGATAGCAGCCCAATGCCTATGCCACTAGGCCACGGGGGCTCCACAGAGTCACCAGGAGTCGGAACTAAAGCAAAAACAAGGGTATAAGATTTCCCTTTATACATAAATCCTAGGTGATTGTTGTTGTTGTTGCTGTTATTGTCCCAGTGAGTCTGTCCCAACACAGAGCAACCCTCTGTCCAACAGAAGCACTGCCCGGTCCTCCACCATCCGTACAAGGGCTCCCATGCTGGAGCCCAGGGTGGCAGCCACTGTGTCCATCCACCTTGTTGAAGCCCTTCCTCTTTATCGCTGTCCCCCCACCCCCCACTTTATCAAGCATGATGTCCTTCTCCAGGGACTGGTCTCTCCTGACAACATGTCCAAAGTATATGAGAGGGAGCTTCGCCATCCTTGCCTCTAAGGCGCACACTGGCCGCACTGCTTCCCAACCAGATCTAGGCTACTAGAGGTGGGGAATGTATTGCTCTCCTTTTTTCTTTTTTGGGTGCCATAGTAAGAATCTACTAGTACTCCTTAGGACTGCAAGAGTTTAACATCAAACAAAGTGAAGGGCCTGGGGGAACTGTAGTTCAGAAGTGAGGCAGCCGGGAAACCAGGTGGCCAGGGCTTGACTTGCAGTCCTCCACAGGCCATCAGAGACTGCTGGTGTATTTCCGGAGGTCAAACTTGATTTCGCTAATTGCTCATAGCCTCGTGTGCTCAAAACTCCTACAAACTCAAGGGCCAAAGACTGATGTGGCGACATTTCTTGGGAAAGAGGAAAAGGAAGGGTGAGAAGAGATGCTCCTCCAGCCCTCCTCCAACTCAGGCACCCAAGTCACAGGTTGGGCAGGGACGCCTCATCCTTCATTTTCAGCCTGATATTTGCTTTTTACTGGAAAATTCTCTGTCACCGCTGCCACAAACACCATAACGTCTCCCATATATCCAGAGGAGACCAAGAGAGTGAAAAATGAGCCCTTGAAAAGCAAATGGAAAAGCCTATCCATGAGGTGCTATGGAGGTAGGTCAGAGATGGCATGTTTATTTCACTAAAATAAAAACCCAACCCAAACTCACTGTCCCTAGGCCAATTCCGACTCATAGCAAAGCTATAGGACAGATTAGAACTGCCCCTCTAGGTTTCTGAGGCTATAAATCTTTTTTTAACAGTTTCATTGGCAGATAGTGCACATATCATTATAATTCAATAATTCAATTACATCACTAAGAGTTGTAGAACCATCACCACAATCAGTTTTAGAACATTTTCTTCATTCTGGTACTCATCATTACCCCATTTCTCCATAACTGCCCTGCCATACTCTCAAGGAATCATGGATCCAGTTACTAGTCCTATAGAGTTTCCTATCCTGGATTTCATATTCAGAAAATCTTTAAAAAAAAACTAACAAGAATAACAAAGTAAAATAGATACAAACACCAATCAAAAAGAAAGCTGACAATTTAAAAACTAGAACAAATTTTAAATGGCTCCAAAAGGAGATGAAACAAGGCGCCAAATGTCAATCCAATAGCAGCTGCAACAATCCACCCCACTGCATCCCACATGACAGTGAGGTCATTCACATCTCTGCCCTCTGGTCAGAGGCTTAATTCACTTCTATTTCCCTTTCACTTGTTTGTTGTTGTTGTTAACGGAAACAACTTTAAAATGGCTCAAAAGGGAGACCAACATAAAGACTTGATGTCAAACAGCGGTCATCTAGCAGAGAAGTCACAAGCCCACATGGATGAAGCCCACCAGCCTGTGCAATCATGAGGCGTCGACGGAATCAGGTAACAGGCACCAGAAGACCCAAAGCAAAAACCGAAAAAAAAAAATTATATTGTTGAGGATGAGGGGTGTCAGAACAGAGAGCCAAACCCCATCTGCAGACAACAGGAGATCCACACGCAGAAAGGTCACAAGGAAGGGATGGGTCAACCACGGTGTGCAGTATGGCATCGATGAAAGACACAATATTCCGGTGGTTCTTTGAAACTTCCTCACCCCCAACTATCAGGACCCCAGTCCTGCCTTTCACTGCGGGCTAGGCCGGAGTATGTACACATATATAGATAAGAGCCCACGACACACGGAATCCAGGTCAGAGAAACCCCTGAGGAACAGAAATAGGAGTAGTGATACAAGAAGAGTAAGGGTAAGGTGGGGGAAGGAGGGAGGAAGGAAGAACTGATCACAATGATCGATGCATAATTCCCCCCTCCAGGGGGATGAACAACAGAAATGTGAGTGAAAGGAGATAGTAGTCGGTGTAAGATATGAAAACAGTAACAAATTATAATTTATCAATGGGTCACCAGGGTGGGAGGGAAAAAAGAGGAGCTGATATCAAGGACTCAAATAGAAAGTAAATGTTTAGAAAAGGATGATGGCAACATATGTACAAATGTGCTTGATACAATTGATGTATGGAATGTTATAAGAGCTGTAAGAGCCCCCAATAAAATTATTTAATAATTGAAAAAAAAATTTAAAGGCCACCAAATGATAAGACACTACATTTCAACCTAACTACATCTGCCAAAATCGACTACCCAAAGCTGTCTGACAAGTAGGTCATTCACATCCCTCAACTATCAGAGGAAGCTTAATCCATGTGAGGAACCTGCAAATGGATTTGGGGCTTCCACTGTCATTCATAACCTTCTGCAAGCTGGGTGTTCACAATTTAAGCTTGGATACCATTCCCTTCTTTAGATTTGGATTTTATTATTTACAATCCTTAAATCACACAGGCTGGTGTGCTTCTTCCATGTGGACTTAGCAGATGCCACAATTCTTTAAGATCCAAGATGCTATTTTTTTTGATGATAACCAGGCACCATTTAGTTTCTTCAACACATTTTGCTATAGCACGCATATCTTCAGTAATCTCTGGCTCAGGGTGAGTACAGGGTAGGGCCATGGCATAAGAACTAATTGTTCTTAGATTGGGGCTAGAATTAAGTGTGAGCCCCAAATAAATTCATATATTGGTGGCTTATATATGTGTCTAGTTCACAGAGGACTAATTGCCATTTTATGTTAGAGAACATTATCAATCATTCCCTGGGCCATCACTTCCACTGCCATGGATTCAATGCTGACTCATAGCCACCCTATACAACAAGGTAGAACTGTCCCTGTGAGTTTCCAAGGCTGTAAATCTCTACAGGAGTGGAAAGTCTCTTCTTCCCCCCCTAGAGCTGGTGGTGGTTTTGATCTACTGACCTTGCAGTTGGCAGCCCAATGCATAAACACCACACATTGATGGTGTTATTAGTTTAGACCAGGCGTCTTCAAACTACGGCCCGTGGGCCACATGTGGCCCACCGAGGACATTTATCGGCCCGCCAGGTGTTTTAGACCCATTTGTTTTTTTACTTCAAAATAAGTGTGCATAGGAATTTGTCCATAGCTTTTTTTTTAAACTATAGTCCGGCTCTCCAACGGGTCTGAGGCACAGTGAACTGACCCTCTGTTTAAAAAGTTTGAGGACCCCTGGTTTAGAGTCTATAAGTCTTTACTGGAGCAGAGAGCTTCATCTTTCTTCTGCAGAGTGGTTGCTGGGTTCAAACTGCAAACCTTGAGGTTAAACAGCTCAATGCGCAACCACTGCAACCCCAGGATTCCCTATTTCTGCCTCTCAAAAACTCTCAATTCATTGCCATAGAGTTGATTCCAACTCATAGGGACCCTATAGGAGAGGGGAGAACTGGCCCTGTGGGCCTCAGACTATGATTCTTTACTGGAGTAGAAAGCCATATCTTTCTACTTCAGAGTAGCCTGTGGTTTCGAACTGCTGACGTTGCAGTTAGCAGCCCAATTGGTAACCATTACATCACCAGGACTCCTTCGTATGCCAGTAGAATCCAGAAATTCAAGCTGAGCCTTGTGAGCAGCCCCAGTGGTGGAGCTTCTGTTATGCTAAACAACACCAGAGGCGGACTGGGCACCCATCTGCTAGAAACATGCATACATCCAAGGAAGGGAGAGAAGGACAGCTTGTGTATAATTCAGAGAACACAAGAAAAAGCAGAAGTGCGTCACTAAAGAGCAGCAGTAAGCAACTGGAGGAGAGAACATGATAGGCAGAGATTAGTGCCCAATTATTATTAATGTCAGTGACCACAAACCAGGACTCCAGGTTCCGTCCTTACTCATCAGACACGCAGCCACTGACAGTGTGTGGGTTTGGGATGGGGCAAGCTCAGCCCACTGGAAATGGTACCAGTTGTTGAATTTCATGATACCTACCTGAGCACAGGGCGCTCCTTTCAAGTATTAGAATTCTCCAGTACAACATTAGGTTTTTCAAAAAACATTCAGAAATACTAAAAAGGGGGAAAGAACAGCTTTACTCAGTCACAACCCCTTGTTAGTATTTTGATCTTGGCTTTTCTGGGTTTGGGTTTTGTTTTTGCTTTTTCTTTTGATTTTACTTCCTATGTTTACTGCTACTACAAGTTTTTGTCCCCCACACCCACCCCGACACACATTGAACACAGAGACCATTTCAATTTCTTGCATAATCTTTGTAAATTTGTTTATATAAGCATCACATTATACTTGAAAGGTTTTTGTGGAATCTGGGCATTTTATTATTATTTTTAGAACGATACAACAGGAAGCCAGAGCCCCAATTGGAGAGAGGAATGACTGGTCCTATTTAAGAGAGTATGTGTCATCGTTAAGGAGCCCTGGTGGCATGGTCAGGTAAGTTTTGGACTGCTAGTTGCAAAGTCAGTAGTTCATATCCACCAGCTACTCTGCAGGAGAAAGACGAGGCTGTCTGCTCCAGTAAATATTTACAGCCTTGTAAAACCTATATGGGGTTGCTTTGAGTCAGAATCAACTTGATAGTAGTGAGTTTGGGGGGTTGGGGTGCTAGTGTTTGGCCTTTCAAAGACACTGCCTGCCACTGAGGCCCCAAACTAACAGTCCATTCCAGTCCTTAAATATGTTTTGTCTGGCTCACAGAGCCTGTTTCAAATGTCACATTTGAATGCCTTGTAGTAGGGCGTACTCTCTTCAGTTTACCACAAGCTGCCGCTCCCCCCACTCTGTTGTCTTCCAGCATCTCTAGCCCTGCTCACACCCTGACCTTCTGATGTGACGTTACAGTATCCTAGCAAGTCCCATTTCCTCACAGGATCTTCGAAACCAGTAGTCCTTTCTGAGCATCTTTTTAAAGTCAACTTCTCCTCTTCATTCCTGCTGCCAATTCTGAACAAGGTTATTTTCCCCCCCAAAAAACCATAAATGGATCAGGGTCACTAATCTTATAGTGATACAACGTGGGGAGTTTGTGAAATTTATCCTTATTTAGTAATGAGAACATACCCTGGCTTTTCTTTTGTACCTAAACTGTAGGGCTTCTTTGATCTGTTTGGAGTGGAAACAACATTGCGGTGGGGTGTGGTTTATGGGATCCAACAAGATCACTTGTAAGCTCACAAAGCTATTTAGACCACCTGTTCCACTAAAATAATATAGCTCTATTCTTCTCTCTAACAAGCAAAAAACTGACATGGGAAGACTATGAAAGGTGAAAGAAGAAGGAGGGCTGCTTAGGGACCTTAGGATTTGAGAAACAATGTGAAGGGCAGTTCCCTGGGCTTCCTTGTTGCCTCCCAAGTATGTCTGTCTGGGTACAGCAGCTCGGCCTAGAAGTGACAAGACTTTTCGGACAGGGTATAGCACCCTGGCTCAGAAGTAACAAGACTTAACGAGGAGGGTCAAGGGGGACCTACTCACCACTAGGTTTTGTCCATCCTCCTAACTCTATGGCACAGGGGCCTACTGCGGTGCGCAGCTTCTACCCCTGCCCATCACCAGTCAGACTGAACAATGTGGTACAAATCAGGGCTGTTAATCATTCCATTCCCTGCTCCCAGCCAAACCCTGGGCTCAGCAGTGCCCAGTGAGGAGCTGCACCAACATAGCCCCCTGGCAGCAAGCTAAAGTTTTGCCCTCTCCCAGCAACAGTGACGCCGAGCAATGCTGCAGGAGACAAAACTTGTGAGAACTCCACTTGCCCTTCTTCTCGTTGCCAGTGACAGTACTGCTGAGCAAGAACAGAGCTTTCGTCCCCACCCTTAAAAGCAGGGTGCGTCAGCCCTTCACTCCCTCCCCAGTTGTCCGCAGGACTCAGAGGGCATTGAGCTTACACGGCACTCATAGGCAATGAGGCCTAGTGCAAGTTGGCTGGTACTCCATTGTTTGCAAGGAGTGTTTGTTTAATATGTTCAAAGCTACCAGCCACTCTTCTGGAAAAAGATGAGGCTTCCTACTCCCATAAAGAGCCATTCGTCTCAGACACCCACGGGGTCAGTTCTAGAGTTGGGACTGACTCATTGACAGTGACTTTGGTCTCAGTGTATCTGAGAAAAATGTTTAACTTCCATCCCACCCAAAATAAGGTCCTGGGGTTTAGATGAGGATGGACAGGAAGCAAAAAAGTTTGCCAGAGCTGGAGAATCTGATTAGAAACGAGGTAGGTGTATCTAAAAAGGAACGCTCACGGCAAGTGGCTGAGGATGCCAAATGTGAAGCTAAGGGGTCTGGGAGCTGCAGATGCTTCCCTTTCTGCAGCAGAGATTAAGCAGCAGAAGACGACAAGGAGCTGCCCAAATGATCACAGGCAGCTCTTTAAAGCACCACAGACTCTCTATGTGTACTTGGTTGTTAAACACAAACGTTTGGTTCAAGTCCACCCAGAGGCTCTGCAGAAGACAGGCTTGCAACTACTTAGGAAAACTCAAACTCACTGCCATTGAGTTGATCCCAACTCATAGCGAGCCAATGGGACAGGATAGATTGCTCTTGGGGGTTTCCAAGCTGAATGAACTCTTTACCGGAGTAGAGAACCTCATCCCTCTCCTGAGGAGAAGCTGGTGGTTTCAAACTGCTGACCTTGCAGTTAGTAGCACAATTCATAACCTAGTATACCACCAGGGCTCCTACAACTCTAAAGGTCACAGGTACCCAAAACACTGGCACACAGTTGTGTTCTGAGAACACACGGAGTGGCCCTAAGTGAGCATTGCCTCAATGGCAACTAGTTTAATTTGGGGTTATTTTACTGGAATGAAGTTGTTTAGACTGCTCAAGTGATGCAAGGTCAGTAGGCAGCATGGCATAGTACTTAAGAGCAGATGTGGGCCTCAAAATCAAATTGATCTGATTTCACATAATCTGGCTCCACCGCTTTACTAACTTGATAATCATGAGCCATTCTTAACATATCTAAGCGTATTAATCATAACATATGTTTACATATTCATCTTCCAAGTGGAAATATGCTTTGATGGCTGTGGTTAGGATGAAATGAGGTCATGCATATAAAGCTGTTTGCAAAACAGAGGGGGCATTCAATAAATATTAGTTTTTAGTAAAGATAAAAAGAAAAGTTCTTTTTGTTTGTTTTCTCGATGAGGCTTTTAAAATCTTAGCTCACGAAATGTTCTACAGTGTCCTGGATTGGACCTTGGAGCAGAAAAATGACATTAATGGAAAAACTGTGTAACTGAAAACAAGAGAAGCCTTCAATAAAATGGATAGCATAATAGGCACAGCCGTGGACTCAAACAAACCGAAGATGATGAAAAGAGCCCAGGACAGGGCAAAGTGATGCTCTGTTAGACAGAGGGCCACCGCAAATGAGAGCTGCCTCAAGAGCACCTACCAACAATACCCATATTAGTTAGCATCTTCATTTTGAGAAATGTAATATGACTATGGAAAAGCTTCATGTTAAGGAAATGTGGATGAGGAGTACACGATGTCTCTGTAATACACTTTCAACTTTTCTTGAACAACTTACTTAATTTCTCTGAGCCCCAGTTACTCTCTCTGTAAAACAGAAAGACATTGGTACTGCTATTATAATGCTGTTGTGCAGATTCAGTGTGAGAAAGCATATAAATCAATTAACACAGTTATAGAAAGGGCACAATAAATGTTAAACACGATGCAATTGTATGACCTGTGTAAAAGACATATAGTCAAAATTTCCCTTGATGAGTTCACCCTGAGGCTACAGGCAAAACACAAAACAAAGTTACCACCAAGTCAAGGCAACTCACGACTGAATTGTCTGACTGCTAGATGAAGCTCTTCTTAAAAATCCAGAAAGTCTATAACACATTCTTCATAATATCTGGCATACCAGGAACAAAATGACAAGCATTTAAATAAACAGGAAAAAGTGACTAATAGTTGAGAGGAAAATCCATTGAGAAAAAGAAATCAGATATGTGTATTAGTAAACAAGAACTTTAAAATAAGTATACGTTTATGGTGTACAGGAAATTACAGTGGATTATTGCAATTGCTGTTGATAAGTCATGTACCTGAAAAAAAGTTGAACTGGAAAAAGTTGTGAGATAACTATATTTACAACAACAAAACAGTAGCAGCTAAGTCTGTATGACATAAAACTTCATGGTATTTGGCTTCCTACTTTGGAGGTTTAGGGTCATAGTTACTTACACGAGGCATCCAAATTAATGGGCCTCCCTAATAACTTGTGCTTCGGTTCTATCTCCTTTGTTTGTTGCATGGTGCCTAAGGTCTTAAAAGCTTGCAAGTGACCATCCAAGGCACAATAATTGCTCTCTGTTCACCTGGAGGTGTGCTGGTTAGGTGTTGGGCTGATAGCCCTAAGGTCAGCAGTTCAAAACTACCAGCCGCTTTGCAGGAGAAAGATGGGACTTTCTACCCCTGTCAGGATAGTCTTCAAAACTCACCTAGGAAGGTCTACCTTGTCCAATAGGGTTGCTATGAGTCCATTTTGATTGGATGGCAGTGAGTTTTTTTGGGTTTGTATTCACCTGGAGCAACAGAAAAAGGAGAGTCTGGAATGGGGAGAAGATATGGAATGTGTGACTAATTACCTCCAAGAACAATGATCTCCTATGCCAAGAGAGCAAAAGAACTGGGTGGTGCCTAGCTATAATGGATGAATATTTTGATCAAGGATTCCATAGCAAAATCCTGATCAGAAGAAAGGTGGCGGGGTTGGGGTGGGGTGTGCAAAACAGAATTTTTTAATTCTCATGAACATCAGGCTTCCTGGAGCCAGGATTGTTGGTTAAAGCCCTGAACCCACTACCCTGAGTTCAGCCTGGAAACTTAAGTTAAAATATTCATAGAACCATTGAAGGCTTCTTGAAATGTGAAAATAGTTTCCTAAACTAGTAAAAACCAGGTATGCATTGTGCTCTTTAAGAACTATGTGTCTGGCATCAGGTTGACCACAGCAGCTCAAAAGATTAGAGAAGAACCTGAGAAGCAGTGAGTTTACATTCACGGGGCGGGAACAACTCAGGAAAGGAGGGTGAGAATGGTTGTATGACTTCTAGAGGGTCATCAGCGTCGCTAAGTGTTCCATGCAGGAACTGTGGGATTGGTTTATGTTTGCTATGTATAGTCTCAAAACAATAAAATTAAGTAAACGCATAAGAAAGTTGTGACTACATGAACATCAAAGTAGACTTGAAATTAAGGAATATTATCAGAGATCAAATGGATTATTTTATAATTATAAAAGAATATATAACAATCTCAAATGTACATGATACCATAAGAGTTCCAAAGTACAAAAAGCAGACATCTACAGAACTAATGAGAGAATTGGATCAATCTAAAGTCAGAGTTAGAGATTTAAGTTTTCTCCTAGTAATAACTGATAAATTAAAAACAAAAAAGATCAGTTAGTATGAAAAACACTAGCCACTAACTTTGACCTACATAAAGGTAACCCGAGTTCTAAGTCTAAAATTAGATTCACTATATTTTAAAGAATTTATATCATTTTAAAAACCTGAGATGAGTATAGAAGAACAGAGGCATAAATCTGATTTGAACAGGTAACATTTTGTCAGTTGATCCCCCATCTCATGCATGCTAGACTTGATCTGTTTTTCAACATTTTCTGTATTTGGTTTTGTTTGGTCTATGTTCGTTCACAGTAGAGTGTGTCTCAGAGGTGTTATGTCGATGGAGGTCACCCTCTTGAAGCTGGGGTAGATGCTTTTCCGTTTTTTGGTAAATGAAACCCAGGATTGATGAACCTATAGAGACAGCAAGTAAGAATAAGGGGTTTGGGGGGAGGGGCTACAGCGGTGGTGAGGGGTAAAAGAAATCGAAGAAGAAAAAGAGTGTTTGGAATCTGATTGTGGTAGCAATTGTACAGTTCTGCTTGACATGATTTAACTATGGAATGATATGATATGTATTAACTCCTAATTAATAAAAAAGGAAAGGAAGTAAAAATATACTTCTATCAACTATGATGGTTGGGTAATGAATATACTAACTGCTGCTTTGATGTTAGTTATCTAACATCAGTAAGTATGAGTGAGCTGTGTGTTTCTTTATTTCTACCTATGCTGTAAACCCTACAATACATTGCTATGATTTTTGCTTTAAATGATCCATAACTGCTTAAACTTTCCAACATAATTTATTCCTTCTGATGCTTTTCATTCCTTGCTACAAATTGGGGGGTCTATTTGTTATCATTTTGCTGCAGTCTGAAGAAATGCATTAACAAATTCTTGCAGTTCAGGTTTCCAGAGAGACATTTTCCTCTCTTCTGTCTAGACATCCCTTCGTTCCACTTTCATTTTTGAAAGGTATTTTTTGCTGAATATGAAATTCTTGGTGGGTATTTACTTATTCCAACAGGTAATTTTTAATCCCACCTTCAGCCTATTAATAATATTCCTTCATTATCTCCTTGTCACCATTGTTTCTGAAGAGAAGTTAGTCATGATCTTTCACTAATCTAATTACGTGGGCAATGTATCTGCCCCAAAGATCGTTTTTTGGGGATACTTTTCAGATTTGTTCTTTATCTTTTGTTTTGAACATTTGGACTGTGATATGTCAGGATGTATGTATTCTGTCTGGAACGTACTATGTGAATGTTCATGTTGTGATCTTTCCCATTTGTGGCGCACTCTTCCCAATTATTTCTTTTAACACTTTCAGAGTTTCATTACTTGTCTCTGCCACTTTTATATTTCCAATTTCATATGTTGGACCCTTGATGTTTTTCTGTAAGTTTCTATACAGTTTCAGGTGAAGAAAAATTTTAGACATTGATTTGCCTATTGATTCACTGATTTTTTTATTACCTGTGTCCAGTATGCTGTTGACTTCCTTTCCCATATTTTTTATTCTTACCATTACCGTTTTATTTTTTATTCCCAAGGTAAAATTCTCCACATGCTATTATATGTATGTTGTCCAACATGTCCACTTGATCCTTTAACATATTTTAGTGGTATTGCTGTGTCAGTTCTGACTCATAGTGACCTGATAACCAACCACAAGAAACTGTCTGGTCCTGGGCCTTCTGGACAAGTGTTTCTTTGTTGAAGCCTGTTGTTTTAGTCACTTTGTCAATCCATCTCATTAGTTACTATAAATCTTTGTGTGACAAGCTCAATATTGACCATTTGTGTGTCTGCTTCTATTGAATGTTCTCTCTTTTGACTGTCAAATGTATTTTCTTGTTTCTTCACATGTCTCGTATTTTTGTTTGTATATTATACATGGTGTATATTTTTAAAAGAGAGATGGAAGTTAATTAAATATATCCTTGAAATATGGAGCATTTTTCCTTCTGTCAGGCCACCAGTGTAGGGTGCTGGATCAATCTAAATGTAGTCGAATTGACTTGAGGTTTTGTTTAACCTTCAATACATTTAATTTAATGTTGATTACAAATGTTTTGAAGCTCACAAGAGAGATAGTGTGGTAGGTAGTAAGATAATTTTATGTCAATTTGAAGATGTTTGAAAGGGTAAGAGTGGAATCCAAATTATTAATCAGGTGACAGTCTGATGCTGCCTCCTCGAGGGGTTGACCTTCTCACAGGGAGGACCTCCCTCTTCCTCTCTTCCCCCTTTGCCTTCCTGCCTGCTGGGATTCTGCTGGGATACTACCCTTGAGAGCTGTTGGAGCCCTGCCATGTTTCTACTGACCTTGGATCCACACCCTGCACCCCCTACCTGTGATCTTCTTACATTCTGCATCATTGCATGTGGCTGCATCAGTCTGAAGAGGAAATTATAGACTAATGTTAAACTTACAAACTTGAGTTGGAATGGGCTGGAATATTTTCTTGAAATATAATTACTTCTTGAAATAAAGCTATTTCTTATATAAAAATAAAAAATTAAAATCTGTCTGATCACAATTGACTTAAATAAGGAGGAATCAAAAAGAAAACCACACCAGGCACCAACAAATATTTAGAATTAGGAAGGCATTCTAAATAATACAGGGGTTAAAAAGATATCATAAATGAAATTAGAAAATACACCAAACTGTGTGATAAGTAAACACAATTTGTGAAATTCTGTGAACTGCAGCTAAGGTGACCCTAAGCAGGAACTGTACACCTTTGTTTTTATTTCAGTAAAATAATAAAGATGAAAAAAAATCCATGATATAAACTTCTTAAGAAGCTTTAAAAGGCAAAAAATAGCAAACTACATTCAAAGTACATAGAAAAACAAAAATAATAAAAATAAAAGAAAAAAATCAATGAACTACAAACAAAAAAATCAAGAAAACCCAAAGGGTTTTTGTTTTTTAAGATTAATAAAATGTATACAATCTAATCAAGAGAATTAAAAATCATCAAGGGAAAAAAGATAAAACAAAATTTCAGAAATTAAATAGAGAAGTGGCATCACTCTATGCATGACATAAATTAAAAGAATATAAAGATAATGCATAACTTCATGCCAATAAATTTGGCAATTTAGATAAAATGGGAAAATTCTTTGAAAAACAATTTACCAAAATTAATAAACAAGAGACATTTCAAATCACTTAAAACTCCAAACCAAACCAAACCAAACCCACTGCCATGACTCAATTCCAACTCATAGATATGAAAAATATTAAAATCAAAATGTAAAACCTTCCCACAGAGAAAGTTCCAAGACATAGATATCTTCTGATTGAAGTTATGTCAAATCCTAACCCTTATACCTGAACTTATGACCCTATTTGGAAATAAGGATTTACTTTTGTTATGTTAAAGAGATCATTCAACAGTAGGGTGGATCTTCAACCTAACCCTCCTGAGTGGTGTCTTCTGAAAGCAGAACAGACACAGACACAAGGGCAGGCACCATTGAAGAAGAGGCAGATGATTCCACAAACCCTGGAATGCCAAAGATTGCTGGCAGCTTCTCGACAGTTAAGAAGACCAAGAAGAGCATTCCCTGTACAGCCAACACTCTGAATTTGGACTTCTCAACTCCAGACCTTCAAGAAAGTAAGATTTTGTTCTTGTGCTGTGCTTATAGAAGCACTAGCAGGCTAACACACTGCTGAACACTATCAAATATGCGTGCTTAAGGAAGAAATAGTCTCAATTTTGAGTAAATTCTTTCATAAAATAGATGAACACCTCCACGTTCTTCTATGAGGACAGCAAAACCTTGTTATCTAAATCCGACAAGAAAATGAAACTACAGATCAAAATCACTCATGAAATGGATGCAAATATACTTAACAAAATATTAGCAAAGCAAATCTAATCATTTTTTAAGTATACATCTTGATTATGTGAGGTTTATCTCAAGAATGCAAGGTTGGTGTAACATTTAAAAATCAGTCAACGGATTTCACCACATAAAATCATATAGTGATTAAAACATGCTTAAAAATATGCAGAAAATGCATTTGACAAAATTTAATAACCACTTATGCTAAGAAACCTTTCAGCAAACTGAACAGGAATAGAAGGGAACCTCCCAATTTGAAAAAAGAATCAACAATAAAAATCTACAACCGATGTCATAATTAATGGCAAAGTGTTTAATGCATTACCTCTAAGATCAGAGACAATGAAAAAAGATTTATTTTCACCATTTCTATTCCACATTGTTCTGGAAGCCATAAAGCAATAGGAACAAATAATGTCATAAAGATAGGAAAAGGTGACAGAGAACTGTCTTCTTTCGAAGAAAACACACAAAGATTATTTACAAAATCTATAGACTTCTATATATCTAAAGGAATCACCTACTAGAATCAGTAACTAAATTTACAAAGACCACACGCATATACACAAGGGTGCTTCAAAAAATATCATTTAAAAATGGAGTTTAAAGATAACAAATTTTTTCCATGAAATTTGTGAAGCTAATGCACTTGGCAGCTAAGTCAAAGGTCAGTGGTCTGAATTCACCAACTGCTCAACGGGAAACAGATGCGGCAGTGTTCTGTAGAGATTTCCAGACTGGGAAACTCTATGGGACAAGTCTGCTCTGTCCTATAGGGTAATGGGTTGGAATTGACTCAATAACAATTACTGTCTGCGTGTGTCTGTGTGTATGCAACTGGGCTCTTCATGCTATTGTCAAATTGGCAGTGAAATCTAAACACAACTCCATTCACAATAGTATCAAAATATAGAATACTTGGGAATTAACTTTTTCAATTGTATAAGGAATCTATACTACAATTTATAAAAAGCTGCATGATCCCAATTAGAGCAGCCAGTCCACAGAGAGGACCACTTGTCCAGCCCCACTATGAGACATGACGCCTCTCACTGACCCATGGCCCTGTGGGGGACAGCACCAGAGACACAGTGTGGGAATTGCGCCCGATCTGAT